>NW_024044829.1:15613926-15913926 GCF_015852505.1 Tachyglossus aculeatus | reverse complement strand
ACAACATTGTGTAGAGTTCATCCAAGTCCACCTGAGCTTGGGCATAGCCTCGGTGGGAGGGGATACAGAGAGGAGGGACGGACCCCTGACTCAATCACTGCACTGGGGACACAATAACTGGCAACTAGTCTGCCCACCATAATCAGGATGCTTGGCCTCTCTGGACATGGTCTAGTGTCCCCTGAGTGAGGAAGGTAGCATTAGTTGTCTGCTAGGGTACCTTGGACAAGTCACTTCATTTCTTTTTGCCTCAGTTACCTCATCTGTAAAGTGGGGATTGAGACTGTGAGACCCATGTAATAATAATAATAATAATCATGGCATTTGTTAAGCGCTTATAATTTGCCATGCACTGTTCTAGGCACTGGGGTAAATACAAGGTAATCAGGTTGTCCCACGTGGGACTCACAGTCTTCATCCCCATTTTACAGATGAGGTAACTGAGGCACAGATAAATTAAGTGAGTTGCCCAGAGTCACACAGCTGAGAAGTGGTGGAGCCCGGATTAGAATCCACGTCCTCTGACTCCCATGAGCATGATCTTTCCATTGAGCCACGGTGGACTCTGCCCAATGCTTAGTACAGTGTCTGGCACATAGAAGCACTTAACGAATGTCATTATTATTATTACTGTATCCACCCCAGCGCTTAGTACCGTGCCTGGTACACAGTAAGATCCTAATAAATATCACAGGTATTATTAGTGACCCAATCTGAGCCCTACTGAACCTCCAGTAGAGTGATGGCGATGAGAAAACACCTCTTGCCAGGTTCCTCGTGCTGCTTGTTGTAATAATAATATTAATTTTTGTATTTCCTAGGTGCTTACTATGTGCCAGGTACTGCACTGAGCTCTGGGGTGGATACAAGCAAATTGTTCTCGACGCAGTCTATGTCCTGCATAGAGAAGCAGCATGGCTTAGTGGAAATGGCAAGGGCTTGGGAGTCAAAAGAGGTGGGTTCTAATCCCACCTCTGCCACTTGTCTGCTGGGTGACCTTAGGCAAGTCGCTTCACTTCTCTGGGCTTCAGTTACCTCATCTGTAAAGTGGGGATGAAGACTGTGAGCCGTACGTGAGACAACCTGATTACCTTGTAAGTATCCCATTGCTTAGAACAGTGCTCGGCACATAGTAAGTGCTTACCAAATACCATTATCATCATCATGGGACAGTCTTAAATCCCCATTTCATAGTAGAGATTTTTCAGATTTCTTTGAGGAAATTAATTCCCTCCCTGTGCCTCTTCAGACAACCTGCAGATTTTCCAAGAAAATGGCCAATCTCACAGTTGTGACAGAATTCCTGCTCCTGGTATTCTCGGAGGTGCGGGAGCTGCAGCTGGTCCATGCCACACTGTTCCTCCTGGTCTACGGGGCGGCCCTGAGGGGGAATCACCTCATCGTCACCTTCACCGCCCTCGACGGGCTCCTTCACACCCCCATATACCTCTTCCTCAGGAACCTGTTCATCCTCGATTTCTGCTTCATCTCTGTCACCATCCCCCAGTCCATCCACAACTCCCTGACCAAGCAGCGCTCGATCTGTTATTGGGGATGTGTGGCACAGGTTTCCCTGGTGGTTCCGTTTGCCAGTTCAAAGCTGTTTGTCCTCACGGCGATGTCCTATAACCGCTACGTGGCCATCTGCCAGCCCTTGCTCTATAGGGTCATCATCGACCAAGGGTGCTGCGCAAAAAATGGCTGCCACCTGCTGGCTCAGCGCACGGGACTGTTTGGGGCAATGGATACAGCTGGGCCATTCTCATTAGGCTTCTGCGGACTCCACGAGGCCCAGCATTTCTTCTGTAATGTCCTCTCCCTGCTGAAGGCCTCTCGTTCCTGAACTCACGTTGCCATCGATACCAGTGTAGCCATTTTGGTTTCATCTCTTTCGTCTCCATACGTGAGCTTCTTCCGGGCTGTGATGAGGATGCCGGCTGCCGAGGGACGGGCCAAAGCCTTCTCCACCTGCCTGCCCCACCTCGTCATCATCACCGTCTTCCTCTCGAATGGACGCGTTGCCTACCTCAAGCCCGTGTCAGACTCCCCCTCGACCCTGGACCTGCTGGTGTCCGTGTACTACACCGTGGTAGTACGGGCACCGTGGTGCCCCCCGTCCTGAACCCCCTCATCTACAGCCTGAGGAACCGGGACAGGAAGGTTGCCCTGGGGAGGGTTCTTGGGGGGCATCCATTCCTCCAGTATAAAATCCCTCACTCTCTGCCCTGACAGTGGCCCCCTGAGATGTTTCCTAGCCCTGCACTGATCTCCCCTGTTTCCTCTCTCTCCTCACCTTTCACTGACCTCCCAGCTTCCACACCCTTCCCTGACCAAAGTGGCCATTCTTTTCTTTTTTTATGGTATTGTTAAGCACCTACTAGGTGCCGGGCACTGTTCTAAATGCTAGGGTAGATACAAGGTAATCAGGTTGGACACAGTCCATGTCCCACATGAGCTCACAGTCTTAATCCCCATTTTCCAGATGGTAATGATGATGATGATGATGATGGTATTTGTTAATTGCTTACTATGTGTCAAGCACTGTACTATGTGCTTAGGTAGTTACAAGATACTCGGGTTGGAACCAGTCCCTGTCCCAAACTGGGCTCACAATCTTAATCCCCATTTTTACAGACGAAGTAACTGAGGCACTGAGAAGTGAAGTGGCTTGCCCAAGGACACACAGGAGACAAGAGGCAGAGTCGGGATTAGAACGCAGGTACTTCCTGTCTCTTGTGAGGCTGAAATGAGATCACTGACGTAAAAGTGCTTTGGAAATGTAAAAGTGCTATGCCAAAAAATGAGATCTTATTATTTCCTGTCCTAACAGTGGTGTGACACCCACAGCATCATTTCTCTTCCCTTTATCAGCCCAGTTTGGCCCCCAAAGGTCACAAGGTGAAGTATCTGTGGGACAAAGAAAGGAAGCTTGTATTTCTCACCCATTACTCCCTCCTCCCCAAAGCCTTATTGAAGGCCCATCTCCTCCAAGAGGCCTACCCTGACTAAGACCTCCTTTCCTCTTCTCCCGCTCCCTTCTGCGTGGCCCTGACTTGATCCCTTTATTCATCCCCCTTCCCAGCCCCGTAGCACCTATGTACATATCTGTAATTTTATTTATTGATATTAATGCCTTTCTCCCCCTCTAGACCATAAGCTTCTTGTGGTCAGGGAATGTGTCTGTTTATTGTTATATTGTACTCTCCGAAGCACTTAGTTCAGTGCATACAGTAAGTGCTCAATAAATACAATTGAATGAATGATTGAATGAATGAGTGAATGAACCAAGCCCTCACCCTTGCCAGCAACTCCCTCCCCCTTTCCATCTGACCTTACCCCCCTCTGTCTTATTGAAGGCATATCTCCTAGAAATCTTCCCTGACTAAGCCCTCATTTCCTCTTCTCACACTCCCCTCTGCATGACCCTTAGACTTGGATTTACACCCTTTATGATGATGGTATTTGTTAAACGCTTACTATGTGCTGAGCACTGTTCTGAGTGCTGGGGAGATACAAGGTAATCAGGTTGTCCCACGTGGGGCTCATAGTCTTACTCCCCATTTTACAGATGCGGTAATGGAGGCACAGAGAAGTTAAGTGACTTACTCAAAGTCACACAGCTAAGAAATTTAGTGCCTTGCCAAAAGTCACACAGATGATGTGGTGGAACCGGAATTAGGACCCACGACCTCTGACTCCCAAACCTGGGCTCTTTCCACTGAGCCACATTGTTTATTCACCTCACCCTCAGTCTCTTAGACATTATGAAGAGATCCATAATTTCTTTATTTATATTAATGTCTGCCTCCCCCTCTAGACTGTAAATTCATTGTGGGCAGGGATCAATCAATCAATCGTATTTATTGAGCATTGAGCACTTACTGGGTGCAGAGCACTGTGCTTGGGAGAGTACAATATAACAATATAACAGAGTTGGTAGAAACATTCCCTGCCCACAATGAGCTTACAGTCTAGAGGGAGAGAGGGACATTAATATAAATACATGAATTACGGATATGTACATGAGTGCTGTGGGAAGCCTAATGTACAGAAGACTTAATCAGGGAAGGCCTCTTGGAGGAGATTTGACCTTCCAGAAGAGACAGGGTCCAAGAGAGGAGAAGATCAGGAACAGGTCTGTCAGTCGGGGTCCGAGAGAGGAGAAGATCAAGAACTGTCCCGTGAATCAGGGTCTGAGAGAAGAAAAGATCAAGTAATGATCTGGGAATCAGGATCTGAGAGAAGAGAAAATCAGTAAAAGATCTGGGAATCAGGGTCCAAGGGAGGAGAAGATCATGGGCGTCTCTGTGAACCGAAGTCTGATAGAGGAGAACGGCTCTCTTCAGTCTCCCAATCCCGCTTCCTTGGGGGTATCAGTGGCTGTTAGATGGGGTGCAAGGTAATTACCCCAATCTCTCGGGGGTGGGGGGGGCATTCCCTCGTGTTCCTCCCCATGGCGAAGCCACGATGCCATATAGCATCTGAGACTCTGACCTCCCGGGCTGAGGGCAGGACTCGTGCCCGTGACCTTGGAGAAGGATGAGACTCAGAGCCCTGAGCAGATATCCCCTCACCGTCCACCCCGGTGGTCTGAAAACGAATCCAGGCTCAGCAGCTTCTCACTTCCGGCCAAGCAAACTGACCTTGCGTTCCCAGGAGCGGTTAAGGGATGGGAAGGTTTTCAACTCTTTTGTACTGTCCTCTACCAAGAGCTTAGTATAGTGCACTCTCTCTAGGCCTATGGAAGCTCTCGATAAATGTCACTGATCGAGTGATGGTTCCGGGCACCCGAACAGTAAAGGAACAGGGGACAGCATTTTCCTGAAGGCCAAGGAGTGAATAAAAGTGTCTGTGTGTTCTTTTGAGTTGGGGGGAGAATCAGATGTGGCAGTCGTGGAAATAGGGGTTCTGAACTGAGTTCGAGTTTCTCAGTCTAGGTTCGGTCCACTGTGATGGGACGGTGTCCTGAATAGAGTAGACTGGTAAATTATGTCTCCCCTTCTAGACTGTAAGCTCCTTATGGTCAAGAAAGCGACCGTCTTTGAGGAGCCCCCCCACCCCCCCCATTCCCGGTCCGGACCTGACTAATTTCCCCCCCGCCTCCGCCCCCCGCCTCCCCTGCCCCGGGAAAAAGGCCCTTGTTATCACTAAGTTACTTTAACGACAACCTCATTCGCACCTAGTCAGCCCTCCCATGCTATTTGCTGTTCACTCCTCTCCCCAGGCATCTCCGCTCCCATGACCCCCCCTTAACATTTCCGCCCTACTCCAGAGCTGCCATCCATAGGACTCCATCCTCCTCCATCTCTGAGACAATTTTGCCAAGAGCCCCTGGACTCTACTTGCCATTAACTTCTTTGACCTGATTTGATTGACCTATGTTCAATTCATCCTTCTGCTTTGAACATCATCTGCACAATTTATGGTCGCTTCTGCATGTCAATTGTTAACTGCTGTCTGCGATGTCATCATCTGCTTGTTTTTTGCCATCACATAGTAGTTGTTATCTGCTCTCTGTGATACCATCATCTATCTATTTTATTATTGTCATAGCATGTTAATTGTTAACTACCCTCTGTGATGCCTTCACCTACTTATATCATTGCTACTGTGTTATTGTTACTGCATTTCAATTCTTAACCTCCCGCTTTGCTGTCATTTACCTTGATGACCTCACCATGAACTATCAATTCCCTCACTCCCAACTGCGATACCCATTCCTCACTTTCCCGTTCCCCTCTCCCACCCAGCTCTTTCCCTCCCTTTACCCCACCACCACCCCTCCCCGTCACCCCCTACCCAAGATCCATCTGTACTTGTGCCAACCCTCAACTCCTCCCTCCCAGCCCCCTCCCTTCCCTCCTCCCCGCCCCCCATCCCAATTCTCCTTTCTCATCGCTACCCCTCTTCCCACTCTCCCTGCCCAGGCCCCCGCCAACTCATCCCAATCCAAATCCTGCCCACCCCTTGCACCCTTCCCCCTCCCTCCCCTCCCTCCACAGCTGCTGTCAAGTGTGGCCTTTGGAACCCCCGCTCTATTATAGGTAAGCTCCCTTTCATCCTTAACCTATTGCTTTCCAGGTCTCTACTCCTCCTCGCCCTAACTAAACCATGGCTGTCTCCAGACGACACGGTCTCTTCTGCTGCTCTCTCCAGTGGACGCCTCTTCTTCTCCTACTTCCACAGACTCACCGGAAAAGGAGGAGATTTCGGTTTCCTTCTCATTCCCCAATGTCGCTTTCGCACTATCCCTCCTCCTTCTTCCTTTTCCTTCCCTTCCTTTGAAGCCCATATTATTCTCCTCTTCCACCCTCTCCAGATTCTTGTAGCCGTCATCTTCCGTCCCCCCAGGCCCCTCCTCCACCTTCTTTAACAGTTTTGACCCCTTCCTCACCTTTCTTCTCTTCTTTTCCATGCCCACTTTGATCCTCGGAGACTTCAACATCCACATGGATATCCCTGGTGACTCCTCTGCTGCCCGCCTTCTATCTTTCTTTGACGCTACCAACCTCTTGCTCCACCAAACCTCGCACACTCACCAACTTGGTCACACACTCGACCTCATCATCTCCTACCGCTGCACTATCTCCACCCTCACCAACTCTGAAATCCCTCTCTCTGATCATAACCTTCTCACCTGCCTCCTCACTCACACTCCTCTCCCCTGTAAATCTATATTACTACCTCACGGAGACCTCTGCTCTCTCGACCCCATACATCTTTCTGAGCGCCTCACACCCCACCTCGCCTCCCTTTCCTCTCTACCCAATCTTGATGATCAGATTACTGCTCTGAACTCTACCCTCTCTACTCAGCTCGACTCGCTCGCTCCCCTTTCCCTTCGCCGCTCTCGTACCACTAACCCACAGCCCTGGATCACTGCCACTGTCCACCTCCTTCGTTCCTATGCTTGAGCTGCTGAACGCTGCTGGCGAAAGTCTAAACACCAAGCCAACCTCGTTCACTTGAAGTTTATCCTTTTCTTCCTTAACTTTGCCCTCTTCTCTGCTAGACAATACTATTTCTCCTCCCTTATTGACACCCATGCCCATCATCCCCATCAGCTCTTCCGTACATTTAACTCCCGTCTCAGGCACCCTGTTCCTCCCCCTCCTCCTTCCCTCAGCCCCAACGATTTGGCCTCCTACTTCATTAGTAAAATTAATAAAATTAGTAAAATTAACTCCACCAGGTCTGAGCTCCCCAAAGTCACTCCTCCCCTTACATTCATTCATTCAATCATATTTATTCAGCGCTTACTGTATGTAGAGCACTGTACTAAGCGCTTGGGAAGTACAAGTTGGCAACAGTGGGCTCACAGTCTAGACGACTCCTCCCCTTTCTCCAATCCCGCTATTCTCAGCCCTCTCTGCTACTCTCCCATCCTTCCCAGCAGTATCCTCAGATGAGATCTACCACCTCTCAAGTGCTTCTCCGGCCACCTGTGCTTCTGACCCCATTCCCACTCATATTATGAAATCTCTCGCCCCATCCCTCCTCTCCTCCTTAACTTCCATCTTCAACCGCTCACTCTCCACTAGTTCCTTCCCCTCTGCCTTCAAACATGCCCACATCTCCCCCATCCTAAAAAAACCCTCTCTTGACACTACTTCCCCTTCTAGTTATCGCCCTATCTCCCTCGTACCATTTCTTTCCAAATTCCTTGAACGAGTCGTCTACACCCGCTGCATCGAATTCCTCAACGCCAACTCTCTGCTCGACCCCCTCCAATCTGGTTTCCGTCCCCTACATTCCACCGAATCTGCCCTCACAAAGGTCATCAATGACCTCCTGCTTGCCAAATCCAACAGCTCCTACTCTATCCTAATCCTCCACGACCTCTCAGCTGCCTTTGACACTGTGGACCACCCCCTTCTCCTCAACATGCTATCCAACCTTGGTTTCACAGACTTCGTCTTCTCCTGGTTCTCCTCTTATCTCTCCGGCCATTCACTCTCAATCGCCTTTGCGGGCTCCTCCTTCCCCTCCCATCCCTTTACTGTAGGGGTTCCTCAAGGATCAGTTCTTGGTCCTCTTCTGTTCTCTATCTACACTCACTCCCTTGATGAACTCATTCGCTCCCACGGCTTCAACTATCATCTCTACGCTGATGACACCCAAATCTTCATCTCTGCCCCTGCTCACTCTCCCTCCTTTCAGGCTCGTGTCTGCTCCTGCCTTCAAGACATCTCCATCTGGATGTCTGCCCGCCACCTAAAACTCGATATGTCCAAGACTGAACTCCTTATCTTCCCTCCCAAAGCCTGCCTTCTCCCTGACTTTCCCATCACTGTAGACAGCACTACCATCCTTTCCATCTCACAAGCCCGCCACCTTGGTGTCATCCTCGACTCTGCTCTCTCGTTCACCCCTCACATCCAATCCGTCACCAAAACCTGCCGGTCTGACATCCGCAACATCGCCAAGATCCGCCCTTTCCTTTCCATCCAAACTGCTATGCTGCTCGTTCAATCTCTCATGCTATCCCTACTGGATTACTGCATCAGCCTCCTCTCTTATCTCCCATCCTCTTGTCTCTCCCCACTTCTGTCTATACTTCACGCTGCTGCCCGGATCATCTTTGTGCAGAAACACTCTGGGTATGTTAGTCCCCTCCTCAAAAATCTCCAGTGGCTACCCGTCAACCTATACATCAGGCAAAAACTCCTCACTCTCGGCTTCAAGGCTCTCCATCACCTCGCCCCCTCCTACCTCACCTCCCTTCTTTCCTTCTATAGCCCAGCCCGCATCCTCTCCTCTGCCTCTAACCTCCTCACTGCGCCTCGTTTTCGCCTGTCCCGCCATTGTCCCCCTGCCCACGTCCTCCCCCTGGCCTGGAATGCCCTCGCTCCACACATCCGCCAAGCTAGCTCTCTTCCTCCCTTCAAAGCCCTACTGAGTGCTCACCTCCTCAAGGAGGCCTTCCCAGACTGAGCCCCCTTTTTCCTCTCCTCCTCCCCATTACTCCCGCCCTACCTCTTTCCCCTCCCCACAGCACCGGTATACATGTTTGTACGGATTTATTACTCTATTCATTTTACTTGTACATTTTTACTATTCTAATTATTTTATTTTGTTAATATGTTTTGTTTTGTTGTCTGTCTCCCCCTTCTAGGCTGTGAGACCGTTGTTGGGTAGGGACCGTCTCTATATGTTGCCAACCTGGACTTCCCAAGCGCTTAATACAGTGCTGTGCACACAGTAAGCTCTCAATAAATACGATTGATTGATTGATTGAATGAATGAATGAATGACATTCTAATATATTGCTCTGCACGCAGTATGTGCTCAATAAATGCGATTGATTGATTAATTGATTCAGTCCCCCTCTAGACCGTAAATTCCTTGTGGGAAGGTAATGTTTCTATCAACTCTGTTACATTGTTCAGATTGTACTCTCCCAAGTAAGCACTCAATGAATATAATTGATTGATTGATTGATTGATTGTCTGAAATCAAGTTTTATCACAAGATGCCTAGAGGCCTCCAGCTGGACGTGGCCAACATCTCCACGGTGACGGTGAGCTCTGGGGTAGATAAGAGCAAATTGGGTTCGTGCAGTCTATGTTCCACATAGAGAAGCAGCGTGGTTTAGTGGAAATGGCACGGGCTTGGGCGTCAGGGGAGGTGGGTTCTAATCCCGCTTCTGCCACTTGTCTGCTGGGTGACCTTGGGCAAGAGACTTCACTTCTCTGGGCATCAGTTACCTCATCTGTACAAAGGGGATGAAGACTGTGAGCCCCACGTGAGACAACCTGATTACCTCGTAACTACCCCAGGGCTTAGAACAGTGCTTGGCACATAGTAAGTGCTTAACAAATACCATTATCATTATCATGGGATAGTCTTAAATCCCCATTTCATAGTAGAGATTTTTTAGATTTCTCTGAGGAAATAAATCCCCTCTCTGTGCCTCTTCTGACAACCTGCAGATTTTCCAAGAAAATGGCCAATCTCACAGTTGTGACAGAATTCCTGCTCCTGGGATTCTCGGAGGTCCGGGAGCTGCCGCTGGTCCATGCCACGCTGTTCCTCTTGGTCTACGGGGTGGCCCTGAGGGGGAATCTCCTCATCGTCGCCGTCACCACCCTTGACTGGCCCCTCCACACCCCGCCCCTCCACACCCCCATGTACATCTTCCTCAGGAACCTGGCTGTCCTCGACCTCTGACTCATCTCTGTCACCATCCCCAAATCCATCCACAGCTCTCTGACCAACAAAAGATCCATCTCCTTGTCCCTTGTCATCTCCAAATCCCTTAATCTCTCCGGCACACGTCCTCCTCTGGAAAATGGAGTAAGATACAAGTTCTCCTGCCCTCTAATAATATGATCCCCATGGAGGACAGGCATTATATCTGATCTTCCTTCTCCGCCCCTCTATCCTGAGTGTCCTAATCAGATTCCAGTTTTGTTTGTTTTTAAATTGTGTGTATTTGTCCTTGTCTCATTTTTGAGGGCATTTATTACTCCATCACTCCATACCAATCAGTTGTCCATCCATTGCCCTCAACTTGCCTGTTTACTTGTTTTGTTGTGTATATATCTAAAATTCTATTTATTTATATTAGTATTGTTATTGATGGCTGTTTACTTGTTTTGATGTCTGTCTCCCTGCTTCTAGACTGTAAGCCTGGTATAAGCAGGGATTGTCTCTCTTTATTTCTGAATTGTACTTTCCAAGCACTTAGTACAGTGCTATGCACACAGTAAGCGCTCAATAAATACGATTGAACGAATGAATGAATGAATGAATATTCTAATCTAAACCCTGTTCTCTCTGTGGCTTTCCCATCAGCATAGGCAATACCACGACCCTCCCTGTCTCACAAGCCTGTAACCTTGACATTATCCTCAACTCATCTCTGCAGAACAATCTGGGTTATAATCTGAGCTCTTTTACTCGTCCGCTGTGTGACTTTGGGCAAGTCACTTCACTTCTCTGTGTCTCAGTTTTCCCATCTGTAAAATGGGGATTATGACCGTGAGCCCCACGTGGGACAGGGACTGTATCTGACCTGATTACTTCCTTATGACTTCCAGCCCTGGGCTCTAGTCATTAGAGAGCACTTCTTCTCCCATTTGAATCAACCAAAATATTAGTACTATTTACTGAGAATGTCCTCTGGGCAAAGCATCATACGAAACACTGGGGAGAATACATTAGAGGTAAAAGATGTCGTAAGTGCTGAGAGGGTACAAAAATGCTGAAATGGTTGTAGAGAGGTTTTGAGCCAGAATGTATCCTGAGGTGGGCCTCAGTTCCCTCGTCTGTAAAATGGAGATTAGTGAAGATGATGATGGTTTTTGTTAAGCGTCATTTGCCAACCACTGTTCTAAGCGCTGGGGTAGATACAAGGCAACCGGGTTTTCCCACGTGGGGCCCACAGTCTTAATCTCCATTTTACAGATGAGGTAACTGAGGCACCGAGAAGTTAAGTGAGTTGCCCAAGGTCACAGACAGACAAGTGGCTGAGCCGAGATTAGAACCCACGTCCTCTGACTCCCAAGCCTGTGCTCTATCCTCTAGGCCATTCGGCTCTTCATTGTGGGTAGGAGACACGTCTTCCCATTCTGTTGAAGATAATGGCATTTGTTAAGCGCTTACTATGTGCGAAGCACTGTTCTAAGCGTTGTATCATACCCTCCCAAACTTTTAGTTCAGTGCTCTACATACAGTAAGTGCTCAATAAAAGCCATTGATTGATTAACCCTCAACACCCTGAACCACATTAGCCCAAGCACCACCCCTAAAACATGCATTTATACCCTTCCTCAGCACTGTGTAGATAGTGATAATTTTGTGTTATTTGTTAAGCACTTACTGGGAGACAAGCTGGGGTAGATACAAGATAATCAGGTTGGATACGGTTCCTGTCAAGCATAGAAACTCATAGTCTAAGTAGGAAGGAAAACAAGCTGTTGGGTAGGGATGGTCTCTATCTATTGCCGAATTGTACTTTCCAAGCACTTAGTACAGTGTTCTGCACACAGTAAGCACTCAATAAATACGACTGACTGAATGAATGAATGACGGTTGAGTATTTAATAAATACCATTGATTGTATTGTACTCTCTCAAGTGCTTAGTAGTAAGCGCTCAATCCATACCACTGATTGATTGATTGATTTGATTGTGTCAATCAACTCTGTTGGATTGTACTCTCCCAACCTCTCAGTTCAGTGCTCTGCACGCAGTAAGTACTAAATAAATATGTGATCGATTGATTAATTGATTCAGTCCTCCTCCAGACCGTATGATTCTTGTGGAAAGGAAATGTGTCTATCAACTCTGTTACATTGTTTGGATTGTACTCTCCCAAGTAATCTCTCAATAAATATAATCGATTGATTGATTGATTGTCTGAAATTAGGTCCTATCGCAAGATGCCTAAAGGTCTCCCACCAGACGTGGCCAACATCTCCACAGAGATGGAATTCCTCCTGCCGAGGTTCTCAGTGGTCCGGGAGCTTGTCAACTGGGCGCTGTTCCTCCTGGTTTACCTGGTGGCCCTGAAGGGGAATCTTCTCATCGCCTCCGTCACTGCCCTCGGCAGGCACCTCCACACCCCTATGTGCTTCTTCCTCAGGCACCTGCCCGTCCTCGACCTCTTCCTCATCCCCGTCACCATCCCCAAATCCACCCACGACTTCCTGACCAACAAGAGATCCCTCTCCTTCCTGGGCTGTGCTGCCCAACTCTATTTCTTCACTTGTTTTGCTTCTCTGGAGATCACCCTGTTCACGGTGATGTCCTACAACCACTACATAGCCCTCTGCTGCCCGCTGTGCTACCACGTCATCATGGACCAACCGGATTGTGGGAAGATGGCTGCTGACCTCTGGCTTTGTAGTGGTTTCTTAGGTCTCACGCACACTGCCAATACATTTCCCTTGTCCTTTGGTGACTCGAATGTGATACGTCACATTTTCTGTGACTTGCACCCAGTTACTGGGCCTCGCTCTCTCTGATGATGTCTTCAGGAAGGTGTTCCTGATCATTGCCAGTGCAACTTTAAACTTCTTCTGCTTCCTCTTTATAGTTATTTCTTATGCCCACATCTTCTCCACGGTGAGGACCATCTCTTCCGAAGATGGCCGGACTAAAGCCTTCTCCACCTGCCTGCCGCACCTCGTCGTCGTCAGTCTGTTTTTCTTCACTGGGTTTGTTGCCTACTTAAAACTGTCCTCGGAATCCACCTCGATCAATCAATCAATCAATCAATCAATCGTATTTATTGAGCGCTTACTATGTGCAGAGCACTGTACTAAGCGCTTGGGAAGTACAAATTGGCATCACATAGAGACAGTCCCTACCCAACAGTGGGCTCACAGTCTAAAAGGGGGAGACAGAGAACAGAACCAAACATACCAACAAAATAAAATAAGTAGGATAGAAATGTACAAGTAAAATAAATAAATAAATAAATAAATAGATAGAGTAATAAATATGTACAACCATATATACATATATACAGGTGCTGTGGGGAAGGGAAGGAGGTAAGACGGGGGGATGGAGAGGGGGACGAGGGGGAGAGGAAAGAAGGGGCTCAGTCTGGGAAGGCCTCCTGGAGGAGGTGAGCTCTCAGCAGGGCCTTGAAGGGAGGAAGAGAGCTAGCTTGGCGGATGGGCAGAGGGAGGGCATTCCAGGCCCGGGGGATGACGTGGGCCGGGGGTCGGATCCTGGAGGAGCAGCGTGGCTCAGTGGAAAGAGCAGGGGCTTGGGAGTCAGAGGTCGTGGGTTTTAATCCCGTCTCCACCACTTGTCAGCTGTGTGACTTTGTGCAACTCACTTAACTTCTCCGTGCCTCAGTTACCTAATCTGTAAAATGGGGATAAAGACTGTGCAGAGCACTGTACTAAGCGCTTAGCACTGTACTAAGCCCCATGTGGGAAATCGTAATTAGCTTGTATCCCCCCCACCTCTTAGGACAATGCTTGGCACGTAGTAAGCGCTTAACAAATGCCATAATTGTTCTCAAAGACCTGATGTCGTCCGTGTTCTACACGGTAGTGCCCCCCACCCTGAACTCCCTCATCCATAGCCTGAGGAATGGGGACATGAAGGCAGCGATGGGGAGAAATCTAACGTTTTTGAAGAAGTCAATTTCCTTGACTTCCTTCTCTTTTCTTTCACTTCAGTATTTCATTCATTCATTCAATCGTATTTATTGAGCACTTACTGTGTGCAGAGCACTGTACTAAGCGCTCTCTTATCTCCTATTGGAGTCATTTTGGGGGGACCTTGGATACGTCACTGAAAGTTCACCTCCTCCAGGAGGCCTTCCAAGACTGAGCCCCCTTTTCCTATGCTCCTCTTCCCCTCCCCATTGCCCGGACTCCCTCCCTCTGCTCTACCTCCTGCCCCACCCACAGCACTTATGTATATTTGTACATATCTATAATTCTATTTATTTTATTGATGATTTGTATATATCTATAGTTATTTTTATTTATACTGATGTTATTGATGCCTGTCTGTTTTGTTTTGTTGTCTGTCTCCCCACTTCTAGACTGTGAGCCCGTTGTTGGGCAGGGATTGTCTCTGTTGTCCAATTGCTCTTTCCAAGCGCTTAGTACAGTGCTCTGCACACAGTAAGCGCTCAATAAATGCGATTAAATGAATATCCACTTTGGCCCATATTTTCTTTATGGCAGGGGTTGCGTTACATGTTTCTGCTTATTACACCTCCTCCAGAAAGATTTCCCTGACTAATTTCTCGATTAATCAATTAATGGTATTTCATGATAGAATCTGAGTTCTAATCCTAGCTCCACCACCGATCTGTTGTGTGAACTAGGGCAAGTCGCTTCACTTCTCTGGGCTTCAGTTACCTCATCTGTAAAATGGAGATTAAGAGTGTGAGCCCCATGTGGGACAGGGATTGTGTCCAACCTGATTAACTTGTATCTATCCCAACTTTTAGAACAGTGCTTGGCACATAGTAAGTGCTTAACAAATACCAAAATTATTACTATTATTATTATTATATCTATTCTACCAACTCTGCTATATTGTACTCATTCAACTATTGTGTGTACTGTTGTGCACACAGTAAGAGCTCAATAAATATGATTGATTGATCATTGAGCGTTTACTCTGTGCAGAGACTGTACCAAGAACACTGTACAAGAGTCACGTTGAACTAATTTCTCATCTCCCCATCCTTGATTTTCTCTACTCTGTCACCTATGTACTTGAGCCTTTATCCCCTAAAGTCTTTGATATTCACCCCAATCCCACAACATTTATGTCCATATCTTATGTAGAGAAGCAGCGGGGCTCAGTGGATAGAGACTGGGCTTGGGAGTCAGAGGTAATGGGTTCTAATCCTGTCTCCCCCACATGTCTGCTGTGTGACCTTGGGCAAGTCACTTAACTTCTCGAAGCCTCAGTTACCTCATTTGTAAAATGGGGGTGAAAACTGTGAGCCCCACGTGGGACAACGTGATCACCTTGTATACCCCCAGCGCTTAGAACAGTGCTTTGCACATAGTAAGCACTTAACAAATGCCATTATTATGTATATATCTGTAATTAATACATTTATATTCATGTCTGTCTCTCCTCTAGATTGTAAACTCGTTGTAGACAGGGAATGTGTCTGTACTGTTATAATGTGATCTCCCAAATGCCTAGTACAGTACTTTACACACAGTAAGTCCTCAGTACATACCATTCAAAGAATGAATCCTTATACTCTGCCATTTCCTCTATTTTTATTTTCTGTTGCAGTCTGAATCCGAGTAGATAGTAAACTCCTTGAGAGAATAAAACCTGCCTAGCACTCTATTATATTGTATGATATACTGTAGACTGTAAGCTTGTGTAGGCAGGGAATGTGTCTGTTATATTGTTTTAACATACTCTCTCAAGTACTTAGTACAGTGCCTTGCACACAGTAAGCGCTCAATAAATATGATTGACTGGCTGGCTGACTGACTTCTCTCCCAAATGCTTAGTACAGTACCTGGCTCATAGTAAGCGCTTGACAAATACCATTAAAATCCTTAGAAAATGCTGGCTATGCACACAGTAAGTTTACAAAAATTACTATTGATTGATTGATTGAATCTGTCATATTTTCCCACACTCTCCCTCTACCCTGAAACACCTTCCCTCTTCACATCTACCATGTTATGTCAAAGCCCTACCGAAGGCTCACCTCCTGCAAGAGACCTTCCCAGACTAAGCCCCCCTTTTCCTCCCCTCTCCCTCCCCTCACCATCACCCCGACTCACACCCTTTGCTCTACTCCCCTCCTCGCCCCACCACACTTGTGTATATATGTACATATTTATAATTCTATTTATTTATCAATGATGTATATATGCCTATAATTGTATTTAGTTATATTGATGTTATTGATGCCTTTTTACTTGTTTTGAAGTCTGTCTCCTCCATTCTAGACTGTGAGCCCATTGTGGGCAGGGATTGAATCTATTTGTGGCTGAATTGTACTTTACAAGCGGGCTTAGTACAGTGCTCTGCAGGCAGTAAGTGCTCAATAAATACGATTGAATGAATACTAACTCTACTGTACTCTGCTTACTCTGCTTAGTAAAGTGTTCTGCATACAGTAAGTGCTCAGTAAATACAAGCGATTGATTGATTTAGTGGATAGGAAATATGTCCACCAACTCTGTTTTATTGTACTCTCCCAAGCACTTAGTACAACACTCTGCACAAAATAACTACTCAATAAATATGATTAATGGTTTGGTTTATTGAACCCACCCCTGTGGACAGCCCTGACCACAGGTATTTCTACAGTTACACCCAATTTCAGCTTTGCAATGCTTGGATGTTTTATGGATTTATCTCCAGAGGTCATGGAGATGTGTGATCGGGGTTGCTGAGGGGTGGGAGGAGAAGGGAACAAGTAATAATTTTGAAAGGCAGAGAGTGGGGTGAAAGGGCTGAGAGGGAGAAATTGAGAGGGTTGAGAGGGAGAAAGCTTGAAGTTCAGGGGATGAGGAAGGTCAGAAGAGATGGGAAGGGGCAGGGTTAAGTGCTGATGATTGATAAATTGATTGGCCACTAGATCACCAGGTGGGGTCACGAGGGAAGAATGCCAGGTCAATCAAAGGTGTTTGGTGAGTGCTTACTATGTTCCAGACACTGTACAAAGTCCCGGGTAGTTGCATACTAATCAGGGTGGACACAGTACATAACCCATATGGGGCTCACAGTCTTAATCTCCATTTCACAGATGAGGGACCTGAAGTACAGAGAAGTTAAGTGACATTCCCAGGGTCAAACAGCAGGCAAGTGGCCGAGGTGGGATTAGAACTCATGTCCTTCTGACCCCCAGGCCATGCTCTATGCACTATACAACACTGTTTCCCTTGTGTATTCATTTAATTAATGTATTTGTTGAGGGCTTACTATGTGCAGGGCACTGTAGTAAGAGCTTGGGAGAGTATAATACAATAAAGTTGGGAGACACATTCCCTGCCCTCAAGAACCTTACAATCTTGCTCTCACTACTCACTACAGTGGAGCTTGTCTGATTCGCTATATTTTAACTTTATTTTTCATCTGTTTATTGAGCAGTTACTATGTGCACAACACTGTACTAAGCGCTCGGGAGAGTACAATACAACATAATTAATGGATACGCTCCCTGCCCTCCCTCCCTAGATTGCAAACTCATTATGTGTAGGGAACGTTTGTGCTTATTGTCTTGTTTTGTGCTCTCCCAAGCGCTTAGAACAGTACTCTGCACATAGTAAGTGCTGGATAAATATCATTGCTTGATTGGTTGCCTATAACACGTTTATAGTATAGACGGTGGTAAATACAGTGTTCTGCACACAGTAAATCCTCAATAAAAACCATTAATTGATTTATATTCATATTTACATAAATGTCTCTCTCCCCTGTAGACTGTAAGCTCATTGTGGGGTGGAAACAAGTCTACCTAATCTGTTATATTTGGCTCTCCCGAGCGGTTAGTACAGTGCTCTGCACACAGTAAGTCCTCAATATTTACCACTGATCGATCGATTGGCTGAATAACTGGTAATTGACTGAATATTCAATCCTGGGTAATTTGGATGAAAATATAATTGATAGAATTGTTCCTGAGGCAAAATCAATTCCAGCTCAAACTGTTCCGATTTCAGATTTTACTTCCTGGGTCACTAATGTGGCACAAGACTGAAGGTGGTCAACAGGAGAAGTGCTGGTGAGTAGAGTGCGTGCCTGGGAGACAGAAGGACTTGGGTTAGAATCCTGCCTCCGTCACTTGTCTGTTGGGTGACTGTGGGCAAGTCACTTCACTTCTCTGGGCCTCAGTTCCCTCAATTGCAAAATGGGGATGAAAACTGTGAGCCCCATTTAAGACAGGGACTGTGTCCAAACTGATTACTTTGAATCTACCCCTAGGCACAGTACAGTTCCTGGCACATAATAAGCGCTTAACAAATACCATAAAAAATGTCCGGCCCGAATGACTGGTTTGGTCTTTGGAAACGAGGGACTCATCTTTACCATGCTTAGTTCATTAATTCATTCGTGTTTATTCAGTGCTTAACGTGTGCAGAGCACTGTACTAAGGGCTGGGAAATTGCAATTTGGCAACAGAGACAATCCCCACCCAACAACGGGCTTGATGTATTTTCCCTCCCAAGCATCATGTAGGAGGAGCAATCAATCAAGCAATCATATTCATTGAGTGCTTACTCTGTGTAGAGTACTGTACTAAGAACTGGGACAACAAAATGCAACAGACACTTTCCCTGCCCACAACGAATTTACAGTCTAGATGGGGGAGAATGCACACTAAAAGGTAAAAATCTCTAACCAGTGGGAAGCAGTGTGGTGTAATGGCTCGAGCACGGTCCTGGGAGGCAGAGGACCTGGGTCCTAATCCCGGCCCCGCCATGTACCTGCTGCGTGACCTTGGGTGAGTCACTTTAGTTTTCTGTGCCTGAGGCAATCAGTTGATTGCGCGATGGGACAACATCGTGGAAGAAACCTCATTTTCTCATTTCTGTCTTGATTCAAGACAAATCGTTTTCCCAGTCACGATGCCCAATCTATTCTTCATCATCAGCAAAGACCAAGGCTACACAGATTCCCCTGCTTGCGTTATTATATACGCCCATCTTCCCTCTCCTCGAAAGCCTCCAGTGGTTACACATCCCTCTCCGTATCAAACACCAACGCACATCAGTTCTTTCCCCTCTACCTGATCGTTAATCTCGTACTACAATCCAGCCTGGACACTTTGCTACTCTAATGCCAACCTAGTCGCTGAACCTCGATCTCGTCTATCTCTCCACTGACCCCTTGTCTACAACCCCTCTCTGGCCTGGAATTCCCTCCTCCTTCATAACCAACAGATCAATCAATCAATCAATCATATTTATTGAGCGCTTACTGTGTGCAGAGCACTGTACTAAGCGCTTGAGAAGTACAAGTTGGCAAAATATAGAGACGGTCCCCACCCAACAGTGGGCTCACAGTCTAGAACAGGGAGACAGAACAAAACAAAACATATTAACAAAATAAAATAGAATAGATATGTACAAGTAAAAAAATAAATAAATAGAGTAATAAATACGTACAAACATATATACATATATACAGATGCTGTGGGGAAGGGAAGGAGGCAAGGCTGGGGGGATGGAGAAGGGAAGAAGGGGGAGAGGAAAGAGGGGACTTAGTCTGGAAAGGCCTCCTGGAGGAGGTGAGCTCTCAGTAGGGCCTTGAAGGGAGGAAGAGAGCTAGCTTGGCAGATATGGGGAGGCAGGGCATTCCAGGCCAGGGGGATAACGTGGGCCGGGGGTCAATCAATCAACCAATCAATCAATCGTATTTATTGAGCGCTTACTGTGTGCAGAGCACTGTACTAAGCGCTTGGGAAGTACAAGTTGGCAACATATAGAGACAGTCCCTACCCAACAGTGGGCTCACAGTCTAAAAGGGGGAGACAGAGAACAAAACCAAACATACTAACAAAATAAATAAATAGAATAGATATGTACAAGTAAAATAAATAAATAGAGTAATAAATATGTACAAACATATATACAGGTGCTCTAGGGAAGGGAAGGAGGTAAGATGAGGGGGATGGAGAGGGGGACGAGGGGGAGAGGGGAAGGAAGGGGCTCAGTCTGGGAAGGCCTCCTGGAGGAGGTGAGCTCGCGGTAGGGCCTTGAAGGGAGGAAGAGAGCTAGCTTGGCGGGTGGGCAGAGGGAGGGCATTCCAGGACCGGGGGATGACGTGGGCCAGGTATCGATGGCGGGACAGGCGAGAACGAGGCACGGTGAGGAGATTAGTGGCAGAGGAGTGGAGGGTACGGGGTGGGCTGTAGAAGGAGAGAAGGGAGGTGAGGTAGGAGGGGGCGAGGTGATGGAGAGCCTTGAAGCCCAGGGTGAGGAGTTTCTGTCTGATGCGCAGATTGATTGGTAGCCACCGTAGATTTTTGAGGAGGGGAGTAACATGCCCAGAGCGTTTCTGGACAAAGACAATCCAGGCAGCAGCATGAAGTATGGATTGAAGTGGGGAGCCACGAGGATGGGAGATCAGAGAGAAGGCTGGTGCAGTAGTCCAGACGGGATAAGATGAGAGCTTGAACGAGCAGGGTAGCGGTTTGGATGGAGAGGAAAGGGCGGATGTTGGCAATGTTGCGGAGCTGAGACCGGCAGGTTGTGGTGACGGCTTGGATGTGAGGGGTGAATGAGAGAGCGGAGTCGAGGATGACACCAAGGTTGCGGGCTTGTGAGACGGGAAGGATGGTAGTGCTCTCAACAGAGATGGGAAAGTCAGGGAGAGGGCAAGGTTTGGGAGGGTAGACAAGGAGTTCAGTCTTGGACATGTTGAGTTTTAGGTGGCAGGCAGACATCCAGATGAAGATGTCCTGATGGCAGGAGGAGATGCGAGCCTGGAGAGAGGGGGAGAGAGCAGGGTCAGAGATGTAGATCTGGGTGTCATCAGCCTAGAGATGATAGTTGAAGCCGTGGGAGAGAATGAGGTCACCAAGGGACTGAGTGTAGATCGAGAACAGAAGGGGACCAAGCACTGAACCTTGGGGAACCCCCGCAGTAAGGGGATGGGAGGGGGAGGAGGAGCCTGCAAAATATATTGAGAATGAACGACCAGAAAGATAACAGGAGAACCAGGAGAGGACGGAGTCTGTGACGCCAAGGTTGGATAGCGTGTTGAGGAGAAGGGGGTGGTCCACAGTGTCAAAGGCAGCTGAGAGGTCGAGGAGGATTAGCATAGAGTATTAGCCGTTGGATTTGGCAAGCAGGAGGTCATTGGTGATGATCATTCTGCAATGCTTCAAAGCCTTATTAAAATCACACCTCCTCCCAGAAGCCTTCCCTGACTAACCTCTCACACCCTGACTCTATATCCACTCCCTTCTGGGTCGCCTAAAAACTGAGGTTCATACCCCATAAGGACTTTGATATCCTCAGCCGTACAGCACTTATTTTGAGAAGGATGGCTTACATGCGAAGTGGCGTGGCCTGGTGGAAAGAGCACAGGCTTGGGAGTCAGAGGATGTGGGTTCTAATTTCGCCTCTACCTCTTGTCCTCTGTGTGACCTTGGGCAAGCCACTTTACTTCAGTTACCTCATCTGTAAAATGGGGATTTAGACTCTAAGCCCCAAGTGGGATAACCTGCTTACCTTGCAACTACCCCAGCTCTTAGAACGGTGCTTCGCACATAGTAAGCACTTAAGAAATACCATTATTATATACATATTCATATTCTCTACTGCTTCCCTTATCTGTAATTTACTTTAATGTCTGAATTCCCCTATCAGTAAATCAGTGGTATTTATTAAGCACTTATCATGTGCAGAGCACTGTCTTAAGTACCTGGGAGATTTCAATTCAACAAATTGGTAGATATATTCCCTGCCCACAAGGAGAGTGAGACAGAGATTACTAAATTGTAAGGTCTTTTTGATCAGGAATTGGGTCTCCCAACCCTAATTCTCACAGGATTAGTGCAGTGCTCTGAGAACAATATGTGCTCAAGAAATGCTATTGATTGATTTGTTATTACTACTGTTGCTAATCTTCACAAATCTATGAAGATACAGACATATATCTATTCCTCTATACTATAGGTTCCCCCTCTAGACTGCAAACTCGTTGTGAGCAAAGAACATGTCTCTTAACATGTTATATTGTGCTCTCCCAAATGCTTCTTATAGTGCTCTGCACACAATAAGTGCTCAATAAATACGATTGATCGATAGACGCAAGGCACTGATTTATTGACTGATGGATACTCCTAATATTGCTACTATTCCTAGTCTTCATACATATGAATGATTGCTACTACTGATATTATTACTAACATTACTAACCTTCATTTAACTTCAGGGAGCCAGGAACAGACAATCAATCAGTCAGTCATTCATTAGGATTAGTTGAGCACTTACTGCATGCAGACCACCGGACTAAACTTTTGGGAAAGTATAACAGGATAAAATTAGCAGACGATTTCCCCACCCTTATCACATGGAGAAATTCCTCCTCTCTTCGATTTCTCTTCTGATCTGGAATGGAAACTGGGTCACCTCTATTTATCTCGCATAAATCTGTGCAGGGACAGAAATTTCCCATTTCTGCCCCTCAACTTTCCCCTGCTCCTCTCCGGAGTCACCAGAACTGTTCTGGGCTGGGGAGCACCAATTCTGCTGAGAGACAGTCTCACTCCATCTCAGACTGTTCCTGATATGATTGTTCATTAATTCATTATTCAATTGTACTTAATGAGGACTTGCTGGGTGTAAAACAATGTACTAAGGGCTTGGGAGAGTGCAATAAACCAATAAACAGACACATTCCTTGCCCACAACGAGTTTACCATCTAGATACAGTCTTGTGTCTTCCACAACACTTACAAACAGTTCTTGGGACATACTAAACTCTTAGCAAGTAGCAGATTTATTTCTGTCTCGTAGGTCCTGGACCCTGGTGGCCGTGACAGGAAGGTTGTTAGGAACTATTAGCCTAGGTGACTCCATTTTGACCAAGGACTACCTCTTGTCAGTATTGAGCAAGAAGTTTCTATAAACAAGATATCTTATCAGGAGTTCCTGCTCAAGCAAACCGAGTAAACAAGTAAACAGGACGTTGCTGTTAAACTGTTACATTCCCTGTGAGTTTGATTGTTTGAAGCTGCAATAAAGGTTGCAGTGGGAGATGGAATCGGGGCTGTTCGTCACACATACCCCACTGGGGAGTACGGGCGGAGAGCCACTTTCCTGCCTTTCTGCTCTGGTGACTTGTCCCTTTCGAGTCTTTCTTCCTTTGACCCTACCAGGGTCTTGCGACACCCCTTGCTCACAACTTTGTCCTCTATCCTCCGACTAGTCACTCGTACCCCACTGGGGTGAATAGACTAGTCAGGACTTCACATTTCTAACAAAGTCTGGATGGGGGTGGGAGCTGTCAGGATCATACCCCCCTCTCTCGGCTCTTTGGATGGCTGTGCCATCCCCTCAGATGACGGCCGTGTTATTTCCAGTGCTGATTCCCCATAGGAGGAGAGGCCCGGAGCTCCGCTGGGACAGTTTACCACCTGGGAAACTCGGAAGGCTGGGATCATCATCACCATCATCAATCGGATTTATTGAGTGCTTACTATGTGCAGAGCACTGTACTAAGCACTTGGGAAGTACAAATTGGCAACATATAGAGACAGTCCCTACCCAACAGTGGGCTCACAGTCTAAAAGGGGGAGACAGAGAACAAAACCAAACATACTAACAAAATAAAATAAATAGAATAGATATGTACAAGTAAAATAAATAAATAAATAAATAGAGTAATAAATATGTACAAACATATATACATATATACAGGTGCTGTGGGGAAGGGAAGGAGGTAAGATGGGGGGATGGAGAGGGGGACGAGGGGGAGAGGAAGGAACGGGCTCAGTCTCGGAGGGCCTCCTGGAGGAGGTGAGCTCTCAGCAGGGCCTTGAAGGGAGGAAGAGAGCTAGCTTGGCGGATGGGCAGAGGGAGGGCATTCCATGGGCTCTGTGGTCCCTGCCCTCACAACCTAAGTAATTGCCCAGTCCCACGTGGTCTCCACTCTTGGACTCCTTCCTAGAACAACGTCAATGGGCTAATCATCATTCCCTTTCCGGAATTAATAAAAACCCTGGAGATGTGAACCTCATTTCAAGCCAGGAATTAGGACCATCTGAATATCTCAGAAGAAGCAGCGTGGCCTAATGGGAAGAGCCCGAGCCTGGGAGTCAGAGGACGTGGGTTCTAAATCCACCACCAACGCTGATCTGCTGTGTGACCTTGGGCAGGTTGCTTCACTTCCATGTGCCTCAGTTCCTTCCTCTGAAAAATGGGAATTCAATACTTGTTTTCCCTTTTACTGTGAGCCCCATGTGGGATCTGACCAATTTGTATCTACCCCAGTGCTTGGCACATAGTAAGCATTTAATAAATACCATTTTTTTTAAAATGGAGGGGGTAGAGGAGTGAAGCAGAGAATGCTTGGAGGAACGCAATCCATGTGGGCCCCACTGCCCATGGGCTGTGTTCTAAGGTACAGCAGTAGGGCAGTGGATGGGCACTGTATGACCACCCAGAACTTTATTGCAGACTCTGGTGGCAAGCATGATCAGAAGCCATTTTAGAAAGATCTGGTACAGGACCCATTTTTGTATGCAACAAGGGGTGGACATTTTGGGGGTAGTAGCAATCAATCAATCAATGATATTTATTAAGCGCTTACTATGTGCAAGGTAATATTCTAAGCATTTTGGAGACTACAATATAATAGAGTTGGTAGACATGCTTCCTGTCCACAGTAAGCTTACAGTCTAGAGGGGGGACAGACATTAATACCAATACGTAAATGACAGATATGGGCATAAGTGGTGTGAGACAGTGGGTGGGGTGAATAAAGGGTGCAAATCCAACTGCAAGGGTGACGCAGAAGGGAGTGGGAGAAGAGGGCTTAATCAGGGAATGCCTCTTGGGGGAGATGCGCCTTCAATATGGCTTTGAAGGTGGGGAGAGTAATTGTCTTTTAGACATGAAGAGGGAGGGTGTTCCAGGCCAGAGGCAGGACATAGGTGAAGTGTTGACAGGGAGATGGATGAGATCGAGGCACAGTGAACAGTCTGGCATTAGAGGAGCAGAGTGCGTGGGCTGTGTTTTAATAGGGAAACAGGGGCAAGGTGATTTAGAAAGGATTAGTTGACTCTTGAGAAACGGTTCTTGGCTCAGAACCTTCCTCAGACAGAACGTCATGCTCCTGTTTCTCAGGACCATCCTGTCACACAAAACAGCCTCCCCAAGGCTTTTTTAAAATTTTACTCGTTAACCACTTACTATATGTCAAGCACTGTTCTAAGCACTGGGGTTGATCCAAGTTAAACAGGTAAAACACAGTACATGTACCACTTGGGGCTCACAGTCTTTACCCCCATTTTACAGGTGAGGTAACTGAGGCACAGAGAAGTGAGGTGTCTGGCCCAAGATAACACAGCAGACAAGTGGCAGGGCTGGGATTAGAATTCAGATCCTCTGACTCCCAATCTTGGGCTCTATCTACACACCCAGTGGCTACCATTCGAGGAACGATGCCGACCTATGATCTTCCATAGTCAGTCAACATCGATTGCATACATGAGGAAAAACAAGAGAACTTCCATCTTGCCTCTAAAGGCTCCCCTTCCCTGTTATTCAGACTCACCGGGGCAGGCCACGAGGATAGGAGGGGCCTCTCTCTGTTGGCCTCGGCTGGTTTCGGCTCGTCTCGGCTCGTCTCGGATGGTCATGGCTGGTCTCGGCTGCCCTGGGCCCGACACCTCTCCTATCTGTCTCCAGGATGCTCCTGGCTGATCCCGGAATGCTCTGGTGCAAGTACCAAGTATTTCTGCTCCATTTGCCCTCCCTCACATAGGCTGAAATGCTCTGCCATCGAGCCTTGATCTGTGGAGAGAAGGTAGGGGTCCCTCTGGACAGAAGGGTTGATATGGCACAAGGTGCTGGGAAATCAATCCAGGAAAGCTTGTTGGAAGAGGAAGAATTTTAAGAGAAATTTGAATGTAATAATAATAATAATAATAATAATAATAATAGTGTTTGTTAAGCACTAACTTTGTGCTAAATACTGTTCTAAGCGCTGGGGTAGATACAAGTTAATTAGGTTGGTCCCTCTCCATAAGAACCCAGCCAGTGTGTGGAGAAGCAGCGTGATCTGGTGCATAGAGCACGGGGTGGGGAGTCAGGGGACCTGGGTTCTAATACCAACTCAGCAAGCTGTCTGCTCAAGGACCTGGGGCAAGTCACTTCACTTCTCCACGCCTCAGTTCCCTCAACTGTAAAATGGGGATTAAGACTTTGAGCCCCATTTGGGACGATTTGCTTGTATCCATCCTAGCACTTAGTAAAGTGGCACATAGTAAGCACTCAATAAATTCTACAAATATTATCATTATCATTATCATCCCAGACTAAGCTCCTCTTTTCCTCAGCTCCCCCCTTCCTCGTCACCTCTTCTCGCCCCCTTTGCTCTAGCCCCCCCATCCCCACAGGACCTGTGTGTAAGCATAACTCAGTGGAAAGAGCACAGGCTTGGGAGTCAGAGGTCATGGGTTCTAATCCCGACTCCGCCACCTGTTGGCTGTGTGACTTTGAGCAAGTCACTTAATTTCTCTGTGCTTCAGTTATCTCATCTGTAATATGGGGATTAAGATTGTGAGCCCCACGTGGGACAACCTGATCACCTTGTATGCCCCCAGCGCTTAGAACAATAAATTCATATATGTTTATGTTTATTCATAATAAATAAACAGTGCTCTGCACATAGTAAGTGCTTAACAAAACCCATTATTATTATTATTAATTATTATTATTATTATTATATGTACATATCTATAATTCTATTTATTTACATTAATTGACTGTTTACTTGTTTTGATGTCTGTCTCGCCCCTTCTAGACCGTAAGCCCTGTGTGGGCAGGGGTTGTCTCTCTTTAGTGCTGAATTGTACTTTCCAAGCGCTTCGTACAGTGCTCTGCTCACTAAATATGATTGAATCAATGAATGAATGAATATCATTATTATTATTAATCCCGCCTCCACCACCTGTCTGCTCAATGACTCGATATCTATCTATCATTATTGTCCTTTTTAATGGTATTTGTTTAACATTTACTATGTGCCAGGCACTGTACTAAGCTCAGAGTTAGGCACAAGTTTATCAGGATGGACACAGTTCCTTTCCCATATGGGGCTCACAGTCTTAATCCCCATTTTACAGATGAGGCAACTGAGGCACAGAGAAGTGAAGCGACCTGTCCAAGGTTGCACAGCAGACAAGTGTCAGATCAGCTCCTTTCAATTCCCAAGCCAATGCTCTACCTACTAGACCATGCTTCTTCTCTTATCCCATCACTTGGTACTGTATTTGAAACCTAATAAACACTTATGTACCATTAGAAAAATAAGGTTATAGTCTTTCCCTCTAGATTCTGCTTTCTCCCCAGGATCTGTTCTATTTGATCCCCTAATGGACTCTGATTGTGGCCCATTTCCTGTAGCAATGATTTCTGGGTAATCCTCCTCCTCTACACCCTTTGGTCCTGGCTATCCTGTCTTTGTGCTGTCTTTGTGGGACCACCACCAACCCCACAGCAGCCTCTCACCCTCCTCTGACCACTCTACCTTGGTTTCCGGGATCTGTCCAATCTCTCTCTGTCCATCGCCCTTCTTTGCCTTCTTTGTCTCTCCCATCTTCTCCTCTGAGCTTTGTGGCTTCCTGTACCCGTCCATTGCTGGGGATTGGGAGAGCAATCAGTCATTCAATCAATGGATTTTTATTGAGTGCTTACTGTTTGTGGAGCACTGTACTAAATACTTGAGAGAATACAATGCAAAGGATTTAGTAGACATGATACTTGCCCTCAAGAAGTTTACAGTCTACGGGGGAGATAGACATTAAAGTAGATCAGGATTAGGGGAAACAGTAGATCATGAGACTATTTATATGAGTATAGTGGGGTTGTGGTGAGTAACAAAGTGCTTAAGTGGTACACAGCCAATATCAGAGTCGACGCAGAAGGGAGAGCAGACGAGAAAAATGGGTTTCAGCCACAAACTTTCCTCAAGGCGGCCCTCATGTCCCTTTTCCTCGGCCAGTAGATGAGGGGGTTCAGGGTGGGGGGCATCAAGGTGTAGAGCACGGACACCAGCAGGTCCAGCGTCGAGGGGGAGTTTGACATGGGTTTGATGTAGGCGAAGCTTCCGATTGAGAGAAAAAGGATGAGGACAGCGAGGTGGCGCAGGAAGGTGGAGAAGACTTTGGCCCGACTGTCAGTGGACGAGAACCTCAGCACGGCCGAGAAGTTGCGGACATAGGAGACGACGATGGAGACGAAGGAGAGGAAAACAAAGCTGATACCCACAGCAACGCTGACGTCAATGACAACGTGCGTTTCCAAGCAGGAGATCAAGGAGGGAACATCGCAGAAGAACTGCTGGATCAGGTTGGGCTCACAGAAGCGTAATGTGAACGTACCGGCAGAGTATATCAATCCCAAAAGCCCCCTCTGAGCCAGGAGACGGAGGCTATCTTTCCGCAGGCCTCTCTGTTCATTAATTAATTCATTCAATCGTATTTATTGAGTACTTACTGTATGCAAAGCACTGTAATAAATGCTTGGGAAGTACAAATCGGCAACATATAGAGACGGTCTCTATCCAACAATGGGCTCACAGTCTAGAAGACTACGTCTTAGTGCAGGGGGAGGCAGATGGTGGCATAGCAGTTGTAGGACATCGCCGTGAGGACCAACACCTCTGAAGCAGCAAACAGAACCACCAAAAAGACCTGGACCACACAGCTTCTGAAATAGATGGATCTGTTGTTGATCAGGGAGTTGAGGATTCATTTGGGAGATGTAGCAGAGGTCGAGGACGGACAGGTTCCTGAGGAAGAAATACATGGGGGTGTGAAGGTACTGGTCGAGGGCGGTGACAGCGACTCCCCGTCAGAACCGCCAGGTAGACCAGGAGGAACAGCGTGGCGTGGACGAGATGCAGCTCTTGGACCTCCGAGAAATCCAGTAGGAGGAATTCCGTCACAAGTGTGTGATTGGCCGTTTGGTCTGAGGACTGCCTGAGGGCACCAAGAAAACAATGGAATATCATTCCGAGAAAAACACAGGAAAAATGAAATTGTTAGATTGCATCGGACCTGTCAGAATCCTCTTTCTTCTGCCTCTGGCCTGGAACGAAGACAAGCATTAAAACCGATTTATTCTCCCGGGAACGTTCCATGTTCTGAAATGTTTGTGAGGCTTGAGATACTGCAACTCCTCTTATTTATCTAGTCACACTAGCTTATCTGCACTGGAACGCCCTCTCCCTTCATATCTGACAGACCACCACTCTCCTCTCACAACTGAACACAAAGACAAACATGAAGCAGCAGGGTGACTAAAAGACAGGCAGACGCAGAGAAACAGAGATAGGGAAATAGAAGCACAGAGACCAAACAAAATTCAAGGAGATAACTAAACCAAGACAGAGTTTAATTATAGCTCTGCCACTAGCTTGCAGTGTGACCTGCTGTAAGACCTTGGGCCAGTCACATAACTTCTCTGGCTTCAGTTCCTTCATTTGAAAATAGTGATTAATTACATTTTCTCCCTGCTATGTAAACTGCGAGCCCCATGTGGGAGAGGGTCTATGTCCAATCTAATTGTTAGAGAAGCAACATGGCTTAGTAGAAAGAGCACAGGATTGGGAGTCAGAAGACATGGGTTCTAATCCCACCTCTGCCACTTGTCTGCTGGGTGATCTTGGGCAAGCCACTTAACTTCCCTGTGCCTCAGTTACCTCATCTGTAAAAGGGGGACCTTTCCACTAGGCCACGTTGCTTCTCACACACGTACATAACCTTATATTTTGCTACTTTCTCTATCTGAATTTCATTTTAATATCCCTTTTTCACACTAGATTCTAAGCTTCTTGAGGGCAGACATTGTGTCTACCCACTAGAGAAGCAGCGTGGCTTAATGGAAAGAGTCCGGGTTTATGGGTTCTAATCCTGGCTCTGTCATTTATCAGCTGTGTGACTTTGGGTAAGTCACTTAAATTCTCTGTGCCTCAGTAACTTCATCTGTAAAATGGGGGGTTAAGATTGTGAGCCCCAAGTGGGACAATCCAATTACCTTTTCTCTACCCCAGTGTTTAGAACCGTGCTTGACGCACAGTAAGCGCTGTGAGACTGTGAGCCCCATGTGGGGCAACCTGATTACCTTGTATCTGCCCCAGAGCTTAGAACAGGGCTTGGCACATGGTAAGCGCTTAACAAATATCATCATCATCATCGTCATCATCATCATCATCATCATCATAATCCCTCTGTTGCAATGGAGCCTCCCAAGCACTTAGTACAGCTCTCTGTACACAGTCAATTGTAAGCTCCGTGTGGGCACAGATCCTGTCTATTGTACTGTGCTCTCCTAAGTGCTCAGTACAGTGCGCTGCACCCAGTAAGTGCTCTATAACTACGATGGATGGATTGACTGATTGACCTTGACTCACCGGGGCGGTCCAGGGTTGGGGGTGCTGACTTTCTCCTCGTCGTCTCCTCATGCGAGTTTGTGGTTGTGATGGGAAAGAGTTTGGCATAAAACCAGTGCTCCGGGCTTCTGGGAGAAAACAGTCGCTGTTTTGGAAGGGGCGGGGGGAGGGGGTTCCCCCGGGAGGACCAGCCCCAGACTCGCCCTGAGAGACTCGTTAGGTGGAAGACTCAGGAGTCCCAGCGGTGACGTTATCCCCAACGTTCAGCAGGGCTTAGACTGTACCACTAATGTTACCTGTCTCACCCATGAGAATGCCCATGGTCACAAATTCATTCAGATGTCTTCGTCTAGTGCTTGCTGTGTGTAAAGCACTGAAGTAAGCGCTTGGAAGCGTACAATACAACAATAAACAGACATATTCACCTCTCACAATGAATTTATAATGTAGAGAAATTCCGATGGTGAACGAAACTCTGGCAAAATGACTAGTTATGCGATTGTCCACTGAGCTCTCACTCTCCCCACCTTCCCAGCCTTATGTAAATCTCCTCCAAGAGGCCTTTCCTGACTAAGCCCTCATTTCCTCTTCTCCCACTCCCTTCCATGTCACCCTGGTACTTGGATTTGCACCCTTTATTCAACCCGCCCTCAGCCCCACAGCACTTACGTCCATATGCATAATTTATTTATATGAACGTCTGTCTCCCCCACTAGAGTGTAAGCTTCCTGTGGGCAGGGAAGGTGTCTATCAACAGCACCAACAGCAGCATTATACTCTCCCAAGTGCTCAGTGCAGTGCTCTCCACACAGTAAGTGTTCACTAAATACAATTGATTGATTGATTCATTCATTCAATCGTATTTATTGAGAACGTATGTGTGCAGAGCTCTGTACTAAGTTCTTGATTGACCGTGCATCTGGTTTTGTACTGGGCAGTCTGGTTTCTGGCTATTCTATCTCCTGCTCTGGGCCCAGGATCCATGAGTGACCCTGTTGACCACCCTCGCAGTTTCTCTGCCCCTTTGTTTAACAGCACCAAAACCCAGCATGCAGTTGGGTGCCACTGCTATTGTTTTCCTAATCTTCCCTTACAGTTCTATCTCCCCTTACAGTCCTTCTTTCCCCTTCTCCCACTCCTTTTTGCGTCACCCTGATTTACTACCTTTATTAATCCACCCCCTCCCCCCGACCCAGTCCCACAGAACCTGGGTCCTTATCTGTCATTTAATTATGTCTATTAATGTCCGTTTTCCCTTCAAGACAGTAAACCTGCTGTGGTCAGGGAATGTGTCCATTATATTGTTATATTGTACTCTCCCAAGCATTTAGTATAGTGTTCTGCACACTGTAAGCACTCAATTAATACGATTAACTGACTGACTGACTAATTATTAAAGGCCACCTCATTTCCATGCCATCTCAGTACTGAGCAAAGACTGATCTTGTCTGGTCTCAGTTAACACTAATGTACTGGGTGGTTCTAATGGAAAGAGCAGGGGATTAGGAGTCAGAGGAGGACCTGCTCCACCATGTACCTGATGTGTAACCCTGGACAGGTCACTTCACTTCTCTGGGACTCAGTTACCTCCTTATGTAATGGCGATTAAGATTGTGAGCGCCATGTGGGACAAGGACTGGGTATAACCCGATTGTTTCTAATCTACCCCAGCGCTTAGTACAGTACTGGGCACATAACGGGAACATATTTACCAATTCTGTTATATTGTACTCTCCCAGGATTTTAGTACAGGGCTCTGCACACAGTAAGCACTCGATTGATTGATTGATAATAATCGTTTTACAAATACTACAAACAAATAGCCAATCTCCATGGCCACCACTCCTTGTAGAAAGCTGGCATTATGATCCATTCAGGTATGGTGGCCCTGGATCTTGAGGTCTCAGCAACTGGCTGTCTACCTTTCTCCGTGGGAGACTGCATGGTCACCAGTAGTTCCCATGTTAACGACCACAAGGGGTGCGGACCCAAAATCCCCCAAGCTAGAAGGGCCTCTGACCTCAGGTGGAAGAAGGTTCTACTGTCATGTTAGCGGAATTTACCCACTATCATTCTCCTCAGCGTGGTCTTCATGTCTAGGTTCCTCAGGCTGTAGATGAGGAGGTTTAACATGCGGGGACACCACGGCAAAAAACACGAACACCAGCAGGTCCTGGAGTGAGGGGGAGTCAGAGAGGGGTTTGAGATAGACAAAAGGCAGCGTTGACTACGAATTAAGTCACGACAGCAAGGTGGGGCAGGCAGGTGGACAAGGCTTTAGCCCGGCCCTCGGCGGCCGGCAACCTCAGCATGGCCCGGAAGATGCATACATATGAGAAGATGATGAAAGTGAAGGAGATGAAAGCTAAGCTAAATGCAATGGCCAGGCTGACATCGATGACAACGTGCATTTCGGGACAGATCTTCAATATGGAAGGGACGTCACAGAAGAACTGCTGGATCAGGTTAGAGCCTCAGAATCTCAGTGTCAATGTACTGGCTGGGTAAATCGCCCCACACAGCCCCCCGCTGAGCCAGGAGGCGGCCGCCATCTTCCCATAGGCCCCCTCGGTCCAAGATGACCTTCTAGCTCAGAGGGCAGCAGATCATCATCATCATCAATCGTATTTATTGAGCGCTTACTATGTGCAGAGCACTGTACTAAGCGCTTGGGAAGTACAAATTGGCAACATATAGAGACAGTCCCTACCCAACAGTGGGCTCACAGTCTAAAAGGGGGAGACAGAGAACAAAACCAAACATACTAACAAAATAAAATAAATAGAATAGATATGTACAAGTAAAATAAATAAATTAATAAATAGAGTAATAAATATGTACAAACATATATACATATATACAGGTGCTGTGGGGAAGGGAAGGAGGTAAGATGGGGGGGATGGAGAGGGGGACGAGGGGGAGAGGAAGGAACGGGCTCAGTCTGGGAAGGCCTCCTGGAGGAGGTGAGCTCTCAGCAGGGCCTTGAAGGGAGGAAGAGAGCTAGCTTGGCGGATGGGCAGAGGGAGGGCATTCCAGGCCCGGGGGATGACGTGGGCAGGGGGTCGATGGAGAGACAGGTGAGAACGAGGTACGGTGAGGAGGTTAGCGGCAGAGGAGTGGAGGGTGCGGGCTGGGCTGTAGAAGGAGAGAAGGGAGGTGAGGTAGGAGGGGGCAAGGTGATGGACAGCCTTGAAGCCCAGGGTGAGGAGTTTCTGCCTGATGCGCAGATTGATTGGTAGTCACTGCAGATGGCGGCATAGCGGTTGTAGGGCATCGCCGTGAGGAGGGACAACACCGAGAAATCAAAGAAAAGCACAGAAAAGACTTGAGCCACACAGGACCATGGAGAGATGGCTCTGCCATTGATGAGGGAGTTGTGGGTGGATTTGGAAATGGTGACGGAGATGTGGAAGAGGTCGAGGGTGGACAGGTTCCTGAGGAAGAAGTACTTGGGGGTGTGGAGGCTCTGGTCGAGGGTGGTGACGGCGACGATGAGATTCCTCGTCAGAGCCGCCAGGTAGACCAGGAGGAACAGCGCAGCCTGGACCAGCTGCAGCTCCTGGACCTCCGAGAATCCCAGCAGGAGGAATTCCATCACCATCGTGGTGTTGGTCATTTTCATGGAGAATCTGTGGATTGCTCATGGAGGCACAGAAAATTGATTCTGTTATAGCCTAAAAGGCAGTCGAGTAGACAATCAATCACTGGTATTTATTGAGCACTTACTGTGTGCAGAGCACTGTATTAAGCGTTTGGGAGAGTACAATAGGACAGGTTCGGTAGATTCATTTCCTGCCCACAGTGAGCTTACAGACTAGAGGGGGAGACTGACATTTATATCAATCAGTAAATGATGGAAATGTACATAAGTGCTCTGGGGCTGAGGGTGGAGTGAATAATCGATCAATATTGAGCGCTTTCTGTGTGCAGAGAATTGTACTAAGTGCTTGGGAGAGTACGGTAGAAAGGAATTTGTAGGCTCAATCCTTGCCAGCAGAGAGTTTCCAGGCTACTCTAACCTCAGTTTCATTCTCCTTTGACCTACTCTTGGGATCCTGGCTGCTTGGTCTCCACCGGTTTCAACTAGAAAGTTAGCAGCGTGGCTTAGTGGAAAGAGCCCGGGCTTGGGAGTCAGAGGACTTATCTGCCTTGTGACATTGGGCAAGACACTTCATTTCTCTGTGCCTCAGTGACCTCATCTGTAAAGTGGGGTTAAAGGTCGTGAGCCCCACATGGGACAACCTGATTACCCTGTATCTATCCCAGCTCTTAGAATAGTGCTTGGCACATAGTAAGTGCTTAGGAAATACCGTAATTATTATTAATTCACTCCTCCCAACTCAGAGACTTTTCTTCTTCAGGCGGTCAGTATCTTTTCCACAGAGACTGGTTTGCCAACCACATCCCATGTCTGGCCGGTCCTTTCACACCTAGCTCTTCCTGTTCCATCTTCTCTGCCTTCCTGGCTTTTTATCTGGCCCTTCTTTAAAACCTGAACTTATATTCTATTTCTTCCATTCCGGTCTGTGATTGGGAATCAGCATAACCTAAATGGAAAGCGCACGGGCATTTGGAGGCAGAGGACCTGAGTTCTAATTCCAGCTCCACCACCTACCCTTCCGTGGGAAGAGTGCCCTATCTGTGAATTCACCCCCTCCCTCCGCCTGAGCAACCCACAGCAAGGACACAGAACTGCTACACAACAAGGTTGCAGAACGGGAACTGTCCCAATCAGTTAGACAACCTGGGAATATGGAGAGGGCTAACCGGTACAAGGGGGCTTCGTATATAAGAGGCATTGCTGCTATTTTTAGCTGTAGGCATTTAGACCGAGCTCTGTAGAGCCTGCTCTGTTGATTAGGACTCGGACCCCCTCCTTGCTGCGCTACAGCTAGCATAGCTAGCTTACTGCGCTACAGCTATGTGAGTACACACCATAAAGAGGCAGCACTGATCATTCTGGCTCGATGTCTGGTCTTTGGCTCATCGTCGCCCAATCTAAAGAACCTGGAGCCTCCCTCTGGTCGGCGACCCCAGCTGACTTGGGGGGTATCTCTCCACAATTGGCATAGTCAGCAGGATTGGGTGGCGATGCCCCAAACCCCAGAAAAGGGTTAAAATGAGGCTGGACGTCCGCAATCTCAAATCCCGGCGTGTGGCTGGGGGCAGCTGAAGTGCTTGATATGGCTGCTCCTCCACCCCCCACCCCGGTAATAGGGGGCTGTAGTGGAGACCCCGAAGGGAATAAAGGAAGCTCTACGAGCCCTGGACATCCATAAGATGTCGGAATCAGAGAGGGGAGCCGTAGCGAACATAGGGTGGCTGCTGCTGACACCATGCTGACATGAAATGAACATGCGGCTGGAAAGTGAGAGTAAGGCCCGCAAAACCGAAAAGGCGGCTCTCGAGAATCAGGAGTCGAAAGAGCTTACTGCGGGACTCCTACAAACGGGAAATACGACCACCGAAGAAGTAGTCGAGAAGGGGGTCATCTTGGGGTGCAAACTAGCAAAGCTAAAGGGGCAGCTGATGGGCCGTCCCAGGGTACAGGCACTTATAATGGACACCAATTGGGACCCGGAAGCCTGGCACCCAGACGAAGAATGGGGTGATGAGAAAATGATAAGCATCACAGAAGAAGACATCGAGGGAAGGGTATGACCCCTCATCACTCAGCAAACTAAAACTATCCTGAGCCCTGAAGGGATAGGGAACACCGAACCCAGAGACCACATCACTGTATGGGATTATATCCCGGCAGAATTGAAGGAGGTCCACAAACAATACTGGCAGCGGCCTCGAGAAACGCTGCTGTCCTGGATGGTACGATGCTGGGACCAGGGAGTTGACAGGATTATGATAAACGCACAGGAAGTAGCTAAACTAGCTGGAGTAGCAGCTACCCCCCAAGTCAGGCAGCGGTTGAAAGTGGGTCAGGCCAACAGGGGTAACCACTCCCTGATGGACTGGGTAGTGGCCGCCCTAAAAGACACCTGGGCCACTCCGGACGAGTTACCTGCTGAACCAGAAGATTGGTTGGTTATAGAAGGGGCATGCGCGTTATTGAAAAGGTTGTGAGTGAGACAGCAAATATATGCCGTAGGTGATTATAGTCCTGATGCAGCACCCTTGAATTCCGGGGTGTGCAGCAAGCTCCTCCGATCAGCTCTCCCAACTCCCCCCTCCCCACACACACACATACGTACGGCAGTGCTGCTATCCCTGGTTGAGGAAACGATGGGCAAGCCTGTCATAGATCTTACACTGGCTTTGGGGAATCTGGAGGAGCTGATTGCAATGCCTAGCAGGATTAGACGGGTGGCTACAACAAAACCCATCACTCTGGAAGGAGCAATACAGAGGGTATCCCTATCCCAAATGTGGAGAGATTTAATAGCGGCCGGGATCAAACGAGAAAAGATAGTTAAGCAGCCAAACACCGTGCTGTTGGCCCTATGGAAAAAACTACCTAAGGATCAGAGGTATACCACAGGGGAAGGGAAACCCACAGCTGAAGCACCCGAAAGTGTCAACGGATGGAAAAGAGGAGACCCGTTCACTCAGCCCCGGGTGGTGCCTTCTGCACCACTGCACGCGGACCTGAGTGAATGGAAAGACCAGCCATAGGGACATGGCCAAGGCCTTTCCCTCCGGGTCAGGTCAATCAGAGGGGATCGGAGGCCAAAGGTTACCCTGACCATTTACTGGTGTCCCCAGAATATTCAGTTCACCCTCGGTTTGGTGGACACCGGTGCAGAACTCACCCTTATACATGAGGACCCCAGCAAATTCACGGGCCCCCAAATGTGGATAGAAGGGTTTGGGGACACAGTACCTCCGCCGTGAGAACCGCCCTTCGATTGGGTGTGGGCCGGATGACCCCCGCCACTTATCAGGTACTCATCACGGCGGTCCCCGAGTGTACATTGGGGGTGGACCTGTTAATAGGAGCTGAACTGGAAACATCAGCGGGGCATTTCAGATAGCGCACTGCTCGGCTCCAGGCGGTTAAACCGGTGACCCATGGCCATGCCAAGTGGAAACTGGTTGAACTCCCGGAAACCCAGCGAGTGGTGAATATCAGCCAATATCGCATCTCGGGGGGACATAAGGAAATCTCCCAAACTATTGGTGGACTAGCAAACGTGGGGATCATTAGACCTGCCCAGAGCCCCTTTAACAGCCCCCTATGGCCGGTCCGGAAGCCGGACGGTACATGGAGAATGACAGTAGATTACCGAGAACTAAACATAGTGACTCCGCCTCTACAGGCTGCCGTCCTCAACATAATCACCCTTCTAGAACAAGCCTCCATTGCCATACAGGATTGGAAGGCGGTCGAAGTCCAATCCTAGCTCCTGCCTTCTTTAGTATCCCCATCGCCGACCGGTGTCACGACTGGTTCGCCTTTATTTGGGAGGGGCGGCAGTGGACGTTCCAGGTACTTCTACTGTGGCTGGCTAGGAGGGGTGCCCCGTGGGATTGGTCGCCGGATATGCAATGGGCTTTTATTCTTACAAAGGCCAGCGTGGATGAGGCACGGGAGCTACAAGGACTGAACCTAGTGGCACTGTTCGAGCTAGATGTCAACAGCACAGAGGAAGGGTACCCCTGGGGACTGTGGCAACGAGACCAGGGGATCTGTCGCCCCATAAAGTTTTGGTCTGCCACCTGTAAGGGGGCATAGGCTAGGTACGCCCCTATAGAGCAACAACTGGCAGCGGTCTATAAGGCCCTTCTAGATACCGAGTGAATAATTAAGGCAGCCCCCGTAACCGTATGAACCGCCCTACCAGTGCAGGGATGGATATAGGCCAAGGATTACAGCAGGTCAGGGACGGCTCAGACGCCACCCTGAGTAAGTGGCGGGCGTACCCGCAGCAACAGGCCGCACGCTCCGCCTCCCCTCTGGCTGATAAAATGATTGGACTCCTGGGGGTGGTGACATTTGAGCACCCAGTATCCCCTCCCTCGACCGCTTAGGTACCAATTTGCGGGAACTGGCCTGTGGAGAAGGGGAGGGGGCGCTGTCAACTGGCACATGGTACACTGACGGGTCAGCCAAAGGGAACCCGAGTACATCCACCCACGGATAACATCCTCTGGGAAGAAGGGGTCTGTCATTCCAGCAAATGGGCTGCCCTCAGTGCAGTATGGTTGCTCCTGTCCACGCACCCGGACATAGACACCTTGGTAAACGACTCCTGGGCTGTATACAACGGCCTAGCCACTTGGTTGAGGGTGTGGGAAGCTAAGGGATGGATGGTAGCACGGGGCGAGGTATGGGGAAAAGAGATGTGGCGTGACATCGCCCGAATATTAAGAGCCCGGGAGGCCCCTCTTACCGAGTAGCATGTGCCAGCTCACCGGGGGACCCCCAGGAACAGAGAAGCAGACACGTTGGCACAAGTGCGGGAGGCACGGGCCACCCACGCCATCCAGGGGGTGCATGAGGTACTAGCTCATAGAGGGGTGGATGCCACTTATCGAGCCATCCGGGGAAGGGGGTGGGAAGAAACCCACAGGGAGGTACGCGAATTATTGCAAGATTGTAAGCACTGAATGCAAACGAATTCGCGGCCCTATGGCCACCAAGTCTCCACCCCCTGAGGGAGTTGACCGGGGGAAAGATGGCAGATTGACTACATAGGGCCCCTGCCTCTAAGTCAGGGAAAGAGATACGCATTTACCGCCGTGGATACTTGTACGGGTGTGGCGTTCGCCTATCCAGTGGCTGCAGACAGGCAAGCTGCTATTATAAAACGACTTCAGGTGATGGTGGTAGGATACGGCTTTCCGGCCCACATAGATTCAGATCAGGGCGTCCACTTTACGGGACAACAGATCAAGCAATGGGCCATGCAACATGGCAATCAGTGGATGTACCACGTGGCGTCCACCCCTGCGGGGTGGGACTCATATAACGAAAGAATAAGGAATTTAAGACACAGCTAAGCTTAAGACTCCCGCGGCAAGTATGCGCATGTGGACCACCCTACTGTACCCTGTAATTAGGGCCATCAACGAGGCCCCACGAAAAAGCAGACTTGGTTCCCTGCAATGCCTCTATGGGATTGACATTGACAATCCCATAAAGGTGACAGGAATCAGCGACAATGTCTCTTTTAGGGTTAAGGGGAAGCACACGGAGTGGAGCACCATGCAAGACCTTAGTGTGGGAGAGGAGGGTATGTTGTGGGCCCCCGGGATCAGCCTGTAAATAACAGCGGGAATAGTGCTGGCGACACGTCATACATCTTCAGCTACATAACCAATTGCGACTGGAATTTCCAGGTGAATGCCAGGACTGACTCTTACCGCCCCAGCCCCTGTTTGCATCCTCACAGAGTCTCCAATACTGAGGAGCTGCCCCCTTCAGAAAAAGGTGGTGGTTAAACCACCACCCCAGCGCCATTGACCGGCAGGACAGATATATGGTGAGACGCCGCACCCAAAGGTCGACGGCTGCCTGCCACTATAATAGCCGCTGGAGCCACCTCGACCATTGTGGTAGACGGAGAAGAGGAGACCCGACTTGTGCCCAACCGTACCCTTGCCCATCGGTAAGGACTGAAACATGACGTATGCACACCCGCGACAATGGCTGGGTTGCGCCATTGTAACCTGTCCTTTCTGACCCGAACCTGGTCCACTGACATCACCTGGACATGGCTACGCAGCAATGGGACGTGGGAGACTGTGACAGTATTCAACGCCACTTTGCAGGTGCCCTGCCACATGCTGGATACGTCTCATGATTTGAGTGTGAATGCCACGATATCAAAGACAAGTGTTACCAATGTCACCGCGGTGGGCACCACATCGTGGCAAATCACCAACAACACAGGTACGAGAACAGCCTGGCTGCGCCTCAACCCGATAACAGAGAAACCGACCGGATATGAGGATCGGGGAGCATTGGCAGCACCCATCTCGCTGCCTGGAAGATGCCCCTCCCGGATCACTTCTCCATGGCCCAAGTATGGTTATTGGCTGAATGTCCCCGCCCAGGGCTGATAAAACGCCACATATGGTTCCTGGAACTCGGGCACGCCCCTGCTAGTTGTTGAAGTAATACCGGACAATATGGATAATGGATACGAAGGGACCAGGGCCGCATACCTATGGGAAGCTACCCTGGAAGGGGCTCGCCTGTTCACCCACATTTGATGGACTACGGAGGCAATCTCCTGGTCATTGGAACCGTGGTGGGTAGATACCCATCACTCGGCGACAATGGGCCTGGTGGGTAGGAAACCGGTCGCCAGCAAGAGCCCCTGGACGACTGAAGAGAGACATCACTGGGTGGGTCGGCAGCACTCTGGGAGTATGTAGCCAAGAAGACATCCAATGCCTACGTCATGCCCGAGGCCGAGACCTCCAATATGAAAGCCAGATCCAGCAGCTAATAAGGACTGGAATGTTGCAGGACACCGGGGGGTGGAGAAGAATGACACTGTCAGCTGGAACTCTGAAGACATGGGCGGGCATACTCACAGGGGCGCTGGCCCGTTGGGCCTGAAAAGTCGCCTGGTCGGATGCCTGCATTCAGACTCAGTTAGGACTGCTACCATATCTCACCACCCTAACGGAAGACGTAAGCCGAGCAAAGTGTCCCCCGCCCCCCAGCCTGGTTCGCCTGTAACCAGCCTCTGTCACATGGCTGGCCATTCAAGTACTATACGGCGGGTGTACCGCCCATTACTGTAAGCTGAAGGTACGCCACCCGGTGGGCAAGAGGGAGGGAGGGAGGGAGAGGAAGAGGGAGACTACTGGTATTTGGGTAATGGGAAATTCTGTTGGACGTGCGGAGAACATATAAACATAACCATGATTTCTTTGAATTATAATGTTACTGCTGCCTGTGCTAATTTAACGCTTGTTTGTAGTAATATGCCTTTAGTAGGGTTATGCGTTGGTAATCGTATTGGCCTCTCTGGATGGGAGCGGCATGAACATTAGACCCTCCTCTGGGTCGTTCCAAGGGATCTAGTGGACTTAGTATCTTGGCCGGAGCAAGTGGAGGAGGCCAAGAAAGTGATACGACAAGCCCTGGCGGACGCACAGCAGGACTGGAACCGCACCGCGCTCCACCTAACCAAAGCTGGACTGCGGATAAGAACACTGATCCAAAAGATGTTGACAGACTGTGGGTGGTTCTCATGGCTGTGTGGGTGCGGGAGTGTGGGAACGGGACATTGGTCCCAATGGCTTGTGCTAGGGTTTGTCGTGCTCTGTGCAGCTTTGGTACTGGGATGCTGTTACTCGCACAGGCCCTCCACCAAAATTATCGTGGTCCCCAGCTCCAAGTTGCTCTAGGCATATGGAGGGGGCGAAGGGGTTAAGTGTGAGAAGAGTGTCCTATCTGTGAATTCACTCCCTCCCTCCGCCTGAGCAACCCACAGCCAGGACACAGAACTGCTACACAACAAGGTTGTGGAACGGGAACTGTTCCAGTCAGATAGATATCCTGGGACTACGGGGAGGACTAACTGGACGAGGGGGCTTCATATATAAAAATAAAAATGGCATTTATTAAGGGCTATGTGCAAAGCACTGTTCTAAGCGCTGGGGAGGTTACAAGGTAATCAGATCGTACCACGGGAGGCTCACAGTCTTCATCCCCATTTTACAGATGAGGGAACTGAGGCACAGAGAAGTGAAGTTTGCCCAAAGTTACAAAGCTGACAGTTGGCGGAGCCTGGATTTGAATCCATGACCTCTGACTCCAAAGCCCATGCTCTTTCCACTGAGCCACGCTGCTTGAGGCATTGCTGCTATTTTTAGTTGTAGGCATTTAGACCGAGCCCTGCAGAGCCTGCCCTGCTGATTAGGACTGGGACCCCCTCCTTCGCTTGCTTGCTGTGCCACAGCTATGTGAGTACACCCAATAAAGAGGCAGCACTGATCACTCTGGCTCGATGTCTGGTCTTTAGCTCATCGTCACCCAATCTAAAGAACATGGTGCAGCCCTCTGGTCGGCGACCCCAGCTGACTTGGGGGCATCTCCCCACACCTTCTTTTGGTGGTATTTGATAAGAAGTTACTATGTGGCAGCCACTATACTAAGTGCTGGGTAGATATAAGCTAATCAGGTTGGACCCAGTCCATGTTCCACATGAGGGTCACAGCCTTAATCCCCATGTTACAGATGAAGTAACTGAGGCAGAGAGAAGTGAAGTGACTTGCTCAAGGTCACTAAGCAAATACGTGTTGGAGCTGGGATTAGAACCCATTTCCTCTGGTTTCCAGGCCTGTGGTCTTTCCCTTATGCCATGCTACATTTCAACTGCTTCTCACACATGGACATATTCTTATACTCTGATGCTTCTGATGATCTGTAATTCATTTTACTATATATTTCTAACAGAAGACTGTAAGCTTCTTGAGAGCTGACATTGTATCTACCCACTTTGTTTTACTGGAGTCTCCCAAGCACTTAGTACAGCACTCTGCACAAAGTCAGTTGTAATCCCCGTGTTGGCACAGATCCTGTCTATCAACTCAGTTGTATTGTGCTCTCCCAAGTGCTCAGTACGGTGCTCTACACCCAGCAAGTGCTCAATAACTACGGTGGATGGATTGAGCGATTGACTTTGACTCACCGAGACGATCCTGGGTTGGGGATTCTAAGCTCCTCCTCCTCCTCTCCTCATCAATCAATCAATCAATCAATCGTATTTATTGAGCACTTGCTGTGTACAGAACACTATACTAAGCGCTTGGGAAGTACAAGTTGGAAACTCATAGAGACGGTCTCTACCCAACAATCAATCAATCAATCAATCAATCGTATTTATTGAGCGCTTACTATGTGCAGAGCACTGTACTAAGCGCTTGGGAAGTACAAATTGGCATCACATAGAGACAGTCCCTACCCAACAGTGGGCTCACAGTCTAAAAGGGGGAGACAGAGAACTGAACCAAACATACCAACAAAATAAAATAAGTAGGATAGAAATGTACAAGTAAAATAAATAAATAAATAAATAAATGGAGTAATAAATATGTACAACCATATATACATATATACAGGTGCTGTGGGGAAGGGAAGGAGGTAAGACGGGGGGATGGAGAGGGGGACGAGGGGGAGAGGAAAGAAGGGGCTCAGTCTGGGAAGGCCTCCTGGAGGAGGTGAGCTCTCACCAGGGCCTTGAAGGGAGGAAGAGAGCTAGCTTGGCGGATGGGCAGAGGGAGGGCATTCCAGGCCCGGGGGATGACGTGGGCCGGGGGTCGATGGCGGGACAGGCGAGAGCGAGGTACAGTGAGGAGATTAGTGGTGGAGGAGTGGAGGGTGCGGGCTGGGCAGTAGAAGGAGAGAAGGGAGGTGAGGTAGGAGGGGGCGAGGTGATGGAGAGCCTTGAAGCCCAGGGTGAGGAGTTTCTGCTTGATGCGCAGATTGATCGGTAGCCATTGGAGGTTTTTGAGGAGGGGAGTAATATGTCCAGAGCGTTTCTGGACAAAGATAATCCGGGCAGCAGCATGAAGTATGGATTGAAGTGGAGAGAGACACGAGGATGGGAGATCAGAGAGAAGGCTAGTGCAGTAGTCCAGACGGGATAGGATGAGAGCTTGAATGAGCAGGGTAGCGGTTTGGATGGAGAGGAAAGGGCGGATCTTGGCAATGTTGCGGAGCTGAGACCGGCAGGTTTTGGTGACGGCTTGGATGTGAGGGGTGAATGAGAGAGCGGAGTCGAGGATGACACCAAGGTTGCGGGCTTGTGAGACGGGAAGGATGGTAGTGCCGTCAACAGAGATGGGAAAGTCAGGGAGAGGACAAGGTTTGGGAGGGAAGACAAGGAGCTCAGTCTTCGACATGTTGAGCTTTAGGTGGCGGGCGGACATCCAGATGGAGATGTCCTGAAGGCAGGAGGAGATGCGAGCCTGGAGGGAGGGGGAGAGAGCAGGGGCAGAGATGTAGATCTGGGTGTCATCAGCGTAGAGATGATAGTTGAAGCCGTGGGAGCGAATGAGGTCACCAAGGGAGTGAGTGTATATTGAGAACAGAAGGGGACCAAGCACTGAACCTTGGGGAACCCCCACAGTAAGAGGATGGGAGGGGGAGGAGGAGCCTGCAAAAGAGACTGAGAAAGAACGACCGGAGAGATAAGAGGAGAACCAGGAGAGGACAGAGTCTGTGAAGCCAAGGTCAGATAACGTGTTGAGGAGAAGGGCGTGGTCCACAGTGTCAAAGGCAGCTGAGAGGTCGAGGAGGATTAGGACAGAGCCAACAGTGGGCTCACAGTCTAGAAGGGGGAGACAGAGAACAAAACAAAACATATTAACAAAATAAAATAAATAGAATAGATATGTACAAGTAAAATAAATAAATAGAGTAATAAATATGTACAAACATATATACATATATACAGGTGCTGTGGGGAAGGGAAGGAGGTAAGGTGGAGGGGGATGCAGAGGGCGAGGAGGGGGAGAGGAAGGAGGGATATTAGTCTGGGAAGGCCTCCTGGAGGAGGTGAGCTCTCAGTAGGGCCTTGAAGGGAGGAAGAGAGCTATCTTGGCGGATGGGCAGAGGGAGGGCATTCCAGGCCAGGGGGATGACGTGGGCCGGGGGTCGATGGCGGGACAGGCGAGAAAGAGGCACGGTGAGGAGATTAGCGGCAGAGGAGCGGAGGGTGCGGGATGGGCTGTAGAAGGAGAGAAGGGAGGTGAGGTAGGAGGTGGCGAGGTGATGGAGAGCCTTGAATCCGAGGGTGAGGAGTTTCTGCCTGATGCGTAGGTTGATTGGTAGCCACTGGATATTTTTGAGGAGGGGAGTAACATGTCCAGAGCGTTTCTGGACAAAGACAATCTGGGCAGCGGCGTGAAGTATGGATTGAAGCCAGGAGAGACAAGAGGATGGGAAATCGGAGAGGAGGCTGATACAGTAGTCCAGACGGGATAGGATGAGAGCTTGAACGAGCAGGGTAGCGTTTTGGATGGAGAGGAAAGGGCGGATGTTGGCAATGTTGCGGAGCTGAGACCGGCAGGTTGTGGTGACGGCTTGGATGTGAGGGGTGAACGAGAGAGCGGAGTCGAGGAGGACACCAAGGTTGAGGGCTTGTGAGACGGGAAGGATGGTAGTGCCGTCAACAATGATGGGTAAGTCAGGGAGAGTGCAGGGTTGGGGAGGGAAGACCAGGAGGGTCCTCATGAGGGTTTGTTGCCGTGACAGGAAAGAGTCTGGCATAAAACAAGTGCTCCGGGCTTCTTGGAGACTGTAGTCACTGTTCTGGCCGGGGCGGGAGGAGGGGGCTACCCCGGGAGGACAAGTCCCTCGCTCGGCCTGAGAGACCTTGTTACCTGGAAGACTCAGGAGTCCAGAGGTGACATTATCCCCGACGTTCTGCAGGGTTCAGTCTGTCCCACTAATGTTATCTCCCTCATCCATGAGAATGTCCATGGTCACATATTTACCCAGTTGTCTTTGTTTGGCACGTGCAAAGCACTGCAGTAAGTGCCTGGGGGAGTAGAATAAAACAATAAACATAGAAGGTCACCGCTCACAGTGAATTTATAATGTAGGGACATTCCGATAACGAACAGGACTCTGGCAACATAACTAGTTATACGACCCCCCTTTGAGCTTTCACTCTGTCCACCTTTAGAGATTTATTAAGAGCATCTCTCCTCAGGAGCCCTTCTCCGATTAAACCCCCATTTCCCCTTCTCCTACTCCTTTCTGCGTTGCCCTTGCACCTGGATTTGCACCCTTTATTCCCCAGCCTCTCACCCCCTGCACTTATGTTTATACCTGTAATTTATTTATAGTAATGTCTGCCTCACCCTCTAGATGGTAAACTTGCTGTGGGCAAGGAATGCCTGTTCATTGTTGTTCTGTACTGTCCCAAGCGCTTAGTACAGTGCTCTGCACACAGTAAGTGCTCAAAAATACGATTGATTGATTGGTAATAAGCGCTTTACAAATACCTCATCTGTAAAATGGGTGGGCAAAGGCGCCATGTGCTACGAATAAAGTCACAACGGCGGGGTGAGGCAGGTAGGTGGAGAAGGCTTTGCCCGTCTCTCAGCAGCAGGCATCCTCAGCGTGTTCCGGAAGATGCATACATACGAGACGACGATGGTGAGGAAATAACCGAAGGTGAGGCCGAATGAGGTTTTTGTCACAAATTTCTGGAGATTTCCTCTGGGTTCCGTAAGACTGATGAGATGAGGGATGAGGGAACTGCTGGAGGATGTTGGACCTCCAGACAGGGATGGAGAAGGTGGCAGTGGTGTGTGTCATGGAACTCAGTGCGACAAAGAGCCACTAGACAGCCGCCATATTCTCACAGGCCCCACCATTCATGATGACCCCGTAGCGAAGGGGGAGGCAGATGGCCGCGTAGCGGTCGGAAAACATCTCCGTGAGCAGGGGAGTCTCTGCACAGGCACAGGGTATGAACGTAAACACTTGGGAAGCACAGCCCAGGGAAGAGATTTTTTTATGGTCAGTCAGAGAGTTGTGGATGGACTGTGGGACACTGATGGAGATTAGGCAGAGGTCGAGGACCGAGAGGTGCCTGAGGAAGAAGTACATGGGGGTGTGGAGGCGTCGGTCGAGGAGATTCCCCGTCACGGTCGACAGATAGACCAGGGGGAACAGCGCAGCCTAGAACAATTGCAGCTCCCAGACCTACAAGGAACCCAGCAGGAGGAATTCCAAAACCTCCGTGAGATTGGCCATTTCCTTCTGGAAGATGGCTTTATTCAGCCTGGTAGGATGAGAGGGAAGTGAGAAAATTAGAAGAAAAGTGGGAGTCTTTTCCAAGTAATATCCAGATCGTCGTGGGCACTAACACATTACTTATTCTTCCCTTCTTACCTCAGGAGGCAACAGTGCCTTATGCGGTACTAGACAATTCCTGAAATTACCTCACTTGGGCGTGGGAGTCAGAGGTCGTGGGTTCCAATCCCGGTTTCGCCACTCATCAGCTGTGTGACTTTGGGCAAGTCACTTAACTTCAATGGGTCTCAGTTACATCATCTGTAAAATGGGGGTTATAATTGTGAGCCCCATGTGGAACAACCTGATTACCTTGTATCTAACTCAGCGCTTAGAACATTGCTTGGCACATAGTAAACTGTTAACAAATACCATCACTATCATTCATTCATTCAATCGTATTTATTGAGCGCTTACTATGTCAAGACGTCAGAACAAATAGAATTAAAGCTAAATGCACACCATTAACAAAATAAATAGAATAGTAAATATGTACAAGTAAAATAGAGTACGAAATCTGTACAAACACACATATATCTATCTATATCTATCATCTATCTATCTATCTATCTATCTATCTATCTATCCATATACAGGTGCTGTGGGGAGGGGAAGGAAGTAGGGCAGGGCGGATGGGGAGGAGGAAAGGAAAATGGGGGCTCAGTCTGGGAAGGCCTCTTGGAGGAGGTCATCTCTCAGTAGAACTTTGAAGGGGGGAAGAGAGCTAGCTTGGCGAATGTGAGGAGGGAGGGCATTCCAGGCCAGGGGGAGGACGTGGGCCGGGGGTCGACGGCGGAACAGGTGAGAACGAGGTACAGTGAGGAGGTTAGCGACAGAGGAGCAGAGGGTGCGGGCTGGGCTGTAGAAGGAAAGAAGGGAGATGAGGTAGGAGGGGCGAGGTGATTGAGAGCCTTGAAGCCAAGAGTGAGGAGTGTTTGCTTGATGCGTAGGTTGACAGGCAGCCACTGGAGATTTTTGAGGAGGGGAGTAACTTGCCCAGAGTGTGTTTCTGCACAAAGATATGTTTCTGCACAAAGATGATTCGTACAGCAGCGTGAAGTATGGATTGAAGTGCAGAGAGACAGGAGGATGGGAGATAAGAGAGGAGGTTGATACAGTAATCCAGTCGGGATAACGTAATAGATTGAACCAGTAAGGTAGCAGTTTGGATGGAGTGGAAAGGGCGGATCTTGGCGATGTTGTGGAGGTGAGACTGGAAGGTTTTGGAGACGTATTGGATGTTAGGGGTGAACGAGATAGCAGAGTCGATGATGACACCAAGGTTGAGGGCTTGTGAGACGGGAAGGATGATAGTGCCGGCAACAGCGATGGGAAAGTCAGGGAGAGGCCAGGGATTGGGAGGGAAGATAAGGAGCTCGGACCTGGATATATTGAGTTTTAGATGGCGGGCAGACATCCAGATGCAGATGTCCTGAAGGCAGGAGGAGACACGAGCCTGAAGGGAGGGAGAGAGAGCAGGGGCAGAGATGTAGATTTGGGTGTCATCAACGTAGAGATAATGATGGGAGCCGTGTAAGCGAATGAGTTCACTAGGGGGGTGAGTGTAGATAGAGAATAGAAAGGGACCAAGAACTGATCCTTGAGGAACCCCTACAGTAAGGGGATGGGAGGGGGAGGAGGAGCCCTCAAAGGAGGCTGAGAATGAACGGCCGGAGAGATGAGGAGAACCAGCAATCTCTATGTGCTATTTGCTATGTGCTATATCAGCGCTATGATAAATACAAGATGGTTCCGTTGAACACAGTCCATATTCCATGTGGGGCTCACTATTTCCGTTCACATTTTACAGATGAGGTAACTGAGGCATGGAGAAGTGAGGTGACTTGTCCAAGGTTCATCAAGACTCCCTGGCCATCTGCCGCCGCCTCCCGCCTCCCGCCTCCCATTCTGACGTCCCCTCCCTGCTGAAGATCACCTATTCCGAAGACCACGTCGTCACCGACATGAGCGTCAGCGCCGGGGTAGTGTTAGGCATGGTATGTTTCATTCTCATCGTCGTCTCATACGTGTGTATCTTCTGGGCCATGCTGAGGATTCCGGCTGCCGAGGGCCGGGCCAAGGACTTCTCCACTTGCTTGCCTCACGTCGTTGTCATCACTGTGTCTCTCTACGACCGCCATCAAACCCGTGTCAGACTCCCCCTCGGCACTGGATCTACTGGTGTCCATGTTCTATACCGTAGTGCCACTCGCTCTGAATCCCTTCTTCTACAGTTTGAGGAACAGGACATGAAAGCCTCTCTGGGGAGAATCCTAAAGGGGAAATTCCTATTCCCTCCTCTATGAGACAAAATGTCTGCTTTCTTTCACTGATTACCCCATCCCTTAAATCCAAAAAGAAAGTCCAGCGACTGAGGATTTGTCACTGTCTGGGAGGGAGGCTGCTAAGACGTGAGTGACTGACAATTCATTGTTTCGGGGGCATCAAGTCTTAATGGAATGAGCATGTGGCTGGGAGTCATAAGATATTTGACCAGTTCTGCCACTGGCTTGCTGGGCGACTTTGGTCCAGCAACGTCACCTCTCTGGGCTTCTCTGTAAAATAGATTTAATATGTGCTCTCTCTTTCTCTTAACCTCTGAGCCCCTGTGGAACGGGAAATGTGTTTCTTCTGATTATTCATTAACTCGTTCATTCAATCGTATTTATTGAGCTCTTACTGTGTGCAGAGAACTGTACTAAACGCTAGGGAAGTACAAGTTGGCAACATATACAGACGGTCCCTACCCAACAATGAGCTCACAGTCTAGAAGGGGGAGACAGACAACAAAGCAAAACATGTGGACAGGTGTCAGGTCATCAGAATAAATAGAAATAAAGCTAGATGCACATCATTAACAAAATAAATAGAATAGTAAATATATACCAGTAAAATAAGTAGAGTAATAAATCTGTACAAACATATATACAGGTGCTGTGGGGAGGGGAAGGAGGTAGGGCGGGGGGGATGGGGAGGAGGAGGAAGGCTTCCTAGAGGAGGTGAGCTCTCATTAGGGCTTTGAAAGGAAGAAGAGAGCTAGGTTGGCGGATGTGAGGAGGGAGGGCATTCCAGGCCAGGAGAGGACGTGGGCCGGGGGTCGACGGTGGGACAGGCAAGAACGAGGCACAGTGTTGAGGTTAATGGCAGAGGAGCGGAGGGTGCGGGCTGGGCTGTAGAAGGAAAGAAGGGAGGTGAGGTAGGAGGGGGCGAGGTGATGGAGAGCCTTGAAGCCGAGAATGAGGGGGTTTTGCCTGATGCGTGTTTACTGGTAACCACTGGAGATTTTTGAGGAGGGGAGTAACATGCCCAGAGCGTTTCTGCACAAAGATGATCCGGGCCGCAGCGTGAAGTATAGACTATAGGCTTAAGTGAAATAAAGAGATTATTCTGTTTCTACTCAAGCACTTGGCAGTCGTTTGCAAGTACATTCTTAATAAACACAGTACTTAAAATGTTGATACAACTAATAATGATAAAAACGAGTATTATATGAATTTTAAGATCACTCTTGGTCGTTATGAAAATCGAAAAATAGCTCAGAGACAAGGGGGAAGGGAAGCAACCATGGAAACACCCCGGCCCACTTTTGACTGGTCAAACCTTTACCTCCCAACCATGAATCCATCCATCCATCAGTCGATCCATCCATCCAACAATCAATCCATCCATCCACTGCATTTATTGACCACATCCTGCGTACGAAACATTTAGCAAGCTCTCAGGAGAGTTGAAAAGAAATAAAATGCATTATTCCTGCTCTCCAGGAGATTGTGATCTAATGGGGGAGATAGGTCACAGAATAAATTACGTAGAGGAGGAAGGAGAGAAGGGAAAGATGGAAAGGTGGACAAGCGTTTGTTTCAGGAGTACAGTTTATGTAGTCATTACGAACAGAGCTTCACCGAATTTGCAATCAGGACAAGTCAGAAGAAGCAGCATTGCCTAGTGGGTAGAGTGCAGACCTGGGATTCAAATAGTCATTAGTTTTGATCCTGGTTCCACCACATGTCTTCTGTGGGACCTTGGGCATGGTCGTTTAATTTCTCCATGCCTCAGTTCACTCATCTGAAAAATAAGGATTTAAATGTGAGCTCCACGGGGCACATGGACTCTGTCTAATGTGATGAGCTTGTAACTGCTCCAGTACTTAGTATAGTGCCTGATATATAGTAAGATCTTCACAAAGACCACAAGAAAAAGTTACAATTGGCTGATTGTCTGAGAGATTGAGTGTCTTAGGTTGTGAATTAGACAAAGGTGAAACCATTCACAGTGGCTAAAGACTGTCTTTGAAAACAGGAACCGTTGGGACGCTGGGATGCAGATGCTGCTGTTCCCACGGGAACCCCGAGGGCCGGCACCATCGCTCTACTGCAGGGACCACCCCCTTGTCTCACAGGAGCCTCAGGAACCATGTGACCAGAGGGTGCCTGGCTTGTCCAGGGCACGAGGTCCCTAGGCACGGCCCCGTGTCATTCTCCTGGGATCCCCCTTGGAGAAGATCCTGCTTTATCTACAGGGATGGGGCCCCGTCTTGAGAGTTTATCAGGGTCTCATGGAGAGCAGAGAGGGGCTGAGAGTTCCACTCAGTTCTTTCCTGGCTGACCGAATCGAGGAGTATAAGGGGAAAGAGGGGACCAGCCCAGCCCTGCAGAAGTCAGCGACCCCCAACCCCACGATTCCTCTGTGAAAGTGATGAGGATGAGTGGGATGAGGGGGCGGGGGGGGGCAAGAACGAGGATGGAAGAGATGGAGCCAGTCTGGGGCCTAAGTTGGGGTTTGGACCAGGGCCGCGGCCCTCAGTAGGGCAGGGGTACTAGCAGGTGGGGAGGTATTTTCCAGTTCAGTAGCAGCCATCCATTGCACACCTCTCCTTCCTCCTCAAACCTTGCTGCCATCCCAACTATCTGCCAGGCTACTGTGCTTCAGAACAGCGTCAGCACTGTGGACATTCTCTTTGGCCTTCAGTGGGTCCCAGAATCCCTTGCAGATTCTAAATGATAGGCAAGGTTGAGAGAGTGTGACCAGCCTTGGACAGCCACTGGCACTATCAGCAATTCAACCCTGTTAGAGTTCTTCCCAATTTTTGGGAGAAGACGAATAGTGGAAAAGATTGTAATCCCTGCCCTCCTGGGCTTTCCAGCCTACTGGGCTATGTTGAAACAATACAATTTACTATCAGTTAATCTTGAATCATAGTTATTGAGCTCTTATGTGGACTAAGCCCTTGGGAGAGTAGTAATAATAATGATAATAATAGTAGTACTTGTTAAACTGTAACTATGTCGCAAGCACTGTCCTAAGCGCTAGTACTGTGCTCTGCACACTTAAAGCGCTCAATAAATACTATTGAATGAATGAAGATAAGCAGGTTGGACACAGTCCTTGTTCCACATGGGGCTCACTGTCTTACCCCCAATTTACAGGTTACTAAGGCTCAGAGGATTTAGATGACTGCCCATGGTCACACAGCAGACATGAGGTGTAGCTGGAATTAGAACCCAGGTGCTTCTGACTTTCATTCATTCATTCATTCAATCATATTTATTGAGCACTTACCATGTGCAGAGCACTGTATTGAGCGCTTGGAAACTACAATCGACAGCAAAGACAATCCCTACCCAAAAACGGGCTCACAGTCTAGAAGGGGGAGACAGACAACAAAATAAAACAAATGGACAGACATCAGTAGCATCAAAATATATAAATAGAATTATAGATATGTAAACATCATTAATAAAATAGAGTAATAAATATGTACAAATATACATAAGTGCTATGGGGGAGGTAAGAGGATAGAGCAGAGGGCGGGGAGTAGGGGCGATGGCGATGGGAGGAGGTGCAGAAGAAAAAGGGAACATAGTCTGGAAAGGCCTCCTGGAGTACGTGAGCTCTCCGTAGGGCATTTAAGAGGGGAAGAGAGCTAGTTTGGCGAATGTAAGGAGGGAGGGCGATCCAAGCCAGAGGTTGGACGTGGGCCAGGAGTCGACGGTGGGACAGGCGAGAACGAGGCACAGTGAGGAGTTTAGCGGCCCCAGAAGAGGAGAGTGTCTGGACTGGGATGTAGAAGAGAAGAGAGGTGAGGTAGAAGGGGGAAAGGTGATGGACAGCCTTGAAGCCAATAGTGAGGAGTTTTTGCTTCATGTGAAGGTTGATAGGCAACCACTGTAGATTTTTGATGAGGGGAGTGGCATTCCCAGAGCCTTTCTGTAGAAAGATCATCCGGGAAGCAGAGTGAAGTATAGACTGAAGTGGGGAGAGACAGGAGGATGGGAGATCAGAAAGGAGGCTGATGCGATAATCCAGTCGGGATAGGACGAGAGACTATACCAACAAAGTAGAAGTTTGGATGGAGAGAAAAGGGCAGATGTTGGCGATGTTATGAAGGTGACACCGGCAGGTTTTGGTGACGGATTGGATGTGTGGGGTGAATGAGAGAGCAGAGACAAGGATGATACCAATGTTGCCGGCTTGTGAGACAGGAAGGATGGTAGTGTCATCCACAGTGACGGGAAAGTCAGGGAGAAGACAGGGTTTGGGAGGGAAGATAAGGAGCTCGTCTTGGACATGTTGAGTTCTAACATGAAACGTGAAGGCGGCCCTGCGGATAGTTCTAAAGGGAAGATTCCTCTTCCCTCTTCTAAGGGACAAAATGTCTGTATCCTTTTGCTGACTATTCCATTCGTCATCAAGCTTCTGACCGTGGGGATATCCATAAGAAGAGCTGTACAAAAAATAAACTCCATCACCAAGGATTTGTCAGTGTCTGGGACAGAGGTTGATCAGCCATGTATGACTGTCAGCCCGATGTGGTCAGGGATTGTCTCTCAATTCTGAATTGTACTTTCCAAGCCCTTGTACAGTGCTCCGCACACGGTAAGCACTCAATAAATATGATTGAATGAATTAATAAACGATTGACAAGTGAATGTTTGGGCGACATCATGGCTTAGTGGAATGAGCATGTGGCTGGGAATCATGAGATTTGAAAGGTCTGCCCGGTTCTGCCACCAGCCTGCTGTATGAACTTGGTCCAGCCACGTTCATAGAGAGACCCTCTTTGGGTCTCTCTATAAAATCGGGATTGAATATGTGCTCTCTCTTTCTCTTACAATCTGAGTCCCTGTGGGTCAGGAAACCTGTCCGATCTGATTAGTTTGTTTCTACTCCAGGACTTGATAGCCTTTTGGAAGTAAATTCTTAATGAATTCAATAGTGATAATGCTGATACTACTACTGATAATAGTAATTCTATGAATTTTAGCATCACTCTTGGTGGTTATGAAAATCAGAAAAGCAGAGGGTGACAAGGGAGAAGTGATGCAATCATAGAAACTGTCCCCGACAATTTGACTGCCTGTTTACTTGTTTTGATGCCTGTCTCCCCCTTATAGACTGTGAGCCCGTTGTGGGCAGGGATTATCTCTATTTGCTGCTGACATACTTTTCAAGCTCTTAGTACAATTCTCTGCACCCTGTAAGCGCTCAATAAATACGATGGAATGAATGAATGAATGAATTTGACTGATCAAATCCTCGTCTCGAATTCATTCGTTCATCCATCCATCCATCCACCCGACCATCCGTCTGTCCATCTATCTGTTCACCCATCTGTCTGTCCATCCATCCATCCATCCATAATAATAATAATAATAATAATAATAATAATAATAATAGTCGTATATGTTAAGCATTTACTAAGTGCCAGGCATTGTGCTAAACGCTGGGACAGATATAAGCTAAACAGGTTTTACACAGTCCCTATCCACATGGCTCTCACAGTCTCAATTCCCATTTAAATGAGATAACTGAGGCACAGAGAACTGAAGTGCCTTGCCCAAGATCACACAGCATAAAATCCACCCATCTGTCCATCCATCTATCCACCCACCACCTTCCCGTCCATCCATCCAACAACCTAACCATGCTTTCATCTATCAATCCCTCCATCCATCAATCAATGGTATTTGTTGAATGCATCGTGGGTGTAAAGTACTGTAGTGAACGCTTCAGAGAAATCAAAATAAATTGAACACCACCCCTGCTTTCCAAGAGCTTAAATTCTAAGAGGGGAGATAGACACATAATTAATTAATGGGAGAACAAAGAAGAGAATTCAAAGAATGGTAAACAAATGACTATGTGCTTAAAGAATACATTTTATAAAACGCACTATGTACAAAACTATAATGGTGGGTGTGAGTGCAATAATGGAGAAGTGGTGCAAGGTGCTGATTGGTAGTTGGAAGAAGATGACTTAGGGAGAAGAAAAATGAATCATGCATGGCATCCTGGAAGTGGTGAGATGACGGAGGGGCTTTGAATGTGAGGAAAGCTGTGCTTTGATGGACTGGAAGTGAGGAAGAGGAAATGTGGGCTGACAGATTACTTCTACATTTTCCATCACTGAGATATTTTGAAAGGGGACAGGGCCATTCAGAGGAGAGAATGCACTGACCTCCTCACCCCAGTTTGGTACAGTGTCTCAGCTCTGAGATAGAAGAGGCCGAACCATAGGCGGCAACGTATTCTTTCTGAAACCAGGGATTTACCCGTCATGTCCACCCAGCCAGTATCAGTGATTCTTTCCCATCACCCTTCCCAAACTGATAATAATACTAACAATAATAATAATTGCATTTGTTAAGCGCTTACTCTGAGTCAAGCACTGTTCTAAGCACTGTGGTAGTTACAACGTAATCAGGTTGGACCCCCTGGGGTTCACAGTCTGGCCCCTGTTGCTCCCGGAAGGCTCCTCTCCTCCGAGCGCCGCCATAGACGCCCCCTGCTTCCACCCCCACCCACTTAAGCGACCTTCCTTATAGTGCCCCCCAACCCCCCTTCCCGGTCCGGTCCGCCATAGACGCCATAGACTCCCCCGCCCCAACCCCGGGGAAAAAGGCCCTTGTTATCACCAAGTTACATTAACGACAACCTCATTCGCACCTACTCAGCCTTCCTGTCCCGCCATCGACCCCCGGCCCACATCCTCCCCCGGGCCTGGAATGCCCTCCCCCTCCCATCCGCCAAGCTAGCTCTCTTCCTCCCTTCAAGGCCCTACTGAGAGCTCATCTCCTCCAGGAGGCCTTCCCAGACTGAGCCCCTTCCTTCCTCTCCCACTCGTCCCCCTCTCCATCCCCCGCATCTTACCTCCTTCCCTTCCCCACAGCACCTGTATATATGTATATATGTTTGTACATATTTATCACTCTATTTATTTACTTATTTTACTTGTACCTATGTATTCTATTTTATTTTGTTAGTATGTTTGCTTTTGTTCTCTGTCTCCCCATTCTAGACTGTGAGCCCACTGTTGGGTAGGGACTGTCTCTATATGTTGCCAGCTTGCACTTCCCAAGCGCTTAGTACAGTGCTCTGCACACAGTAAGCGCTCAATGAATACGATTGATTGATTGATTGATTGATTAATCCCCATTTTCCAGATGAGGTAACTGAGGCCCAGAGAAGTTAAGTGGCTTGCCCGAGGTCACACAACAAACAGGGGGAACTGGAATTAGAACCCATGTCCTCTGACTCCCAACCCGTGTTTGTGCTACTAATATGCTGCTTCTCATGCTGCTTCTCTGGAATGATTCCCCAAGCGAGCCCTTGGGAGGGTTTTAGGATGGATTTAGAGTCATTTCTCGTTCTCTCTAGATTTGCAATCAGAAGATGTCAGAAAATAAAACTGATTAAATGACTGATTGATTATTGGAAGTCATGAACAAGATGAAAGCAGGGTGGTCTAGTCGATAGAGCATGGACCTGGGAGTCAGAATGACCTGTGTTCTAATCTCGGCCCGCTACCTTTCTGCTATGTGACCTTGGGCAAGTCTCTTCACTTCTTTGGGCTTCAGTTCCCTCATCTGTAAAATGGGGATTGAGACTGTGAGCCTCATGTGGGACAGGGACTATGTCCAACCTGATTAGCTTAAATAGCATCACGGGACTTAGTATAGTATAGTGCCTGTTACATAGTTAGTGCTTAACAGGTACCACTGAAGAAAAAAACGAAGCTGAAGTGCCCAGCCGTTGACCTAGATGGTCTCTAACAGCAGGAACCGTTAAGATGCTGTTTCCATGAGAACTTTGCAGACAAGTGCCAATACCGGATCCTCGTCTCTGTGGGGACTCAAAAACTGTGGGGACGAGCTGCCGTTATCCCATCCTCCGGGGGCCCCTCGGAGTAGTGGTGGCTTTATCTAAGAAGACAGAGGCCCTATCTGAATAGCACGTCTCAATGTCCGCAGGAGAGCAGAGAGGGCCTGACGTCTCCTAGCTGGCCCGGGGAGAGTGACCGGTCGTGGGGAGGGACAGGGAGGACCATCAGGTAATCGATGTGAGTGTGAGGGTCACTCTGGGAAGACGTTCATACCCGGAGTCCAGGGTGAAGTTGGAACCAAGCCCGGGTACACAAGGAGAGAGAAAACGTTTGCACCTACGGTAGTCTCCTGGCCGCTTCCATCCACCTCCCCGACACCGGCTGCCATGGCTTCCGGGCTAGAACGTTATGGCATGGCATCAGCCCTGTGCCGTGGTGACTTCAACCATTATCTCAACCCTCCGGGCAGGGACAAGAGGATATGACTGAGACTGCACCGGCCAGGCGCTTCATCACCAATTCCCTCTCACAGGACTTCGCCCCCAAATCTTGGGATGATGCAAGAGAGAAGCATTGTGGTCTAGTGCATAGAGCATGGGCAGGGAGTCAGTGGCCTTGGGTTACAATAATGGCTCCATTTTTTTATTTTTTTAATGGTATTTGTCATGTGCCTACTAATGTGTCAAATATTTTTCTAAACACTGGACAAGTTAATCAGGTTGGATACAGTCCCTGTACCTCATGAGGCTCACAGTCTGAGCAGGAGGGGCAACAGGAGAACTGAGGCACAGAGAAGATAAGTGACTTGTCCAAGGTCACACAGCAAGCAAGTGACAGAGCTGAAATTAGAGTCCAGGCCCATGCTCTTTCCACTGGGTCAGGCTGCTCCTCTTCTGGGTGATTTGGGGCAATTCGCTTCGCTTCTCCGTGCCTCAGTTCCTTCATCGGTAAGATGGGGACTGGGACGGTGAGCCCTGTATGGGACGGGGACTGTGACCCACCCAATTTTCTTGCATTCCCCCCATCTTAAGAAATACCATAAAAAGAGTGCTAAAAATCATGTTCCCTGCCCTCAAAGACTTCCCAATCTAATAGGCTAGATAGGCAAAATGTCATTTACATCTGGGAGGATAAAAGAATGGAACAGTGGATATGTGGTGAGAAGCAGCATGGCTTAGTGGAAAGAGGGTGAGAGTCAGAGGTCGTGGGTTCTAATCCTAGCTCCGCCACTTGTCAGCTGTGTGACTTGGGCAAGCCATTTAACTTCTCGGGGTTTCTGTTACCTCATCTGTAAAATGGGGAATAAGACTTTGAGCCCCAGGTGGGACAACCTGGTTACCTTCTATCTTCCCCAGACCTGGGAACAGTGCTTGGCACATAGTAATTACTTGACAAATACTATAATTATCATTATTATTATTAGTGCTTGATAATCATATTTTTGAGTGCTTAATGTGTGCAGAGCGCTATTCTGAGTGCGGAGGAGAGTACCCTATAAAACAGTTGGTAGACATGTTCCTTGCCCACCAGGAGCTCACCGTCTCGGGGGGAAGCAGACATTAATCATTCAACCAATCGGAGACATTTACTGTGCTAAATGCTTGAAGGAATACAATATCAATGAGTTGGTAGACATGTTTCCTCAAGGAGCTTACAGTCTTGAGTAATGAACCTTACCATCAGCAGGAATATCCTGAGGGTCTGCTCAGGATTCCTCAGGATTCATGCATAATCAATCAATCAATCAGTCGTATTTCTTGAGCGCTTACTGTGTGCAGAGCACTGTACTAAGCGCTTGGGAAGTACAAGCTGGCAACATATAGAGACAGTCCCTACCCAACAGTGGGCTCACAGTCTAGAAGGGGGAGACAGAGACCAAAAGCAAACATACTAACAAAATAAAATAGAATACATAGGTACAAGTAAAATAAATAAATAAATAGAGTAATAAATATGTACAAACATATATACATATATACAGGTGCTGTGGGGAAGGGAAGGAGGTAAGATGCGGGGGACTGAGAGGGGGAGAGACAGGAAGGGGCTCAGTCTGGGAAGGCTTCCTGGAGGAGATGAGCTCTCAGTAGGACCTTGAAGGGAGGAAGAGAGCTAGCTTGGCGGATGGGCAGAGGGAGGGCATTCCAGGCCCGGGGGAGGATGTGGGCCGGGGGTCGATGGCGGGACAGGAAGGCTGAGTAGGTGCGAATGAGGTTGTCTTTAATGTAACTTGGTGATAAGAAGGGCCTTTTTCCCGGGGTGGGGGTGGGGGGAAGAGTCAGTCAGGACCGGACCGCGAAGGGGGGTTGGGGGGCACTATAAGGAAGGTCGCTTAAGTGGGTGGGGGTGGAAGCAGGGGGCGTCTATGGCGGCGCTCTGAGGAGACGATCCTTCCGGGAGCAGCAGGGGTCACGCGGTGTGATGGCGGGCGGGCGGACGGGCCTCTCGGGAACGGAGTCCCGGGAGTCTATGGCGGACCTCTCTGGCGCTCTGAGGAGAGGAGTCTTCCGGGAGCAGCGGGGTCCATGCGGTGTGATGGCGGGCGGACGGGCCTCTCGGGAACGGAGTCCCGGACGTCTCTGGCGGCGCTCTGAGGAGAGGATCCTTCCGGGAGCAGCAAGGCCGCGCGGTGTGATGGCGGGCGGGCCTCTTGGGAACGGAGTCCCGGGCGTCTGTGGTGGCGCGCTCTGAGGAGAGGATCCTTCCGGGAGCAGCGGGGGCCACGCGGTGTGATGGCGGGCGGGCGTGCCTCTCGGGAACGGAGTCCCGGGCGTCTATGGCGGCGCGCTCTGAGGAGATGATCCTTCCGAGAGCAGCAAGGACGCGCTGTGTGATGGCGGGCGGGCCTCTCGGGAACGGAGTCCCGGGCATCTGTGACGGCGCTCGGAGGAGAGGATCCTTCCGGGAGCAGCGGGGGCCACGCGGTGTGATGGCGGGCGGGCAGGCGGGCCTCTCGGGAACGGAGTCCCGGGCGTCAATACAATTGACATAAAGTCTGGAAATAATCACACACAAATGGTGGGAAGAAGTGAATTAACTAAATCCACCTTGAGAAGGTGGAATTCCAGAGGGTTTTTGAGGGTGGGAAATATTCAGGCTGGGGAATTGAAAAGGGTGGGTTTCCAGACCAAAGAAAGGGTGGAAGGAAGAGGTGGGAGGAGGTAGTGTCGAAAGTGGCTATCCAAATCCTCCTAATCCTCCTCGACCTCTCAGCTGCCTTCGACACTGTGGACCACCCCCTTCTCCTCAACATGCTATTCGACCTTGGCTTCACAGACTCTGTCCTCTCCTGGTTCTCCTCATCTCTCCGGTCATTCATTCTCAGTCTCTTTTGCAGGCTCCTCCTCCCCCTCTCATCCCCTTATTGTGGGGGTTCCTCAAGGTTCAGTTCTTGGTCCCCTTCTGTTCTCGATCTGCACTCACTCCCTTGGTGACCTCATTCGCTCACACGGCTTCAACTATCATCTCTACACTGATGACACCCAAATCTTCATCTCTGCCCCTGCTCTCTCTTCCTTCCTCCAGGCTCGCATCTCCTCCTGCCTTCAGGACATCTCCATCTGGATGTCTGCCCGCCACCTAAAACTCAACAAGTCCAAGACTGAATTCCTCGTCTTCCCTCCCAAACCCTGCCCTCTCCCTGACTTTCCCACCTCTGTTGACGGCACTACCATCCATCCCGTCTCACAAGCCTACAACCTTGGTGTCATCCTTGACTCCCCTCTCTCATTCACCCCTCACATCCAAGCCGTCTCCAAAACCTGCAGGTCTCAGCTCTCCAACATTGCCAAGATCCGCCCTTTCCTCTCCATCCAAACCGCTACCCTGCTCATTCAAGCTCTCATACTATCCCGTCTGTACTACTGTATCAGCATTCTCTCTGATCTCCCATCCTCGTGTCTCTCCCCACTTCAATCCATACTTCACGCTGCTGCCTGGATTGTCTTTGTCCAGAAACGTTCTGGACATGTTACTCCCCTCCTCAGAAATCTCCAGTGGCTACCAATCAATCTACGCATCAGGCAGAAACTCCTCACCCTCGGCTTCAAGGCTCTCCATCACCTCGCCCCCTCCTACCTCACCTCCCTTCTCTCCTTCTACAGCCCAGCCCGCACCCTCCACTCCTCTACCGCTAATCCCCTCACCGTGCCTCGTTCTCGCCTGTCTCGCCATCGACCAACGGCCCAAGTCATCCCCCGGGCCTGGAATGCCCTCCCTCTGCCCATCCGCCAAGCTAGCTCTCTTCCTCCCTTCAAGGCCCTACTGAGAGCTCACCTCCTCCAGGAGGCCTTCTCACACTGAGCCCCTTCCTTCCTCTCCACCTCGTCCCCCTCTCCATCCCCCTCATTTTACCATTATATATATGTATATATGTATATACATATATACAGGTGCTGTGGGGAAGGGAAGGAGGTAAAATGGGGGGATGGAGAGTGGGACGAGGTGGAGAGGAAGGAAGTGTATATATATATATATATATATATATATATATATATATATATATACTTGTACATGTTTATTACTCTATTTATTTATTTATTTATTTATCTTAGATGTACATATCTATTCTATTTATTTTATTTTGTTAGTACGTTTGGTTTTGTTCTCTTTCTCCCCCTTCTAGACTGTGAGCCCACTATTGGGTAGGGAGTGTCTCTGTGTGTTGCCGACGTGTACTTCCCAAGCGCTTAGTACAGTGCTCTGCACACAGTAAGCGCTCAATAAATACGATTGATTGATTGATTGAAACCGAATCACGGTACGAAGGTTGTTTTTGGACAGTTGGTTGAAGAAAGCGGGATAATGAGATGGAGAATTAGAACAGGTGGATGGCACTGATGCCGGTGATCAGGTATTCACTGAAGTCAACCTAACTACAATCTGTTATTCCCCTAGACTGTAAACTCGTTTTGGGCAGGAACTGTGATTGTTCATTATTATATTGTTCTCTCCCCAGCATTTAGTAGAGTGCTCTGCACACAGTTAGTGCTCAATAACTACAACTGAATGAATTCATTTTCCACCTTACAGGTTGCTGCTGCAATCAGGTTTCCTGTGCTAGAAGCTATGTGTGTTTGTGTGTGTGTTTCTATATGTGTGCATGTTTATATGTGAGTGTGTGTTTATAAGTGTGTGCGTGTGTGTGCTCCCGCGCAAATAAAGTGTTGGGTAGCGGAAGCAGCGAACAAATTCAGGCAGTAGGGATTGTTAAGACAACATAGAAAAAGATCTCCCTCCAGACTGTGAACTCGATGTGGGCAGAGAATTTGTCTACCAACTCTGTTGGGGTTGCCGAGGGGAGACGATCTCAGGAATTCCCTTTAAATGGACCAAAATAATGTGAAAATTTCTATCTTCCTTATCCCTTCCGGATAACAAACTCAAAGATCTTTTAAATTCAATAACTGTCTCCTCTCCATAGAGAATCACTAACAAATGTCCTGTCAGTTTCATCATTCATCCTATCAATGGGCACGAACTTTGACTCTTTCCTCACTACATGCAGAAAGTCAGTGCTGTCTCCCCAAAATGCCCAATGCCTCCACGTGACGAGATTCCTCCTGCTGGGTTTCTATGAGATCTGGGAGCTGCAGCTGGTCCAGGACGTGCTGCTCCTGGTCTACCTGGCGTCCCTGACAGGGAATCTCCTCATCATCACGGTCACTGCCCTCGACAGACACCTCTACACCCCATGTACTTCTTCCTCAGGCATCTGTCCATCCTCGACCTCTGCCTCATCTCCATCACCGTCCCCAAATAGGTCATCATCTCCTTGACTAATAACAACTCCATCCCCTTCCTGGGCTCTGTGGCTCAGCTCTTACTGATGGTCTTGTTTGCCGCTTTGGAATATTTTGTCCTCATGGCGATGTCCTTCGACTGCTAGTCCGCCATCTGCTGCCTCTTGTACTATGTGGTCATCATGGACCCAGGGACATATGAGAAGAGGGCCGCCACCTCCTGGCTCTGCGGAAGGCTGTTTCGGGTTCTAGTTTCAGCTTCGACCTTCTCCCAGTCCTTCTGCGGGTCCAACATCGTCCAGCAGTTTTTCTGTGACGTCCCCTCCCTGCTGAAGATCACCTGCTTTGAGGACCACATCGCCATCGACGTGATCGTGACCGTCGGGGTAGCGTTAGACATCGTCTGCTTCGTCTCTATCGTCATCTTGTACATGCGCATATTCCTGGTCTTGCCGAGGATGCCGGCCACCGAGGGCCGGACCAAAACCTTCTCCACCTGTCTGTCCCACCCAGCCACTGTTATCATGGTAATTTTGACAGCCGTCACCGCCCATCTGAAGCCACTCTCAGACTCCTCCTCGGCGGTGGACTGCTGGTGTCTGAGGTCTACGTCATGGTGCCCCCACCGCCCTAATCCCCTCATCTGCAACCTAAGTAACCGAGACCTGAAAGCTGCCCTAGGGAGAGTCCTTAGGAGGAGCGTCCCCCACCCTTTACTCTGGTAAAAAACTGTCGTGTTGATATTTCCATTACTCACCTCACTAAGACAGAGGGGTGCATGTGAACAGTTGTCTTTTCTGGACGAAAAGTGGCTTTCTCAGAGTCCGGAGGGGCAACTGATAAGATCAGTGTGTGACGGACAATCCCGCCTCACAGGGCATTACTCCGGGGTCCATACAAGCTAACAGTTTGGACCCAATTTATATCCCACAAGGTGTTCAATTTTCATCCCCATTTTACAAAACAGGGAACTGAAGCCACAGAGAAGGGAAGTGACTTGTCCAAGGTCCCACAGTAGACATGTGGCAGAACCGGGATCATCACCCAGGTCCTTCTGATTCCCAGGCCTAAGTTCTAACCACTTGTTCACGGTGCTTCTCTTGGGTAATTCATTTAACCTTCATAATTAACAAAATTATTTTTTCCTTCACAGACCACTGAAGCTTTCCAAAATCTATTAATCTCATGTGATGTGGAAAAATTCCCTCCTTGTGTTGAATTCCTTAGTAACGATGTCTTCTTCGGAATAAAGTTTATCTATCCGACTTGCTACTTTTCCTTTCTGAGAGTGAACGTGCTATCAGTGGTGTGACTTGTGAATGGAAGTATTTTCATCTAGTGGAAAGAGCTTGGACCTAGGAGTCATTCATTCAACCAATTTACTGAGCGTTTACTGGGTGCAGAGCACTGTCAGAGCGCCTGGGTAGACTGTAAGTACATCCTAACTGCCAAGGTTGTGCCACAGTGCCAAAACCTGGTAGGTGGCTGCCTGGTTGCTGCGGTTGGGCAGTGGATAATAATAATAATAATAATGGTATTTGTTAAGCTCCCAGGCAGTGTACTAAGCAATGGGGTGGATACAAGCCAATCAGGATGGAGGAGCTTGTGATGGCTGGGGTCACTGAATTGGACAACGCCCCCTTCCTGCAAGACCACTGATCGGTAGGGGGATGCGAACCCCAACATAGGTCCCGAGTGTGAGCATCTCCCCAGACTGGCTCCGACTCTTCCATCCACCTCCTTGTCCCTCCCTGTCCCTCCACCCCCACTCCACCAACATCACTCTCACTGGGGCAGCATGGGTCTGAGGGGACCTGAACTCCATCCCCCCTTGGTCTTCTGGGTGGAGCAGGTCATGATGTCTTCAAAAAGCTGGCTACCGTACTTGGCCCACATGATGTGCTCAATAATTTGCAGTGATGGACTACTGGATGGATGAATGAATGTATGAATAGATCGATGGTTAGATGGGAGGAGATGGCTCTGAGCAGTTGGTAAGAATCTGTATCCATCTTTTACTCCCTTCTTCCAATGGTCGTACCTATCCTAAGCTTGCGCCTTAATCTCCACCTTTAAAAGCTTTACTGAAAGACATCTCCAAGAGGCCTACCCTGACTAAGTCTTCTTTTCCTTTTCTTCCACTCTCTGCTGCGTCACCCTGACTTGCTCTTTTTATTCATCCCCCTCCCAGCCCCACATCACTAATGTCCATATCCATAATGTATTAATTCATTTTAATGCCTTTCTCCCACTCCAGAATGTAAGATCATTGTGGGCAGAGAATGTGTCTGTTATATTGTTATACTGTACTCTTCCAAGTGCTTAATATAGTGCTTTGCATACCGTAAGCACTCAGTAAACAAGATTGACTGACTCCTAAATTGTTTTTATCCTCCTCCTCCTCCTCAGTCAAAAGTATTTATTGAGCACTTACTATGTATAGAGCCCTCTACTAACATCATGGGAGGGTACATAAAACAAAATCAGCATGTTCCCTGACCATAACAAACTAGCAGTCTAGAAGACCACCTAAACTGAATATTTGGTCAGCCGACTGAGTAGAATCACTCAGACCTGGTACAGTTGGGAGGCTGAAATGCCTTGGGTATTAGAACGGGGTCAGGCTGTGCAGTGAAAAATCAAAGCAATGCAGGAAGTCACTGTGGTCCATCTATCCAGATTCTAATCCCGGCTCTGTTACTAGTCTGCTGCGTGACCTTGGTCAAGTCCCTTCACTTCTCTGAGCCTCATTTACCTCATCTGTAAAATGGGGATTGAGACTGTGAGCCCCACGTGGGATAGGGGACTGTGTCCAACCCGATTTGCTTATATCCACCCCAGTGCTTAGTGAAGTGCCTGGCACAAAGAAAGCGCTTAACAAATACAATAACGCAAATGGAAGATACCCTGGTAAGCAATTACAAGATCCCTCTAAATATACTGTAACAAAGCTCTGCAGGGCGTAGTTGGGCTCCTGATCATAATCATAATCAATTATCATAATCATAATTATCAACATTATCAGTATAGTCTTTATTAACAGTATTCATGCAAAAGGGTGCAACAAGTGCTGAGTAGAAACAAAACGATCAGCTTAGACAAAGTCCTTGGACGTAAGAGGCTCAGGATATAAGAGAAAGAGAAAGCATGTGTCAAATCCTGAAGTTACAGAGAGATCCAGAAAGGTCCACTTGGTCACCCAAAGTCACCCAGCTGGTCAGTGGCAGGGTAGGCATTAGAGTCCACTGTTGGGTAGGGATTGCCTCTATATGTTGCCAACTTGTACTTCCTCAGCGCTTAGTACAGTGCTCTGCACACAGTAAGTGCTCAATAAATACGATTTAATGAATGAATGAATTAACTCAAGTGTCATGGCTGCCAATCGCCTGATCACTCCATGCTAGACTGTAAGCTTCTCGTGGGCAAGAAACCTGCCTACCAAATATTTTCTTTATCTTCACCTCCAAACCCTGTCCTCCCTTTGATTTTCCCATCACCGTAGATGATCCACCATTCTTCCTGTCTCACAAGCCCATAACCTGGCATTATTCTAGACTCATCTCTCTCATTCAACCCACAAATTCAATCTATCACTAAATCTTGTCGGTTCCACCTTCACAACATCGCTAAAATCTACCCTTTCCATTCCATTCGAACTGCTACCACGTTAAATCCAATAATTCATTCATTCATTCATTCATTCAATCGTATTTATTGAGCACTTACTGTGATCAGAGCACTGTACTAAGCGCTTGGGAAGTACAAGTTGGCAACATATAGAGATGATCCCTACCTAAGAACGCGCTCACAGTCTAGAAGGGGGAGACAGACAACAAAACAAAACATATTAACAAAATAAAATAAATAGAATAGTAAATATGTACAAGTAAAATAAATAGAGCAATAAATCTGTACAAACATCTATATAGGTGCTGTGGGGAGGGGAAGGAGGTAAGACGGCGGGTATGGGGAAGGGGTGGATGGGGAGAGGAAGGAGGGGGTTCAGTCTGGGAAGGCCTCCTGGAGGAGGTGAGCTATCAGTAGATCTTTGAAGGGAGGAAGAGAGCTAGCTTGGCGGACGTGTGAAGGGAGGGCATTCCAGGCCAGGGGGAGGATGTGGGCCCGGGGTCGACGATGGGACAGATAAGAACGAGGCACAGTGAGGAGGTTAGCGGCAGAGGAGCGATGGGTGCGGGCTTGGTTGCAGAAGGAAATAAGGGAGGTGAGTTAGGAGGGGACGAGGTGATGGAGAGCCTTGAAGCCGAGAATGAGGAGCTTTTGCTTGATGCGTAGGTTGATTGGTAGGCACTGGAGATTTTTGAGGAGAGGAGTAACATGCCCAGAGCATTTCGTCACTTAGATGATCCGGGCAGTAGCGTGAAGTATAGCTTGAAGTGCATAGAGACAGGAGAATGGGAGATCAGAGAGGAGGCTGATGCACTAATCCAGTCTGGATAGGATGAGAGATTGAACCCGCAAGGTAGCGGTTTGGATGGAGAGGAAACGGCGGATCTTGGCGATGTTGCAGAGGTGACACCGGCAGGTTTTGGTGACGGATTGGATGTGAGGGGTGAACGAGAGAGCAGAGTCTAGGATGACACCAAGGTTGCGGGCTTGTGAGACGGGAAGGATGGTAGTGCCGTCAACAGGGATGGGAATGTCAGGGAGAGGGCAGGGTTTGGGAGGGAAGATAAGGAGTTCAGTCTTGAATATAGTGAGTTTTAGATGGCGGGCAGACATCCAGATGGGGATGTCTTGAAGGCAGGAGGAGACACGAGCCTGAAGGGAGGGAGAGAGAGCAGGGGCAGAAATGTAGATTTGGGTGTCATCAGCGTAGAGATGATCGTTGAAGCAGTGGGAGCAAATGAGTTCACCAAGGGAGTGAGTGTAGATAGAAAACAGAAGGGGATCAGTCCCTTATTTTATCCCACCTTGATACTTTATCAGCCTCTTTGCTGACCTCCTATGTTTCCTATCTCTCCCCACTCCAGTCCATAGTTCACTCTACTGCCCGGATGGTTTTTCTATAAAAAAAAGTTTCAGTCCATGTTTCCCCACTCCTCGAGAACCTCCAGCGTTTGCCCATGCAACTCTGCATCAAACGGAAACTCCCCACCACTGGCTTTAAAGCACTCAATAACTTGCCCCTCCTACCTCACCTCACTACTCTCCTTCTACAACCCAGGCAGCACGCTTCGCTCCCGTAGTAAATATGATTGCTTGACTGATGGATTGAATATCAGGTCAAGGAAGCACACATTTCCACTTATAGAGGTGTCTGGGGGAATTTCCTTTTTAAGACTGTCCGCAGGGCAGCTTTCAAGTCCCTATTCCTCAAGCTGTAAATGAGAGGGTTCAGGGCCGGGGGCATGACGGTGAAGGACACTGACATCAGCAGGTCGAAAATCGAGGAAGAGTGTGAGGGTGGCTTGAGATAGCCAAACACGCCTGTGGAGAGGAAGACAGTGACGACGACGAGGTGAGGCAGGCAGGTGGAGAAGGCTTTGGCCCGGCCCTTGGTGGCCGGCATCCTCAGAACGCCCTGGAAGATGTGCACGTATGAGGTGACAATCGAAATGGAGCATACAGCACCTATGGTTAGCCCAAAGGTCACACTCACGTCGATGGCGGAGTGGTCTTCAGAGCAGGTGATCTTCAGCAGAGAGGGGACGTCACAGAAGAAATTCTGGACAACGTTGGACCCGCAGAAGGACAAGGAGAAGGTCGAAGCTGAAAACAAGACCCTGAACAGCCCTCCACTGAGCCAGGAGGCGGCCACCATCTTCCCACAAGTCCCTAGTTTCATGAGTACCTCGTAGCGCAGGGGGAGACAGATGGCGGGGTAGCGGTCGTAGGACATTGCTGTGAGGACGAAAAGCTCCGAGACAGGGAACAGAACCACCAGGAAGAGCTGAGTGGCACAGCTCAAGAAGGAGATGGATCGGCAGTTAATCAAGGAGATGGTGATGGATTTGGGGACGGTGACGGAGATGAGGCAGAGGTCGATGAGGGACAAGTTCCTGAGGAAGAAGTACATGGGGGTGTGAAGGCGCCGGTCGAGGGTGGTGACGGCGATGATGATGAGATTCCCCACCAGGGTTACCAGGAAGACCAGTAGGAACAGTGCGGCGTGGACTAGCTGCAGCTCCCATACCTCCGAGAAACCCAGAAGGAGGAATTCCCTCACCCTGGAGTTGTTGGACATTTCTGGGTGATGGTTTCGACTCTCTGCACAGGAAGAGGGAAGACTTCAATTTGTAGGCCTTGATGGCGTCGTTAAAGGGATCAACATTAATTCCGCAGGAGTAAATCTATCATTTTTTACATACTGAGCGCCTACAGAGTTCAATAGTATTACAACAAATGATTCTTGCTGTCAAGGAATTCCAAGCTCACAGTCTTTTCGGAGTGGCATAGTGTAGTTGAAAGGGCACAGCCCTTGGAGTCGGAGGACTTGGGTTCTAATTCTGGCTCTACCACTTGCCTGCTGTGTGACCTTAGGTAGCATACTTAACTTCTCTCAGCCTAAGATTCCTCATCTATAAAATGGAAATTCAAGGCCTGTTTCTCCCGAATACTAAGACGGTGAGCCCCTTGTGGGATCGAGACCATGTCCTACCTGATTACTGTGCATCTACCCCTGTACATACTATTGTTCTTGGTGTATAATCAGCATTTAAAAAGAGCCACAAGTATTATTATATTTTGGGAGACATAAATTAAAATTAACTGCAGATAGTAGACCACCAGAGAGTATAAAGAGATGTACTGCTGTGAAACGTCGTAAGTCAATCAATGTATTTATTGATCAGTCACTGTGTGTAGAGCACTGTACTAAATGCTTGGGAGAGTCCAACGTAAAGGTGTTGGTAGGTACATTCCTTGACTACGATGAGATTACAGTCTAGAAGTGATTTTATACTCAAACTAATATTCATTCAATCATTCAATCGTATTTATTGAGCGCTTAATGTGTGCAGAGCACTGTACTGAGCGCTTGGGAAGTACAAGTCGGCAACATATAGAAATGATCCCTATCCAACAACGGGTTCGCAGCATAGAAGGGGGAGACAGACAACAAAACAAGACATGTAGACAGGTGTAAAAATCGCCCGAACAAATACAATTAAATCTATATGCACATCATTAGCAAAATAAATAGAATAGTAAATATGTACAAGTAAAATAAATAGAATAATAAATCTGTACAGATATATACAAGTGCTCTGGGGAGGAGAAGGAGGTAGGGCGAGGGGATGGAGAGGAGGAGAGGAAAAAGTGGGCTCAATCTGAAGAGGCATCCTGGAGGAGGTGAGCTCTCAATAGGGCTTTGAAGGGAGGAAGAGAGATAGCTTGGTGGATATATGGAGGGAGTGCATTCCAGGCCAGGAGGAGGACGTCGGCCGGGGGTCAACGGTGGGACAGGTGAGAACGAGGCACAGGGAGGAGGTTGGCGTCAGAGGAGCGGAGGGTGAGGGCTGGGCTGTAGAAGGAGAGAGGGGAGGTGTGGTAGAAGGGGGTGAGGTGATGGAGAGCCTTGAAGCCGAGAGTGAGGAGTTTTTGCCTGATTCGCAGGTTGACAGGCAGCCACTGTAGATTTTTGAGGAGGGGAATAACATGCCAGAGTGTTTCTGCACAAAGATGATACGGGCAGCAGAGTGAAGTATAGACCGAAGTGGGGAGAGACAGGAGGATGAGTGATCATAGAGGAAGCTGCAGTAATCTAGTTGGGATAAAATGAGAGATTGAACCAGCAAGGTAGTGGTTTGGATGGAGAGGAAAGAGCGGATCATGGAGATGTTGTAGAGGTGACCCCGCTGTTGGGTAGGGACCGTCTCTATATGTTGCCAACTTGTACTTCCCAAGCGCTTAGTACAGTACTCTGCACACAATAAGCGCTCAATAAATACGATTGAGTGAATGAATGAAAGAAGAAACCGACAGGTTTTGGTGACGGATTGGATGTGTTGGGTGAAAGCGAGAGTGGAGGGTGTGGTCTGGGCTATAGAAGGAGAGAGGGTGGTGAGATAGAAGGGGGCGAGATGATGGAGAGCCTTGAAGCCGAGAGTGAGGAGTTTTTGCCTGATTCGTAGGTTGACAGGCAGTCACTGTAGATTTTTGAGGAGGGGAGTAACATATCCAGAGCGTTTCTGCACAAAGATGACCCGGGCAGCAGCGTGAAGTACAAACTGAAGTGGGAAGAGACAGGAGAATGGGAGATCAGAGAGGCGGCTGATGCAGTAATCCAGTCGGGATAGCATGAGAGATTGAACAATCAGGGTAGCGGTTTGGCTGGAGAGGAAAGGGCGGATCTTGGTGATGTTGCGGAGGTGAGAACGGCAGGTTTTGATTACGGATTGGATGTGAGGGGTGAACGAGAGAGCAGAGTCGAGGATGACACCAAGTTTGCGGGCTTGTGAGATGGGAAGGATGGTAGCGCCGTCTACTGTGATGGGAAAGTCATTGAGAGGACAGGGTTTGGAAGGGAAGATAAGGAGCTCAGTCTTTGAATTTTATATTGTGGGCAGACATCCAGATGGAGATGTTCTGAAGGCAGGAGGTGACACAGGCCTGAAGGGAGGGAGAGAGAACAGGGGCAGAGATGTAGATCTGGGTGTCATCAGCGTAGTGGTGATAGTCGAAGCCATGGGAGCGAATGAATTCACCAAGGGAGTGAGTGTGGATAGAGAACAGAAGGGGACCAAGAACTAACCCTTGAGGAACCCCAACAGTAGGGGGAGAGAAGGGGGAGGAGGAGCCCGCAAAGGAGACTGAGAATGAACGGCCGGAGAGATAAGAGGAGAACCAGGAGAGGACGGAGTCTGTGAAGCCAAGGTTGGATAGTGTGTTGAGGAGAAAGGGTGGTCCACAGTGTCGAAGGCAGCTGAGAAGTCGAGGAGTATTAGGGTAGAGTAGGAGCCGTTGGATCTGGCAAGAAGGAGGTCATTGGTGAACCTTGAGAGGGCAGTTTCGGTGGATTGTAGGGGACGGAAGCTTGAAGGGGGTAAAAGAGAGAGTTGGCGTTGAGGAATTTGAGGCAGCGGGTGTAGGCGACTCTTTCTAGGAGTTTGGAAAGGAAGGGTAGGTGGGAGATAGGGCGTTAATTAGAAGGGGAGGTGGGGTCAAGAGAGAGTTTTTATAAGATGGAGGAGACGTGGGGGTGTTTGAAGGCAGAGGGGGAGGAAACAATGGAGAGTGAGTGGTTGAGGATGGAAGTCAAGGAGGGGAGGAGGGAAGGGTCGAGAGATTTCATAAGATGATAGGGAATGGGGTCTAAAGCACAGGTGGATAGAGTAACACTTAAGAGGAGGGAGGAGATTACATCTGAGGATACTGCTGTTCAGCCCCTCTCAGGATCGGACCTGGAGAGTTTCCAGTACTCTAACAGTCTCTGCTTCAGACGGGAGAGTCAAGCAGAGTCCTACCCATTCAATCCCTAGGTTGGCCAGTGGCTAGAGAGTGGAAGGCAATCAGCTTCATGTAAAAACTCACCAGCGCTGGGCAGCAAAGGTACGGGAGAGCGTCGAGGGCGGAGACTCAGGTTTACTGCATGGAAGAAGTCAATGATAAACCACTGCCATATGTTTCCCAAGAAGGCTTTATAGATAAAGTACCAGTAATCATTCTGGTATGTGTATCCATAGAGTTTTCTTGGTAAACATAAAGAAGTGGTTTACCGTTGCTTCCTCTCACGCAGTGAAGACCTGAGTCTCTGCCATTGTCTTTGATGCAAACTTTGATCATTTCTTCATCTGCTTTTGACTCTTTCCCATGCCGCTGCCGCCCAGCACACGTAAATCAATCATAGGAGGTGCGAATTGTGTGACACATCCAGCACACTTACTTACCATGTAAAAATCTCCAGTGGTTTCCAACTTACGCATTAAGCAAAAACTCCTCACTCTCGGCTTCAAAGCTCTCCATCACCTCACCCCCTGCTACCTCACCTCCCTCTCTTCTTCTCCAGTCCAGCCCGCACCCTCCGCTCCTCTGCCACCGCTAACCTACTCACTGTCCATTGTTCTTGGCTGTCCCGCCGTCGACCCCCAGCCCACGTCCTCCCCCTGGCCTGGAATTCCCTCCCTCAGCACATCCGCCAAGCTGACTCTCTTCCTCCCTTCAAAGCCCTACTAAGAGCTCACCTCCTCCAGGAAGCCTTCCCACATTGAGCCCCCTTTTTCCTCTCCTCCTCCCCATCCCCCCTGCCCTACCTCCTTCCTCTCCCCACAGTACCTGTATATATGTTTGTAAAGATTTATTACTCTATTTATTTTACCTGTACATATTTACTATTCTATTTATTTTGTTAATGATGTCCTTCTAGCTTTATTTTTATTTATTCTAGTGACTTGACACCTGTCCACATGTTTTGTTTTGTTGTCTGTCTCCCCCTTCTAGACTGTGGGCCCGTTGTTGCGTAGGGACCGTCTTTATATGTTGCCCACTTGTACTTCCCAAGAGCTTAGTACAGTGCTCTGCACACAGTAAGCTCTCAATAAATACGATTGAATCAAAATCAACTTTGGTGCTTCCCGTTAGACCTTTCCATTATGGGTTACCCTAGTGATAGTATCTCTCAATGGCCTAGCTGTAAGCTACATTGGTGTACACAAACTCTCCTGTCACGTTAAGACATTAATTTGCAGGAGAACTTCTTTTCAGAAGAATTGATGATCGTACCCGGGTTTTTCCCAGAGTCAGTCACACTCTCTTATCCCTGAAAATCACGTTCCCGCTGAAAGCGTTTTTGACATACAGGAAACACTGACACCCCAAGTGACTGCAGCATCGTGCCGATGGTTGTAGCATCAAAGCCTGGCAAGTGGTTGCCATGGTAGCCGGGGTGGGTTGCTGGAGGGAGGAGAGCTGTGTCGGTTATGGGGCCATTGGTGGTTAGAGCACAAGCGTGTGAGTCAGAAGGATGTGGGTTCTAATCCCAGATCCCTCCCAAGTCTGTTGTGTGATCTTAGGTAAGTCACTTCACTTTCCTGTGTCGCGGTTACCTCATCTGTAAAGTGGGGATAAGAGTGTGCACCCCATGATGGACAGGGACTGTGTCTAACCTAATTAACTTGTATCTAACCCAGAGCTTATTAAAGTGCTTGACACACAGAAAATGCTTAATAAGTACCGAAATTATTTATTATTTGTTATTGCTGGCGAGCCGTTCCCTTTCCGATAAGCCTTCCCTGTCTGGGGTACGTTCTTGGTCTGAACTAGTCTCTCCCCCCTTCTAGACTGTGAGCACGTTGTGGACAGGGATTGTCTCTATTTGTTGCTGAATTGTGCTTTCCAAGTGCTTAGTACAGTTCTCTGCATACAGTAATCGCTCAGTAAATACGACTGAATAAATGAATGAACTATAACATGTTCCCTGAGTGTGAGAATCTCCCCAGAATGTCTCCATCTCTGGCTTCACGTGGGGAGCGTGGGAAAGATAGGGAGTATGTGCACACAAACCGTACCCAACGGCTCAAAGCCAAACAGACTCAACAACAGGAGATAAAGGGACCAGGGCAAGAAAAACAACCTTGCACCTGCAAAGCTCGGAGGCAACCTCAAGGCCATATCCACAGCCAGAAATGGTTGGCAACGGGTGGCTGGGGGCCAGCCAGAGCAAACGCTTCGTGATGGACAGAGCTGTTGCTAGGCTAGTGGCTGGAGGGTGGCGAGTGAGTGTGCTACATGGCCTGAGAAAATCCTGCCCCCGGGCAACGGGGGGTATAAGAGACGAACAAGACAAGGGGGGTGCAAGCTCACACACACACAGGTGCCCTCTCTCCCTCCCTTTCTCTCTCTCTCTCCTTCTCTCTTTCTTTATTAACCATGTAATCGCTGATAGCAAATAAACGGCAACCAAGCTTTGGACCTCTGGCTGACTCTTCCTGGTGTGAACGCGCGGCCTGCGTCCGGAGACGTCCGAAGACCCGGAAAGGGTAAGAACCCGAGAGTTGCCCCCGAAACCCCGGGGAGCAACGACTGGCGCCCAACGTGGGGCTCGGGTACCCCCATAGGGGAAGATCAGGGAGAGTGCCCCGTAGGCCAGGTAGCTAAAGGTCAGGCGGGAAGATGGGGACAGTACGATCGCTGCCCATATATAAGCCAGAAGATAAGGAATTGTACACCCGGCACTGTTACAAGATATTGAACAGTAAAGGGGTAAAGATTGAGCTGAAAACAATAAGGGAATTTATAGGGAAGGTAACTATGACCTCCCCGTGGATACTTGATTCCGGGATCACGGAGGAGAGATGGGACGTTATTGGGGAACAGATGACGGCCTATGAAGACTCCCACCCGGGGGAGTTAAAGGACGTGGACTTTCTTATACACGGTATCCTCCGTGCGGCCTTTCAAGGGCCAGAGAGACTCGTTCGTAAGTTTGACGCGACCTGCCAGACTGACAAAGAGGAAGCGGGGCAGGAAAGAGGAGTACCAGAGGCTTCGGTCCCGGGAGCCACTTGGGCTGAAGTCCGATGCCTGGCCCCAGTGGAAATCCGACCAGGGGACACTGTAAACGTCCCAATACAGCCCCTCCCCTGGAGGGCCCTAGTGGTGGGGCTTCAGACAAGAGAGGCAGGGGTCGTTCATTCATCCGAACGGGGGGAAGGGCCCGTGAAGATTCCCCTCACCAACCATCATCCGTATGGTATATACCTAGGATCGGGAACGGTCATTGCTCGCGCTACGCCCCTTGACCCCCCCGCCCCCTGATCCCCCGCCCCCAGCTATTGGAATAATACAGGAAATAACCCTGATAAACCGTGGCGGACCCTCTTAGTTGGGGGAAAGCCCCTTAAAGGGCTCCTGGACACCGGGGCCGATCGCTCCGTTATTCAGGGTTGCTGCTGGGCAGCGGAGTGGCCACTAGCAAACCACTCGATGGGGGTGCAAGGTGTGGGTGGACTGCAAGCTGCAAGAGAGGCGGGCCGTTCGTTGATTTGGTCTTGCCGGGGAAGGCAAGGTGCGTTCGTCCCGCTGTGCGTTCAAGGGCTCCGTATGAATCTGTGGGGTAGAGATGTGCTGCAGGGGCTGGGAGCCCACCTTATAGATGAAGCTGATCCTTTTTAGGTGGCGCCACTGGGTTCCGGGGCTTGTCCACACCCCCACTGGTATGGCTTCCACACCCACCGGTATGGGTGGACCAGTGGCCCCTGACCAAGGACAAGCTGCAGGCGCTGAGGGAATTAGTTGCGCTCCAATTTGCACAGGGGCACCTAGAGGAATCGTTCAGCCCCTGGAACGCCCCCGTATTCGTTATAAAAAAGAAAGCCGCGGGGAAGTGGCGCTTCCTCATGGATTTAAGAAAAATCAATGCACTCATTGTGCCAATGGGACCCCTACAACCCGGATTGCCCTCCCCTAACATGATTCCAAAACCTCATCAGATCCGCGTCATAGACATTAAGGACTGCTTTTACAGCATCCCGTTACACCCTGACGACAGGGTGCAGTTTGCTTTTACTGTCCCGAGCCCGAATTTCGCGGACCCAGCACTCCGGTACCAGTGGAAGCTGCTGCCACAGGGCATGTCTTGTAGTCCCACCATATGCCAGTGGTTCGTGGGGCGGATACTCGCCCCTTTCCGCAAGGAATTCCCGGGGGCGACGATCGTCCATTACATGGACGACATCCTTCTGGGTACGCCCGATCAAGGGCAGGTACAGACGCTCACCCGGCGAGTGGTGGCTGCCCTCGCAGCCCAGGGTTTATTCGTAGCACCTGAGAAGGTACAAGAATCAGCCCCGTACACGTACCTTGGGTTTGACGTCACCGAGACCCGGTTGACTCAAAGACCACCCCAAATTGACCCCCGAAAATACGTCACGTTAAACGATATGCAGGGTTTAGTAGGGAAGATTCAATGGATGCGCGCAAGAACGCCCATCCCCTCCGCCCTCATGCAACCCCTGTACGATCTCCTAAAAGGAGACCCCAATCTTAAATCGCACCGCGAATGGACGGAGTCCGCGAAAAGCGCACTCCGAGAAATCATACAGCGGTTGGCGGGTAGCCATACTTCTCGAGTTGAACCCCACCTCCCTATGGAGGTCACGATATTTCGGGAGGGTAGCCTTTTCGCGGCTATACACCAAGGAACCGAGATTCTCGAATGGTGTTATCCTCGAAACCCCTCCCGTGTTCTCCCAAAGGAGACTGAGCTTCTCGGTCGCTTTTGCCAGAACGCCATACAGCGGGTAGTGGCGCTTTCAGCCACTTACCCTATAGTCCATGTCGGGATAGCCATGGGAGACCTTGAGGCGATAGCCAGGGACAGCTTCCTGTGGGCCATGCTCCTACAGCAGGCCACCTTTACGGAACGCTCCCCGTTGACTCTTAGTCACTTATACGAGGGATCGGACATTCTGACCCCTCGGGTGATCTCCGATACTCCGGTCGGAGGAGACAATGTCTTTACGGACGCCACCAAGGAACACCGGGCAGCAGTTTTCAATCAAACCACCGGTGCCTTGTCGGTGCTCGACACACCATACGGCTCGACTCAGCGAAATGAACTTTTCGCTATCATATGGGCAATGACTAACTACCCCCAGGCGATCAACATTATTTCGGATAGCCTGTACGCCGTTAATCTTGCCCGGCGAATCGAAACCTCCATACTTTTCGACAGGTACTCGGAGATTGGGAACATGATCTCTCAGCTTCAGGCTGCTGTAGCGGCTAGGGAATGTAAGGTATACCTCATGCACGTCCGTTCCCACACGGACGGACAAGGGCCGATCTTTGACGGCAACCGAACTGTGGATGCCAGCCTACACCCCACAGGGCCGTCACTAATGGGGCTGGATGCCGCGGCTGCGGCGCATAGGGAGTTCCATCTCCCGGCCACCTCGCTCTGCCGGCTGTATGGGGTCACTAGAGAGGAAGCCCGGTCTATTGTCCGGCGCTGTACTCTCTGTCTTCCGTTCACCCCAAGGCCGGCAGGGTCGACGGGAGTGAACGCCCGGGGGCTCACGCCGAACGAGCTGTGGCAAATGGATGTCACCCATTGGGGGACCTCCACGATTCATATGACCATTGACACCTTCTCCGGATTCATGCTGGCGACACGCCAAGCAGGAGAAGCCGCAAAACATGTGCAAAACCATTTGTACCATTGCTTTGCCACTATAGGCACACCCCAGGAGATAAAGACGGATAATGTCCCCTGCTATGTCTCCAAGGCCATGTCCCTCTTTTTCTCCTCCTTTGGCATCTCCCATGTTACCGGGATACCTTACAACCCTAACGGTCAAGGTATAGTGGAAAGGGCAAACAGGACGCTGAAAACTCTCCTGCAGAAGCAGGGGGTGGGGAAGCGGGTCACGCAGTGCGCCCTAGACAAGGCAACGTACACCCATAACTTCCTATCTGTTGATCGGGAGACGGGACTCTCCCCCGCCATGCGGCAACTCTGCCACAGGTCCGCGACCGTGGAACCCCGGCGCCACCACCCGCACGCCCGCACTATGGGGCGAGCGATGTGGCGTACTGTGGAGGGCGATTGGCGCGGTCCTGATCCGGTACTAATTCGGGGTCGAGGATATGCTTGTATCTCCACAGGTGACGGCCCCGTTTGGATCTCCTCGCGACATCTCCGCCTCGTCGAGGAAGACGATGCCCAGCCGCAGGGGAAGTCCCAGCGCCCTGATTCCCCTCCTCCTCCCCCTCCTTCCCCTTCCCCTTCTTCTTCCCGGGGGCGCGGTGGGGAGGGAGGTCGGGACGTGGATTAACTGGACTGCTCTGGTAAATAGCCACCTGAAGGATGTTGAGGAGCAGAGCGGGGTTTGGAGGTGGGCCCTCCTCGCCAATGCGCCTTTGTTACGCATGGTCTCCTGGAGGGAGGACTCCCCCCAACTCTCATTTCAAGGGAATGTGACCAAGCTTACGGGCCAGCGCCAGGGTCAGTCCCCGGACACTGACCAGCATGACATCCGTATTCGGGGCGCTATCTTGCGCAGCACTGGTCCCCCCATATGCTGGTACACCGGCAATGGGGCTTTCTCGAACCGGCCCGAGGTGACCCGATCTTGCTTGCGGTTGCTAAATTTTACTTCTACACTGGAAGTCAACATTCCCCAAGGTCAGGGGCACCCCACACACCGAAACCTTACCCTGCTGGGGATCCACGGCACACTTCAGTGCACCCCCGGCGGCACAAACTCCAGCGAGGGAAGCGGGGGGTATTTTGGCCCTATCCGAAATGCGAGCTCGCTCCCCGGTCCCGGGAGGATGTGCGCCGAGGGTCGGGGTGGGGTTTGGATGCCTCTAACTGACTGTTCCACGGGCATATTCCGCTGTATTCCCCATAGTGATAACGGTACCCTCCTGCTCTCCTGGGATGCCCACACTGGGGACCGCACATATACGGAGGCGGCCGCCCCAGGGCTTTATGCGCTACCGTGGGGGACGCATCACCCCGGTCTCTGGAAAGCCTTTACTTCCCTGCGCTCCCCCACCGCGACTGTTAGGGTCCGCTCGTGCGCCTGCCCTGACGGGGCGACGTGCCAGGATTACCCTTTCTCGGTGTATCGTATTATTTTCCGTGAGGGTCTGAACGTTTCCCTGCACTTGCAGGGCAATTGTGCCGACCATGATTATGTCTTTCAAGGGAACGCCCTTATCCCTGCCCCTTACGCGCTTATAGCCTGCCCAAGTACTGATCCCAGCTGGAACCTTACTGCCTCCCGGTCGGCTTATGGCGACTTTTCCTTGTCCACCACGGGTTCCTCACGATGCGTCCTTATGTCTCAGGCGCGACCCATGACCGCGGAGGGTGCGGCAGATTACGCTGTTTGGCTGGTCCGGCGGCCCCGCTACACCCTTATACCCGTTAAGTCCGCTGACCCTTGGTTTTCCCAGGCCTCCGACCATCGATGGCACACCCTAGCGACCCGCTTGCGCGGCTTGCGCGCCCGCAGGGAATTATTTGAGGCCATGCTGGGTATCGCAAACCTCGCGTTTTCCGCCTTCCAGGAATGGCAAATCCTGAATCTGTACGATCGGACTGGTTTCCTCGCGTCTCAGCTCTCGGCCTTCATGCACTCCACCCAACTGGCGTGGGGGGTTCAGCGTCGCCTGGACGCTTCCCTGCAGCAGGAGCTGATCGGCCTTGAGCACGTGATCGAGACGGTCGGCGACGAGGTTCGCCTCCTGTCCCTACGGCAGGCGGTGAAATGTGACTACCGGTATCGGCATGTCTGCGTGCTTCCGCTCCGCTGCAACGCCACCAACTCTTCGTTCCCTGCCTCCTGGGACGGAGTGAAGAAACACCTGGAGGGACTTTTCCTGGCCGCCAACTTGACCGGCGAGTTACAGGAACTGTGCCGCCTTATTGACGAGCTCAACGCCCAGTCGCTGCGCTTCCCCAAGGCTTGGGACGACCTAGGCCGTGGGGAGGACGCGGTGGAGGAACTTTGGGACTGGATTAAACGCGTGATGCCCGGGGGATTGGCCCCTTGGCTGGTCTCGGTCCTTGCCGCCACTGGGGGGGGGTTACTTTTGCTCGTGTGCCTCCCGTGCCTCCTTCGTCTCTTTTGCTCCATTTTTGCCCGGGTGGTCCGCGAGCTTAAGGTCGAGATGCTCCCATTGCGCGGACGCCCTTAGCGGTTCCCGCCATAACGGGAGGGGAACACGTGGGGAGCGTGGGAAAGATAGGGAGTATGTGCACACAAACCGTACCCAACGGCTCAAAGCCAAACAGACTCAACAACAGGAGATAAAGGGACCAGGGCAAGAAAAACAACCTTGCACCTGCAAAGCTCGGAGGCAACCTCAAGGCCATATCCACAGCCAGAAATGGTTGGCAACGGGTGGCTGGGGGCCAGCCAGAGCAAACGCTTCGTGATGGACAGAGCTGTTGCTAGGCTAGTGGCTGGAGGGTGGCGAGTGAGTGTGCTACATGGCCTGAGAAAATCCTGCCCCCGGGCAACGGGGGGTATAAGAGACGAACAAGACAAGGGGGGTGCAAGCTCACACACACACAGGTGCCCTCTCTCCCTCCCTTTCTCTCTCTCTCTCCTTCTCTCTTTCTTTATTAACCATGTAATCGCTGATAGCAAATAAACGGCAACCAAGCTTTGGACCTCTGGCTGACTCTTCCTGGTGTGAACGCGCGGCCTGCTTCCGGAGACGTCCGAAGACCCGGAAAGGGTAAGAACCCGAGAGTTGCCCCCGAAACCCCGGGGAGCAACGGCTTCATCCTTCTGGTTCCATCGTGCATTTCTCCACCCCAACTCACCCTCACCAGGGCAACTGGGGCTGGTGGGGGACACTGACCTCCTTTGGACTGGGCATGTCTCCTCTTTCTCCTCTGATTCCTGGGTTCGGTCAGCCACAAAGGGACGGCCAGGAGCCCTCAGCCACTCTCCGCTCTCCCATGGATGCTGACCTGCTCCACAGATGGACCCTGTCCCCATAGATAAAGTAGTCGCTGCTCCGAGGGGAATCCCTGGAGGTCCGGCTTGGGCCCCAGTGGAGGGACCTCGGGGGCCAGGTGATGCGAGAATCCTCTGGCCACATGGTTCCTGAAGCCCTGCAGAGATAAGGACCTGGCATTCCCAACTGCAGCAACGGTCCCGGCCTGTGATGTTCCCATGGCAGCAACAGCACCAGCATGATTTAGTGGAAAGAACCTGGGCATGAGAGTCCCAGCTCCCCCGAATGTTTTCCAGATTACCTTGGGCAAGTCACTTCACTTCTCTGGGCCTCAGTTTCCTCAGCTGTAAAATGGAGATGCAGTACGGGCTCTCCCTCCTATGTAGACTGTGAACCTCATGTGGGACAGGGATTGTGTGCAGTCTGATTGTTTTGTATCTATACCAGTGCTTAGAACATTACTTGATTCGAAGTAAGTGTTTACCAAATACCATATAAAATAGAATATATCCTCATATCCTCACTGAGGGAGTACGATTGGTTACTTAGATTAACCAACGGAGAATCAGAGCCCTCAACACAGAAATAGGGAGTAACAGATTGGCAAACTCAGTTAGTGTCTGGAGAGTAGAAGCAGCTTGGACTGTGAAAAGAGCCCGGGCCTGGGAGTCAGAGAACCTGGATTTTATTCTCGACTTCACCGCTCATCTGCTGGGTGATCTTCGGCAATTCACTTCATTTCCCAGTTACCCCCTATGAGAGACTGAGAGTTCCATGTCGGACAGGGACTGTGTCCAATGTGATTATCTTGTATCTTTCCCAGGATTTAGCTACAGGTGAGCTGGGTGACCCAGGACAAGTCATTTCACTTTTCCTGTGCATCAGTCTCCTTATCTGTAAAATGGGGATTAAGTCCTATGCCCTCCTTACTTAGACTGTGAGACCCATTTGGACAAGGGCTATATCCAACCTGATTGTTCCTTAATTATTTTATTCAATCGCATTTATTGAGCACTCACTATGTGCAGAGCACTGTACTAAGGGCTTGGAAAGTACAATTCAGCAACAGAGACAATCCCTGCCCACAAAGGACACACAGCCTAGAAAGGGGGAGACAGTCTTCAAAACAAGTAAACAGGCTGACAAATGTGAGGGACAGTTTCCATGATTGCGTCCCTTCTCTCTTGTCACCCTCCGGTTTTCTGAGTTTCATAACCACCAAGAGTGATCTTAAAATTCATAGAATTACCATTATTATCAGTAGTAGTATCAACATTAGCATTATTTACTTTATTAAGTATTTACTTGCAATAGACTGCCAAGTGGTGGAGTAGAAACAAACGAATCAGTTTGGAAACGTTTCCTGACTCACAGGGGCTCAGATTGTAAGAGAAAGAGAAAACATATTGAACCCCGACTTTACAGAGAGACCCAAAGAGGTTACGTGGCTGGACCAAGGTCGTACAGCAGGCCGGTGGCAGAATCAGGCAGACCTTTCAAATCACATGACTCCCAGCCATATGCTTATTCCACTAAGCCATGAGGCCGCCCAAACAATCACTTATCAGTCATTCATTCAGTCAGTCAATCATATTTATTGAGTGCTTACTGTGTTCATAGCACTACTAAGTGCTTGGAAAGTACCATTTAGAATAAAGAGAGGCAATCCCTGCCCACCCCGGGCTTACAGTCACACATGTCTTATCAACCTCTGTCCCAGACATTGACAAATCCTCAGACACTGGACTTTCTTTTGGACAGCTCTTCATATGGGTACCCGCACGGTCAGAATCTTGATGAGAAATGGGACAGACAGCAACAGGAAACAGACATTTTGTCCCTTAGGGGACAGAGGAGAAATCTCTCCTTTAGGATTCTCTCCAGGGCAGCCTTCATGTCCCGGTTCCTCAAGCTGTGGATGAAGGGGTTCTGGGTGGGCGGCACTACAGTGTAGAACACGGACACCAACATGTCCAGGGTCAAGGGGGAGTCGGAAACGGGCTTGAGGTAGGCAATGGATCCAGTCGAGAGGAAAATGGTGACGATGCTGAGGTGGGGCAAGAAGATGGAGAAGGTTTTGTCCCGGCCCTTGGTGGCTGGCATCCTCAGTACAGCAAGGAAAAAACGTAGATAAGAGATGATGATGAAGATGAAGTGGACGAAGCCTAAAGCTACTTCACCGGTGACTCTCACATCGAAGGCGACGTGGTCCTTGAGCAGGTGATCTTCAGCAGGGAGGGGATATCACAGAAGAACTGCTGGACGATATTGGACCCACAGAATTTCAGGGAGAAAGTCGAGGTTGAATACAAGACCCTATGCAGCACCCTGCTGAGCCAGGAGGCGGCCACCATCTTTCCCCAGACCGTGTTTCTCATGATGAGCTCATAACGCAGAGGGTGGCAGATGGTAGCGTAGTGGTAGTAGGACATCACCATGAGGAAAAACAGCTCTGAAGTGGCCAAAATGACCAGGAGGAAGGCCTGGGTGACACGGCCCAGGAGGGAGATGGATCTACGATCAGTCAGGATGAAGACGACAGACTTGGGGACAGTGACGGGGATGTAGCAGAGGTCGAAGACGGTCAGGTTCTTGAGAAACAGGTAAAGAGGGGTGTAGAGGCCCCAGTTGAGGGCGGTGACGGCGAAAATGAGGATATTCCTCCGCAGGGCCACCAGGTGGACCACGAGTAGCAGCGTGCCATAGAACAGCTCCAAAACTCTCTCCTCGACCCCCTCCAATCCAGCTTCCATCCCCTACATTCCACGGAAGCTGCCCTCTCAAAGGTCACCAATGACCTCCTGCTTGCCAACTCCAACGGCTCATACTCTATGCAAATCCTCTTCGACCTCTCAGCTGCCTTCCACACTTGTGGACCACCCCCTTCACCTCAACACGCTATCCAACCTTGGCTTCACAGAGTCCGTCCTCTCCTGGTTCTCCTCTTATCTCTCCGGTCATTCATTCTCAGTCTCTTTTGCAGGCTCCTCCTCCCCCTTCCATCGCCTTACTGTAGGGGTTCCTCAAGGTTCAGTTCTTGGTCCCCTTCTGTTCTCGATCTGCACTCACTCCCTTGATGACCTCATTCGCTCATACGGCTTCAACTATCATCTCTACACTGATGACACCCAAATCTTCATCTCTGCCCCTGCTCTCTCTTCCTTTCTCCAGGCTCGCATCTCCTCCTGCCTTCAGGACATCTCCATCTGGATGTCTGCCCGCCACCTAAAACTCAACAAGTCCAAAACTGAACTCCTTGTCTTCCCTCCCAAACCCTACCCTCTCCCTGACTTTCCCATCACTGTTGACGGCACTACCATCCTTCCCGTCTCACAAGCCTACAACCTTGGTGTCATCCTCGACTCTGCTCTCTCGTTCACCCCTCACATCCAAGACGTCACCAAAACCTGCCGATCTCACCTCCGCAACATCGCCAAGATTCGCCCTTTCCTCTCCATCCAAACCGCTACCCGGCTCGTTCAAGCTCTCATCCTATCCCGTCTGGACTACTGTATCAGCCTTCTCTCCGATCTCCCATTCTCGTGTCTCTCCCTTCTTCAATCCATACTTCACGCTGCTGCCCGGACTGTCTTTGTCCAGAAACGGTCTGGGCATGTTACTCCCCTCCTCAAAAATCTCCAGTGGCTACCAAACAACCTATGCATCAGGAAGAAACTCCTCACCCTCGGCTTCAAGGCTCTTCATCACCTCGCCCCCTCCTACCTCACCTCCCTTCTACAGCCCAGCTCGCACCCTCTGCTCTTCTGCCGCTAATCTCCTCACCATGCCTCGTTCTCGCCTGTTCCACCGTCGACCCCCAGCCCACATCATCCCCCTGACCTGGAGTGCCCTCCCTCCCCACATCCGCCAAGCTAGCTCTCTTCCTCCCTTCAAGGCCCTACTGAGAGCTCACCTCCTCCAGGAGGCCTTCCCAGACTGGGCCCCCTTCTTTCTCTCCCCTTCCTCCCCCTCTCCCTCCCCCCGCCTTACCTCCTTCCCCTCCCCATAGCACCTGCATATATGTATATATGTTTATATGCATTTATTACTCTATTTAGTTATTTATTTTATTTGTACATATTTATTCTATTTATTTTATTTTGTTAATATGTTTTGTTTTGTTCTCTGTCTCCCCCTTCAAGACCTTGACCCCACTGTTGGGTAGGGACTGTCTCTATATGTTGCCAACTTGTACTTCCCAAGCGCTTAGTACAGTGCTCTGTACACAGGAGGGGCTCAATAAATACTATTGAACAGTTGCAGTTCCCAGATTTCCAAGAAAACCACCAGGAGGAATTCCTTCACTCTGGAAACGTTGGCCATTATTGGGAGGCAGCATTGACATTCTGCATGTGATGCAGAAAGAGCCAAATTTAGAGTCCATTGGTGGACTGAGTGAAGTAATTGACAGGACACTTTCTGGTGATTCTCTATGGAGACGAGACAGTTATTGAATTCAAAATGATCTTTGAGTTTACCATGGAGACATTGAACATTTCTTTGGAATGATGTCGACTTACTGCACAGGACGAGAGAAGACTTCTATTTAGAGACATTGATGTTGGGGGTGAAGGAATAGGAATAAGTCAATCAGTTCTATTTATTGAGTACCTACAGAGGACACGGTAATAGTACATATGATCACTGTCCCCAAGGAGCTTCCATTCTATTGGAATCACCAAACTTCGACCTGTGTAGAAGCAGGGTGCTACTGGGAAGGACACAGGCCTGGGGGTCAGAAGACCTGGTTTCTAATCCCAACTCTACCACTTGTCGGCTGCGTAGCCATGGGAAAGTAACTTAATTTCTCTACGTCTCAGTTTTCTCAATAGTAAAATGAGGATTTGATACCTGTTTTCCCTCCTATTTAGTCTGTGAATCCCTCGTGGGAAATGGACTATGTTCTACCGGATTGTCCTGAATCTCCCCCTGCACTAAATACTTTGCTTGGCACGTAGTAATCACTTAAAATATCAAGACAATTACATTTGGTTGAGGAGACCAAAACTAAAATGAATAGCAGATAGCAGAGGTCAGAGAACATAAAGATACGAACAAGACAGTTGTGAATTTTTTTCGGTAGTTTTATAGTCAACAAAGAAGTGCCTTTATACATACATTCATCCATGTAGTGGAGAGAGAATGAGCCTGGTAGACAGAAGGAGCTGGATATTTATCCCGTGTCCTCCCCTTGTCTGCTATATGACTCAGGGCCAGTACTTTACCTTCTCTGTAATTCAGTTACCTCACCTGTAAATTCAGAATTATTACTGAAAGCACCATTTAGGGCAAAGACTGTGTCCAGCCTAATTAGCTTGTATCCACCCCAGTGCTTAGTACGTTACCTGGCATTTAATAAGCACTTAACAATACCATAAAATAAACAACAATAATAAAACCCATATATACATATAACCGATTCCATTTGCTCAATATCTGCATTCACACTTGTACACACTCAAACACAAGCCTATCTCATTATACATCTAGTCCTTTCCTAAACCATCGCTCAGTTACATCGTCTCCTCTCCTCAACCTTCTCTCAGGACAAGTTGTGTCATCACTAGCAACAAAAACTCACAATTGGCTTGAAGGCTGTCCACCCTATGGCTGTACTTTACTCCCTTTCCATCGTTCAACTCGTCTTCTCAGCTCTTAAAGCAACTTTCTAGTTGTTACTAGCCATCCACTTTTGCTTTTCCATCCTAGCCTAGAACTCTCTCTCTTGGCCGTTCAAAATCATAAAGAGCACAGTTCTTTACGAATTCTGAGCACTGCCAAATACCACTCCCCACTCCAACCAGCTTCCAAGATTCATTTCCCACCCTTCTAAACCCACTTCAACTAACTCAAGTGCGACTCAACTCATTTCCATCCTCATTTAATCGAAAAAGCATGGGCCCAGGAGCTCTCTTCAATCAATCAATCAATCAATCGTATTTATTGAGCGCTTACTATGTGCAGAGCACTGTACTAAGCGCTTGGGAAGTACAAATTGGCAACACATAGAGACAGTCCCTACCCAACAGTGGGCTCACAGTCTAAAAGAGTGGGCTCACAGTCTAAAAGTCTCACAGCTCTTCTTGACTGTGAGCTCCTTGAGGGAAGCATACACATCTACCAGCTCTGTTCTTCTGTACTCTCGTAAGCGTAGTTTAGTGAGAGTCAGAAGACTTTGGTTCTAATCCTGCGTCTGTCCTTTGCTACTGTGGGACCTTGGGCAAGTCGTTTCACTTCTGTGGGCTTCAGTTTCCTCATCTGTAAAATGGCATGCAATAATTGCATATTCATCTTTCCATTCTTTCTTTCCTTCCAGTAGAGGCAGGGAATGTGTCTGCTATCAATCAATCAATCAATCAATCAATCGTATTTATTGAGCGCTTACTATGTGCAGAGCACTGTACTAAGCGCTTGGGAAGTACAAATTGGCATCACATAGAGACAGTCCCTACCCAACAGTGGGCTCACATTCTAAAAGGGGGAGACAGAGAACAGAACCAAACATACCAACAAAATAAAATAAGTAGGATAGAAATGTACAAGTAAAATAAATAAATAAATAAATAAATAGAGTAATAAATATGTACAACCATATATACATATATACAGGTGCTGTGGGGAAGGGAAGGAGGTAAGACGGGGGGATGGAGAGGGGGACGAGGGGGAGAGGAAAGAAGGGGCTCAGTCTGGGAAGGCCTCCTGGAGGAGGTGAGCTCTCAGCAGGGCCTTGAAGGGAGGAAGAGAGCTAGCTTGGCGGATGGGCAGAGGGAGGGCATTCCAGGCCCGGGGGATGACGTGGGCCGGGGGTCGATGGCGGGACAGGCGAGAGCGAGGTACGGTGAGGAGATCAGCGGTGGAGGAGCGGAGGGTGCGGGCTGGGCAGTAGAAGGAGAGAAGGGAGGTGAGGTAGGAGGGGGCGAGGTGATGGAGAGCCTTGAAGCCGAGGGTGAGGAGTTTCTGCCTGATGCGCAGATTGATCGGTAGCCATTGGAGGTTTTTGAGGAGGGGAGTAATATGTCCAGAGCGTTTCTGGACAAAGATAATCCGGGCAGCAGCATGAAGTATGGATTGAAGTGGAGAGAGACACGAGGATGGGAGATCAGAGAGAAGGCTAGTGCAGTAGTCCAGACGGGATAGGATGAGAGCTTGAATTAGTAGGGTAGCGGTTTGGATGGAGAGGAAAGGGCGGATCTTGGCAATGTTGCGGAGCTGAGACCGGCAGGTTTTGGTGACGGCTTGGATGTGAGGGTGAATGAGAGAGCGGAGTCGAGGATGACACCAAGGTTGCGGGCTTGTGAGACGGGAAGGATGGTAGTGCCGTCAACAGAGATGGGAAAGTCAGGGAGAGGACAAGGTTTGGGAGGGAAGACAAGGAGCTCAGTCTTCGACATGTTGAGCTTTAGGTGGCGGGCTGACATCCAGATGGAGATGTCCTGAAGGCAGGAGGAAATGCGAGCCTGGAGGGAGGGGGAGAGAGCAGGGGCAGAGATGTAGATCTGGGTGTCATCAGCGTAGAGATGATAGTTGAAGCCGTGGGAGCGAATGAGGTCACCAAGGGAGTGAGTGTATATTGAGAACAGAAGGGGACCAAGCACTGAACCTTGGGGAACCCCCACAGTAAGAGGATGGGAGGGCGAGGAGGAGCCTGCAAAAGAGACTGAGAAAGAACGACCGGAGAGATAAGAGGAGAACCAGGAGAGGACGGAGTCTGTGAAGCCAAGGTCAGATAACGTGTTGAGGAGAAGGGGGTGGTCCACAGTGTCAAAGGCAGCTGAGAGGTCGAGGAGGATTAGGACAGAGTATGAGCCATTGGATTTGGCAAGCAGGAGGTCATTGGTGACCTTTGAGAGCGCAGTTTCCGTGGAATGAAGGGGACGGAAGCCAGACTGGAGGGGGTCGAGGAGAGAGTTGTTGTTGAGGAATTCTAGGCAGCGCGTGTAGACAACTCGTTCAAGGAGTTTGGAAAGGAATGGTAGGAGGGATATGGGACGATAACTAGAAGGTGAGGTGGGGTTAAGAGAGGGTTTTTTTAGGATGGGAGAGACATGGGCATGTTTGAAGGCAGAGGGGAAGGAACCAGTGGAGAGTGAGTGGTTGAAGATGGAAGTTAAGGAGGGGAGAAGGGATGGAGCGAGAGATTTCATAAGATGAGAGGGAATGGGGTCAGAAGCACAGGTGGCCGGAGTAGCACTTGAGAGCAGGGAGGAGAGTTCCTCTGAGGATACCGCTGGGAAGGATGGGAGAGTAGCAGAGAGTGTTGAGAGCCGGGGGGTTAGAGAAAGGGGGGAAGAGACTTTGGGGAGGTCGGACCTGATGGATTTAATTTTGTTAATGAAGTAGGAGGCCAGATCGTTGGGGGTGAGGGAAGGAGGAGGGGGAGGAACCGGGGGCCTGAGAAGGGAGTTGAATGTACGGAAGAGCTGGCGGGGGTGATGGGCATGGGTGTCAATAAGGGAGGAGAAATAGTTTTGTCTGGCAGAAGAGAGGGCTGAGTTAAGGCAGGAAAGGATAAACTTGAAGTGAACGAGGTTGGCATGGTGTTTAGACTTTCGCCAGCAGCGTTCGGCAGCTCGAGCATAAGAGCGAAGGAGGCGGACAGTGGCAGTGATCCAGGGCTGTGGGTTAGTGGTGCGAGAGCGGCGGAGGGAAAGGGGAGCGAGCGAGTCTAGCTGAGTAGAAAGGGTAGAGTTGAGAGCAGTAATCTGATCATCAAGACTGGGTAGAGAGGAGAGGGCGGCGAGGTGGGGTGTGAGGCGCTCCGAAAGATGGGTGGGGTCCAGAGAGCGGAGATCTCTGTGAGGGAGTAATACGGATTTACAGGGGAAAGGAGTGTGAGTGAGGAGGCAGGTGAGAAGATTATGATCAGAGAGAGGGATCACAGAGTTGGTGAGGGTGGACACAGTGCAGCGGTAGGAGATGATGAGGTCGAGGGTATGACCAAGTTGGTGAGCGGGTGAGGTGGGGTGGAGGAAGAGGTTGGCAGCGTCAAGGAGAGATAGAAGACGGGCGGCAGAGGAGTCGTTAGGGATATCCATGTGGATATTGAAGTCTCCGAGGATCAGAGTGGGCATGGAGAAGGAGAGAAGGAATGTGAGGAAAGGGTCAAAGTCGTTAAAGAAGTTGGAAGTGGGGCCCGGAGGGCGGTAGATGACGGCTACAAGAATCTGGAGGGGGTGGTAGAGGCGAATAATGTGGGCTTCAAAGGAAGGGAAGGAAAGGGAAGGGGGAGGAGGAATAGTGCGAAAGCGACATTGGGGGGCGAGAAGGAAACCGACACCTCCTCCTTTTCCGGTGAGTCTGGGGGAGTGGGAGAAGAAGAGGCCTGCACTGCAGAGAGCAGCAGAAGAGACCGTGTCGTCCGGCGACAGCCATGTTTCAGTTAGGGCGAGGAGGAGTAGAGAACTGGAAAGGAAAAGGTCCAGGTGTTATAAGGTCCAGGTGCTATGGTGTTATAAAGTGGATAGAGAACAGGTTTGGGAGTCAGGGCTCAGAAGGACCTGGGTTCTAATTCCAGCTCCACCCCATGTCTGCTGTATTACCATGGACAAGTCATTTTACTTCTCTGAGCCTCGGTTACCTCATCTGTAAAATGGGGGTTAAGACTGTGAGCCCCATGTGGAACAAGGACTGTATCCAACCTGCTTAGTCTGTATCTACCCCAGTGCTTAGGACAGTGCTTGGGACATTGAGCTTAACCATTACTATGATTATTATTATTATTACTCTCCCAAGGGCTGAGTGCACCCAGTAAGCACTCAATAAATATTATTCAAGATTGATTGATAGTCGATCATATTGTGTTGACCTAGCCCAGTAGACTGGAAAGTTCTTGAGGACAGTGATTACAGCCTTTCCCACTATTTGAAATTTCCCAACATTTGGGAATAACTCTTAAAACGAGGAATTTCTGACAGTGCCAGTGGCTGTCCAAAGCTGGTTACACTCTCTCAGTCCTGCTTGTCATTTAGTCTCTGCAAGGGATTCTGGGACTCACTGAAGGCCTAAGTGAATGTCCACAGTGATGACACTGTGCTGGAGCACCATAGCCTGTTGGGTAGTTGGCATGGTAGCGAAGTTTGAGGAGGGAGGAGGAGAGGTGGGTGGCGGTTGGGTGTCACTGACTGTAAAACACCTCTCCTCCTTCAAGACCTCCTCCCCCGCTAGTGGCCACAGCCCTGCTTTGAACCCCAGGTTAGGCCTCAGACTGGCCCCATCTCTTCCATCTTCATCCTCGTCCCCCCACCCCCCGCCCCTCTAGCTCACTCAACCCCGGTCACTCTCACTGGAGGAGCCAGGAAGGAACAAAGAGGAGCCCTCCATCCCACTCCGCCCTCCCTCAGACCCTGAGAAGCTCTCCAGATGGGGTCCCGTCCCTCTAGATAAAGCAGGAACTGCTCCGAGGGGTATCCCTGAAGGATGGCTCGGGACCCTGACGAGGGATCTCGTGGCCTGGACAAGCCAAGCACCCTCTGGTCATGTGGTTTCTGAGGTTCCTGGGAGACAAGGTCAGGTCACTGCAGCATCAGCGATGGTACTGGCCTTCCGGGTTCCCGTGGAAACAGCAGCATCTGCATCCCAGCGTCCCAACAGTTCCTGTTTGAAGGACATTCTTCAGCCACTGTGATTGATTTCACATTTGTCTAATGCACAACCTGAGACACTCAATCTGTCAGTCAATCAGCCAAATGTAACTTTTTCTTATGGCCTTTGTGAAATGCTTACTATATATCAGACACTATACGAAGTGCTGGAGTAGTTACAAGCTAATCAGATTGGACAGTGTCCATGTCCCCCGTGGGGCTCATAGTCTCAATCCCCATTTTACAGATGAGGGAACTCAGGCACGGGGAGGTTAAGCGACCCTTCCCAAGTTCACACAGTAGATATGTGGTGGAAACGAGATCAGAGCCCATGTCCATTTGAGTCTCAGGGCCCTGCTTTACCCACTAGACATCCTGCTTCTTCTGAGTTGTCCTGATGGCAAATCTGTTGAAGCTCTGTTCATACTGCTATATAAACTGTACTCTTTAATCAAGCGTTCGTCCACTTTGCCATCTTTCCTTTCTGCCTTTCTTACTTTATGTAATTTATTCTGTGCCTATCTCCCCCGTTAGATAATAATCACTTGGACAGCAGGAATAATGTCTTTTATTTCTTTTCAACTTCCCTGGGAGTTTACTACAGTGCTTTGAACCCAGGATGTGTTCAATAAATACGATGGATGGATCAATGGACGGGAGAATGGATAGATGGATGGATGGATGGATCAATGGATGGGAGAATGGATAGATGGATGGATGGATGTTTGGAAGGCAAGGATATGACCAGTCAAAAGTGGGCGGAGGAGTTTCCATGGTTGCCTCCCTTCCCCCTTGTCACTGAGCTATCCTTCGATTTTCATAATCACCGAGTGACCTTATATTCATATAAGACTTGTTCTTATGATTACTAGTTATACCAACTTTATAATCATTGAGTTTATTAAGAATTTACTTGCAAAAGCCTGCCAAGTGCTGGAGTAGGAACAGAATAATCTGAAGAGACATATTTCCTGCTCCAAAGGGGCTCAGAGGGTAAGGGATAGAACACATATTGAATCCTTATTTAAAGAAAGGCCCAGAGAGGTTAGGTAGGTGGACCAAGGTCACCCAGCAGGCCAGTGGCAGAACTGGGGAAACGTTTCAAGTCTTATGACTGCCAGCCACATGCTCATTCCAGTAGGTCTTCATGCCCCTCAAACCATGAATTGTCAGTCACACACATCTTATCAACCTCCCTGCAAGACACTGACAAATCCTCAGTCGCTGGATTTTCTCTTTGGATTTGTAGGCTAGCTGATGAGGGGTGGGAAAATCAGTGAAAGAAAGCAGACATTTTGTCCCATTGAAGGGGGATTAGGAATTTCCCCTTTGGGATTCTCCCCAGAGAGGCCTTCATGTCCTGGCTCCTCAGGCTGTAGAGGAGGGGATTCAGAGCGGGTGGCACCACGATATATAAGATGGACACCAGTAGATCCATCGTCGAGGGGGAGTTTGGCACGGGCTTGAGGTAGGTAATGGTGGCCATATAGAGAAAGACGGTGATGATGACTAGGTGAGGCAAGCAAGTGGATAAGGCCTTGGTCCATCCCTTGGCGGGCAGCATCTTCAGCGGCCCAGAAGATGTGGATGTGTGGAACGACGATGGAAACGAAGCAGACGACAGATAACACTACCCCGGCATTCATGCTTACATCGATGGCAATGTGGTCTTCCGAGCAGATCTTCAGCAGAGAGGGGACGTCACTGAAGAACTGTTGGACGACGTTGGGCCCAAGAAAATTCAGTGAGAAGGGCAAAGCTGAAAATTAGAGGCCAAACAGTGTCCCGCTGAGCCAGTAGGCAGCCGCCATCTTTACATATGCCGTAGTTTCATGATGACGTCATCTCAGAGGGCTTCGGATGGTGGTACAGCGGTCGTAGGAAATCGCCATGATGATGACCAGCTCTGAAGTGGCCAAAACGACCACCAGGCAGACCTGCGTGGTACATCCCACTAGGGAGATGGATCTCTTGCAGGTCAGGGAGTTGTGTATGGATTTGGGGATGGTGATGGAGATGTAGCAGAGGTTGAGAACGGACAGGTTCTTGAGGAAGAAGCATATGGTGGTGTGGAGGCGCCTGTCGAGGGCGGTGATGGAGACGAGGAGGAGATTCCCTGTCCGGGCCGCCAGGTAGACCAGGAGGACCAAGGTGTCGTGGACCAGCTACAGCTCCTGCATCTCCGAGAAACTCAGCAGCAGGAATCCCGTCACCATGGAGCCACTGAACATTTCTAGGGAATGATGTCGACGTCCCTCACAGGAAGAGGAAAGACTTCAATTTAGAGACATTGATGTTGGGGGTGAAGGAATAGGACTAAGTCGATCAATTCTATTTATTGAGTATGTACAGAGAACATGGTGTTAGTAATAATAATAATAATAATAATGGCATTTGTTAAGCACTTACTATGTGCAAATCACTGTTCTAAGCGCTGGGGGGATACAAGATGATAAGGTTGTCCCACGTGGGGCTCACAGTCTTAATCCCCATTTTACATGAGGGAACTGAAGCTCCGAGAAGTTAAGTGACTTGCCCAAGGTCACAAAGCAGACATGTGGCATAGCCGGGATTCGAACTCATGACCTCTGGCTCCAAAGCCCATGCTCTTTCCACTGAGCCACGGAAGTACATACAAGCTAGTCAGGTTGGACACAGTCCCTGTCCCACGTAGAATGTCCACTCTTAATCCCCATTTTACAGATTAGGTTATTGAGGCACGAGGTGAAATGACTTGCCCAAGGTCACATTGCAGACAAGTACTGGAGAAGGTATTAGAACGCAGGTTCTCTGACTCCCAGGCCCATGCTCTATCAACTGGGCTGTGCTGCTTCCCTGGGTTTCACTGTCTCAGGGTCCTTAATTATCTCGTTCTGGGCCTGTGTAAAAACACCCCTCCGCATCCTTACTACTAATAATAATATCAATAATAATCATTGTGGTGTTTGGTAAGCGTTTATTATGTGCCAGGCACTGTGCTAAGCGCTGGAGTGGATACAAGCAAATTGGGTCAGACAAATCCCTGTCCCACGTGGGGCTCACAGTCTTAATCCTCATTTTACAGAAGAGGTAACTTAGGCCCAGAGAAGTGAAGTGACTTACCCAACGTCACACAGTAGACAAGTGGTGGAAACTGGATTAAAACCCAGGTCCTTCCGAACTCTATCCAGTAGGCCACTCTGCTTCTCTTGGTTTGCTACTGCTGGGATCAAGATAGCTGGTCTCTTTACCTGAGTGGGACTTAATTGGAGTGGAGGACAGGTAGCTTCCCTGGGAATCTATGGAAAATCTATGTTGGAACCAGGTGATTCCATTTCCCAGATTGCATTTATCTTCTGGTCGCTCTGAAAATGGGCAGACGACCTGAAAGGTGAACCATAACTCCATTTGGCAATGCACCAGCAGAGATTTTTCTTTCATGTTGAGTATAGCTCTCGGCATGATGGACTGCCACCCGTAGAGGAGCACATAGAGGGCGAAAAGGACCACCACTCTCTTGGCCGCCCTGACCTCGGGCATCGCCCCAGGGGAGCATCCGGGGACGTGGAGGTGCCAGACACGCCGGTGGTGTCTGTAAAGGACGAATACCAACTAGCCACTGGCTGTGCTCAGGAGCCCCATGAAGAACAAGTCGTGGAGGGAGAACATGATGGTGATGAGTACAGTGGTTTCCGTGCTGACACTGACTTTTATGCAATATTTGAGGTTCAGTACGATTTAACACTGCTGCTGTTCCTGGGACCTGGCATGTACATTGACATACTTAAATCTACGAGCAGACTAAGGCCTCAAGACAGGAGGCAGGAGAGAATGACACCCCTGGGTAACCTGGCTTTGCTCCGGGCCAACCTGGGGTACCGGGGCTGATGGAGACGGCCTGGAAGATGCCCAGGAGGCAGGTGGTGCAGATTGCCAGCCTCCAGCCCACTAGAAACCGTGCATGAAGAATTTATATACGACATAACTCAGGAAATATCTCCATCCTCAGGCTGACAGGGTCTCCGGGATTCCGAGGGAGAGAAGAATCATGGTATTGGCCAAAGTCAGGTGGCTGAAAATCAGATCTAAGGTGCTGAACTTGGGGCTGACGGACACCGTGTGGATATAAAACACTTGGAGGAGTACATTCACAAATGCCCCGATGGTGATCTGAAACAGCATCACGGTCCTGAAGGATATGGAAATGCCATCCATTCTCCTTAAATTTTCCTCAATGGTGCTTACACGGTACAAGGTAATTTGATTGGACACAGTCCCTGGCCCACACAGAGCTCACAGTCTAAATCCCTTTTATGGATGAGGGAATTGAGTCATAGAAAAGTTAAGTGACATTCCCAAGGTCACATAGCAGACAAGGTGCACAGCCAGCATTAGATCCTGGGTCCTTCTGACTCCCAGGCCCATGCTCTATCCACTATGCCATGCTGCTTCTCCAAGAAGGGACTCTGCTCTGACATAACCATTTTTCCCACTGTATGCTTGAAGACTTTTACCTCATCTGTAAAATGGGGATTAAGATTGTGAGCCCCGTGTGCAACATGGTCTGTGTGCAATCTAATTAACATGCATCTACCCCCGTGTTTAGTACAGTGCCTGGCACAGTGGATAAAGCACAGGCCTGGCTCTGCTACTTGTCGCAGGGTGACCTTGGGCAAGTCACTTCACTTCTCTGTTTCTCAGTTACCTCATCTGCAAAATGGGAAGTAAGACTATGAGCCCCATGTGGGAGAGGGACTGTGTCCAACCTGATTACCTTGTATCTACCCCAGCACTTAGAACAGTGCTTGGCACATCGTAAGTGCTTAACAAATGCCATAATTATTATTATTAATAATGAAGTACTGTAATTATGATAAGATCATAGAAAACTCATCAGGCTATGCAAAACTAAAATCCACTCTGCTGGATCCGATTAACTGATTAACTGAGAAACAGCTTGGCCTAGTGGAAGGAGACCAGCCCTGGGAGTCAGGAGAACCTGGGTTCTAATTCACCCACTGTGACCTCTGTGCTGTGTGACCTTGGGCAAGTCACTTCACTTCTCTGGGCCTTGTTACCTCATCTATACAATGGGGATTAATAATGTGAGCCCAACCTAGGACATGGACTGTGTCCAACCTCTGTAGCCTATATCTACCCAATGCTTAATACAGTGCATGGCATAAAGTAAGAGCTTAATAAATGCAGTTAAAAGAAAAAGAAACCCGTTGTCCCTCAGTAGCCATTTAAGGATGTAACACTACCTTTAAAACTATTTGAGTGCAAATTTCTTGAAAACAAGGATTGTTTTTTCAACCTGGTGAAGCACCATGGCTTAATGAAAAATGCATGGGCTCGAGAGTTAGAGGAAATGCACTCTATTCCCGGCTGCACTACTTGTGTGTGGTGTGACCTTGAGCAAGTCACTTAACTGCTTTGTGCCTCAGTTTCCTCATCTGTAAAATGGGGATTAAGACGGCCTGGAATGCCTTCCCTCTGCACATCCACCAAGCTAGCTATCTTCCTCCCCACAAAGCCCTACTGAGAGCTCACCTCCTCCAGGAGGCCTTCCCGGACTGAGCCCCCTCCTTCCTCTCCCCCTTCTCCCCCTCCCCCTTCCCTACCTCCTTCCCCTCCCCACAGCACCTGTATATATGTTTGTACAGATTTATTACTCTATTTTACTTGTACATATTTATTATTCTATTTATTTTATTTTGTTAATATGTTTTGTTTTGTTGTCTGTCTCCCCCTTCTAGACTGTGAGCGCATTGTTGGGTAGGGACCATCTCAATATGTTGCCAACTTGTACTTCCCAAGCACTTAGTACAGTGCTCTGCACACAGTAAGCTCTCAATAAATACGATTGAATGAATGAATGAATGAACTCCACGTGGAATCACCCAATTACTTTGTATCAACACCAGTGCGTAGAACAATGCTGGGCACATTGTACGTTCTTAATAAATACCACAGTTATTATTATTATTCTTTCAATCCCAGCTCTGCCACATGCCTGCTGTGTAAACTTAGGCACGTCCCTTCACTTCTCTGTGCCTCAGTTTCCTATTTTAAGAGCAGAATTCAATATCCATTCACCCTCCCACTTAGACTGTGAGCCCCATGTGGTACTGGATTATCTTGTGTCTGCCCCAGCACTTACTACAGCGTTAGGTACATAGCAAACACTTAACAAATACCACAATTTATTATGATTTGTCCAGTTGAAGTTCATCTAGAGTGATTTCCTTTCTCAACACGCCCTTCTCAGGTTCCCTACCCACTAGGCCCATAATGACGTTCTGTGATCCTCACTCTAATAATCCATCATCATCATCATCAATCGTATTTATTGAGCGCTTACTATGTGCAGAGCACTGTACTAAGCGCTTGGGAAGTACAAATTGGCAACATATAGAGACAGTCCCTACCCAACAGTGGGCTCACAGTCTAAAAGGGGGAGACAGAGAACAAAACCAAACATACTAACAAAATATAAATAGAATAGATATGTACAAATAAAATAAATAAATAAATCGAGTAATAAATATGTACAAACATATATACATACATACAGGTGCTGTGGGGAAGGGAAGGAGGTAAGATGGGGGGATGGAGAGGGGGGCGAGTGGGAAAGGAAGGAAGGGGTTCAATTTGGGAAGGCCTCCTGGAGGAGGTGAGCTCTCAGCAGGGCCTTGAAGGGAGGAATAGAGCTAGCTTGGCGGATGGGCAGAGGGAGGGCATTCCAGGCCCGGGGGATGACGTGGGCCGGGGGTCGATGGCGGGACAGGCGAGAGCGAGGTACGGTGAGGAGATTGGCGGCGGAGGAGCGGAGGGTGCGGGCAGGGCTGTAGAAGGAGAGAAGGGAGGTGAGGTAGGAGGGGGCGAGGTGATGGACAGCCTTGAAGCCCAGGGTGAGGAGTTTCTGCCTGATGCGCAGATTGATTGGTAGCCACTGGAGATTTTTGAGGAGGGGAGTAATATGCCCAGAGCGTTTCTGGACAAAGATAATCCGGGCAGCAGCATGAAGTATGGATTGAAGTGGGGAGAGACAAGAGGATGGGAGATCAGAGAGAAGGCTGATGCAGTAGTCCAGACGGGATAGGATGAGAGCTTGAATGAGCAGGGTAGCAGTTTGGATGGAGAGGAAAGGGCGGATCTTGGCAATGTTGCGAAGCTGAGACCGGCAGGTTTTGGTCACGGCTTGGATGTGAGGGGTGAATGAGAGAGCAGAGTCAAGCATGACACCAAGGTTGCGGGCTTGTGAGACGGGAAGGGTGGTAGTGCCGTCAACAAAGATGGGAAAGTCAGGGAGAGGGCAAGGTTTGGGAGGGAAGACAAGGAGTTCAATCTTCGACATGTTGAGCTTTAGGTGGCGGGCAGACATCCAGATGGAGATGTCCTGAAGGCAGGAGGAGATGCGAGCCTGGAGAGAGGGGGTGACAGCAGGGGCAGAGATGTAGATCTGGGTGTCATCAGCGTAAAGATGATAGTTGAAGCCGTGGGAGCGAATGAGGTCACCAAGGGAGTGCGTGTAGATCGAGAGCAGAAGGGGACCAAGCACTGAACCTTGGGGAACCCCCACAGTAAGAGGATGGGAGGGGGAGGAGGAGCCTGCAAAAGAGGCTGAGAAAGAACGACCGGAGAGGTAAGAGGAGAACCAGGAGAGGACGGAGTCTGTGAAGCCAAGGTCAGATGGCGTGTTGAGGAGACGGGGGTGGTCCACAGTGTCAAAGGCAGCTGAGAGGTCGAGGAGGATTAGGACAGAATCCAGAGATTGCTATGCAAATAGCCTAGTGGAAGTAGCATCGCCTAGTGAATACAGCACGGGCCTGAGAATCAGAAGGACCTGGGTTCTAATACTGGCTTCCCCACTTGTCTGCTATGTGAACTTGGGCAACACACTTCACTTCTCTGGGCCTCAGTTACCTCAGCTGCCAAATGGGAATTAAGACTGTGAGCCCCATGAGGGACAGGGATTGTGTCCAATATCTAGCTTGTATCTACAAGAGCACTTAGAGCAGTGCTTGCCACATATTAAGCGCTTAACATCTACCATAGTTATTATTATTATTATTATTATTATTATTCAATCAGTGGCTGTATTTTCGAAATGTTCAGGTGTGCAATCCAGGTCAGACCACAGTTCAGTCACAAGGTGGCAGCAAAATATAAAGGAAATCTTTGCAAGATCATTAAGTTACACGTCCAAAAGGGGAAGACATTTGTCTTGAGCATATGGCCACATGCAATGCTGCTCACAGAATTTCTTCCACTAATGGAATGTCACGTCAAACTTTGGTGTGTTTATCATTACTGTCATCATTCATTCATTCATTCAATAGCATTTCCTGAGTGGTTGCTATGTTTAAGGCACTGTACTAGGCGTCCCCATCCACACTGTTTTCAGAGGGCGTTGGGAACGCAGAGAACTTTACAGGCTCTCGGATCCAAATGCAAGCAAGTTGTTGTCAGCTAATAAGAGACAAGGATAAAAGTGATTCGATTTGGGAAGATAGATGGAAGGTGAGGGGGCTTCAGATGGACTGTTGAAGCAGCATGGCTTAGTAGAAAGAGCCTGGGTTTGGGAGTCAGAGGTCGTGGGTTCTAATACCAGCACCACCACTTGTCAGCTGTGTGACTTTGGGCAAGTCACTTAATTTCTCTGTGCCTTATTTACCTCATCTATAAAATGGGGATTAAGACTGTTAGCCCCATATGGGACAACCTGATAACCTTGAACCTACCTCAGCGCTTAAGACAGTGTTTGGCACACAGTAAGCGCTTAACAAATACCATTACTGTTATTATTGCGTGAAGGAGGAGAATGGGAACAGAGTGTTGTCAAACAGAAGAAAGTTTATCAATCAATCATATTTATTGGATGCTTACTATGTGCAGAGCCTTGTAATAATAATAATAATGCCATTTGTGAAGTTCTTACTATGTGCCAAGCACTGTTCTAACTGCTAGACTGTACTACATGCTTGGCAGAGGACAACATAGAGTTGGCAGACATATTTCCTGCTCCCAGTGAGCTTATAGTTTGGAGGGGGAGACAGACATTCATAAAAATAAATCAATAATTTAAAGTCTATAAGACATGAAATACATAATTTATAGAAAACATATATAATTATTGACCAGAGAGAAGAGAATAAGGAGGCACAGCGGTGTAGTACAATACAGGGAAAATCATGGACATATTTGTAGGTGCTCAGTCCACTCTCTCCCATTACCTATGTTTACTCCTCTCCCACTACAAACTGAACACACCACTCCTCCAACACCCACCTACTTACTGTTCCTGGACCTCATTTCTCATGCCGTTGACCCCCTTGCTCCCTCCCTCCCCATTGCCTGGGACTCCCTCCTTCCTCATATCAATCAATCAATAAATGAATCAATGGTATTAATTGAGCACTTACTTTTTACAGAGTTGGAAAACACATTCCCTGCTCAAAACAAGCTTACAGTCTAGAAGGGACAGTCTAACAATCTGCTTTTCTTCCCTTCCCCTGAAACCCCACTGAAATCACATTTCCTCCAAGAAGCCTTCCCTGATGAATCTCTCATCTCCCCAGCCTATTTTCCCTCCTTTCTGCATCACCTCTACCCTCTAAGAACTTAGGTATTTACCATCCACCCACACAGCATTTATGCAAATATCCTTAGAGTTGGCTGATTCCATGACATGTAATTTGTTTTCCTGCCTGACCCTGCCCCGCAGACTGTAAACTCCTTGAGGGCCAGTATTTTATCTACTTGCTTTGGTATACTCCTCCTAGGCTCTCATTACTATGCTCGGATTCAGTCGATCAATGAATCAATGGTATTTATTGAGTGCCGGCCCTTGTCAGCCTTCTCCCGGCCCTGGTCAGACTTCTCCCGTCCTAGGTACCCCTCTAGCTTCCGGCCCCGGTCACCCTATCTCCTGGCCCAGGTACCCCTCTGCCTCCCTGCCTTGGTCTACCTGTCTCCCAGCCTAGGTACCCCTCTGCCTCCTGGCCCTGCTCCTCCTCTGACTCCTGGCCCTGATCCTGCTGAGCCTCTCGGCCCTGGTCCCTCTGTGCCTTCTGGTCCTGGTCTCTCTCTACCCTCTGGCCCTTGGGGCTCTCTCCATTCCGGCCCTGGGGCCCCCTTTAACTCGCGGCCCTGGTCCCCCTGTCTCCCGGCCCAGGTACCCCTCTGCCTCCATACCCTGGTCTTTTAGACTATGAGCCCACTGTTGGGTAGGGACTATCTCTATATGTTGCCAACTTGTACTTCCCATGCGCTTAGTACAGTGCTCTGCACACAGTAAGCGCTCAATAAATATGATTGATGATGATAATACTAAGTGCTGAATATGGCAGGCCCCTTTACAAATTACCATTGATTGTTGAGAGGCCTTCCCCAACTTAGCCCTCACTTCCTTTTCTCCCACTCCCTTAGCCTGGGATTCGCATCCTTTATTCACCGCTCCCTCAGTTCCACAGCACTTATGGACACAACCATAATGTGTTTATTCATATCACACTCTGTCTCCTCCCTTGAGACTGTAACTTCACTGTGGGCAGGGAATGTATCTACCAACTTTGTTGTATGTACTCTCCAAATCATTTAGTACAGTTTTCCGCACCCAGGAAGTACTCAATAAATACCTCCGATTGATTGGTTGATCGGTGGATTAATTAGTTCATTGGGTTTGTCCATTAGGCGTTCACTTGAGGGGCAATGGGGCCTTTAATTTATGGGAGGAAGAGACGTTTTGGGCCATGTTTGTGAATGCTTGTTTACCTGCATGTTGCTCAGTGTGTAATAATAATAATAATAATGATGATGGTATTTGTTAAGCGCTTACTATGTGCGAAGCACTGTTCTAAGCTCTGGGGAGGTTACAAGGTGATCAAGTTGTCCTACGGGGGGCTCACAGTTTTAATCCCCATTTTCCAGATGAGGGAACTGAGGCCCAGAGAAGTGAAGTGACTTGCCCAGAGTCACCCAGCTGACAATTGGAGGAGTGGAGATTTGAACCCATGACCTCTGGCTCCAAAGCCCGGGCTCTTTCCACTGAGCCACGCTTCTTCTCAAATGTAAATGAAGGGATTGAGCATGGGGGCCACAAACGTGATGAGAACGGCCACCGGTCTGGTTTGTTGTCACCTCCCTATTAGAAGGATTGCTGTAAATGAAGATACAACTGCCGTAGGACAGGGAGATAACCACCATGTGGGAAGAACAGGTGAAAAAGGACTTATTCTTCTGCTGGGTGGAGGGAATTTTCAAAATGGTCTTAATGATGTATACGTAGGACAGGATCACTAGTGATAGAGTGATCGCAGCCTGACCATGGCAGAATAAAATGTCAGCACCTCCAGGGATTGTATGTCCAAGAAACAGATCTCGAGCCAGGGACAGTATCACACCTGAAATGATTGATGTTATTGGTAGTACAGAAATCCAGCTGCAGGTCAGGAAGCCTGTCTAGTAGCAGCAGAGGATAAGCAGACTCCGGGGGTCATGATGGTTGTATAGTGTCAGGGTCTTCAGATGGCCACATAACTGTCATAGGATGTGCAAGCCAGAACTCTGACACCTACAGTAGGATGTAGAAGAATATTTGGGTTGTACAACAATTATAGGAGATGATTTTGAACCCAGTCAAAATGCTCACAAATGAGTTGGGAATGCAGACAGAAATTTCTGAATTCAGACAGAATGCAGACAGAAATGCAGACAAAGATTTCCAGGAGGAAGGTATTACACAGGACGAAATACATAGGCATGTGAAGGTGAGGGACCAGGAGGGTGAGGGTGATGATGGTCAGATTGCCAGTGGTGCTCAGCAGGTAGGCAAGGAGAAAAAAGGAGAAAAGTCAAACCTACAAGGAGGGGTCATTTGTCAGACCCAGGAGGATGAATTTCATCACGGAGTTTCAGTTTCTCAGTGCCGACTTGATTCAGTCCTGAACTGCAAGGGAAGATCATGCAGGAACCACAAGTGAGAAAAAGTAGATATGGTAGGTGGAATCATAATGCTCAGGCAGGTAGGCATCAGTGCTCCAAAACCTGAGTCAGTCAGTCAGTCACTCGTATTCACTGAGTGCTTACTGCATGCAATGCACTGTACTCAATGCTTGGGAGAGGATGAGTTAACAATATAAAAGACATGCTCCCTGCCCTCAACAAGCTTACAGTCTAGAGGGGGAGACAGACATTAATATAAATAAATAAATAAATTCCAGATATGTACTTAAATGTTGTGGGGCAGGGAGGTGGATGAATGAAGAGAGCAAGTCAGGATGATGCAGAAGGGAGTGAGAGAAGAGGAAAGGAGGACTCAGTCAAGGAAAGCCTCTCGGAGGAGTTGTGCCTTCAATAAGGCTTTGTAAGGGGGGGAGTGTCACTGTCTGTCAGATATGAGGAAGGAGGGAGTTCCAGGCCAAAGGCGGGATGTGGACTAGAGGTGGGCATGGAGACACACAAGATCGAGGTACAATCAGAGAGTTAACATGAGAGAAAAGTAGTGTGCATGCTGGGTTGTAGTAGATTACTGAGGGGACTTGGAGACCACGCCAAAGGCATGGATTTTCCACCCAAATGTGGAAAGATCCCTGACCTGGAAGTCAGAGGGCCTGAGTTCTAATTCTGGCTCCACCACTTGTTTGCTGTATGACTTTGGACAAGTCACTTAATATGTCGGTGCCTCGGTTGCCTCGTCTGTAAAATGGGGATTCAATACTTGTCCTCCATCGTACTTAGACTAAGAGTCTCATGTGGGATGGGGATTTATTTGACCTAATTAATTTGTATCTACCCCAGAGGTTAGAACAGTGCTTCACACATTGGAAGTGACTTATCAAATACCCTAATTAAAAGAACCTAGGTTCTCTAAGTCCCAGGTCTGTGCTCTGTCCACTAGGGTACACTCCTTCCCCTTGTTAGTAATACTGCTACTAGAGAGTATTAAGCACTTTCTATGTGCCAAGAACAGTGCTAAGATCTGGACTGCCATATCTTGTCTTGTTTTATACCTATCATATCTTGTCTTATACCATAGAGTCATCTTCAACCCGTAGCAACGCCATGGACACATCTCTCCCAAAATGACCCACCGCCATCTGCAATCATTCTCGTAGTGTAGCCATAGGGTTTTCTTGGTAACAATATAGAAGTGGTTTACCATTGCCTCTTTCCATGCAGTAAACTTGAGTTTTCACCCTTGATTCTCTGTGATGCCACTGCTGCCCAGCACAGGTGAGTTTTGACTTGTAGCTGATTGCCTTCCACTTGCTAGCCACTGGTCAAGCTAAGAATGGAATGTATATGCCTCTGACTGACTCTCCCTCCTGCAGTTGAGACTGGTAGAGTACTGGGAACTCTTCAGGCGTGACTCTTCAGACGCCCGGGACCCCGTTCCCGAGAGGCCCGCCCGCCATCACACCGCGCGGCCTTGCTGCTTCTGGAAGGATCCTCTTCTCAGAGTGCGCCGCCATAGACGCCCGGGAATCTGTTCCCGAGAGGCCCGCCCACCCGCCATCACACCGCGTGGCCCCCGGTGCTCCCAGAAGGATCGTCTCCTCAGAGCGTCCCCATAGACGCCCGGGACTCGGTTCCCTAGAGGCCCGTCCACCATCACACCGCGTGGCCCCCGATGCTCCTGGAAGGATCCTCTCCTCAGAGCGTCCCCATAGACGCCCGGGACTCCGTTCCCGAGAGGCCGCCCGTCCGCCATCACACCGCGTGGCCCCCGCTGCTCCCGGAAGGATCCTCTCCTCAGAGCGCCCCGCCATAGACGCACGGGACACCGTTCCCGAGAGGCCCGCCCGCCATCACACCGCGCGGCCATGCTGCTGCCGGAAGGATCCTCTCCTCAGAGCGCGCCGCCATAGACGACCGGGACTCCGTTCGCGAGAGGCCCGCCCGCCCGCCATCACACCGCGTGGCCCCCGCTGCTCCCGGAAGGATCCTTTCCTCAGAGTGCCCCCATAGACTCCCGGGACTCCGTTCCCGAGAGGCCCGCCCGCCATCATACCGCGTGGCCCCCGCTGCTCCTGGAAGGATCCTCTCCTCAGAGCGCCAGAGAGGCCCGCCATAGACGCCCGGGACTCCGTTCCCAAGAGGCCCGCCCGCCATCACACCGCGTGGCCCCCGCTGCTCCCGGAAGGATCCTCTCCTCAGAGCGTCGCCATAGACGCCCGGGACTCCGTTCCCGAGAGGCCCGCCCGACATCATACCGCGCGGCTTTGCTGGTCCTGGAAGGATCCTCTCCTCAGAGCGTCCCCATAGACGCCCGGGACTCCGTTTCCAAGAGGCCAGCCCGCCATCATACCGTGCGGCCTTGCTGCTCCTGGAAGGATCCTCTCCTCAGAGCGCGCCGCGATAGACGACCGGGTCTCCGTTTCTGAGAGGCCCGCCCGTCCGCCATCACACCGCGTGGCCCCCGCTGCTCCAGGAATGATCCTCTACTCAGAGCGCCCCCATAGGCGCCCGGAACTCTGTTCCCGAGAGGCCCGCCTGCCATCACACTGCGTGGCCCCCGCTGCTCCCGGAAGGCTCCTCTCATCCAAGCGCCGCCATAGACGCCCCCTGCTTCCACCCCCACCCACTTAAGCGACCTTCCTGATAGTGCCCCCCAACCCCCCTTCCCGGTCCGGTCCTGACTGACTCCCCCCGTCCACCCCGGGAAAAAGGCCCTTGCTATCACCAAGTTACATTAACGACAGCCTCATTCGCACCTACTCAGCCTTCATGTCCCGCCATCGATCCCCGGCCCACGTCCTCCCCCGGGCCTGGAATGCCCTCCCTCTGCCCATCCGCCAAGCTAGCTCTCTTCCTCCCTTCAAGGCCCTACTGAGAGCTCATCTCCTCCAGGAGGCCTTCCCAAACTGAGTCCCTTCCTTCCTCTCCCCCTCGTCCCCCTCTCCATCCGCCACATCTTATCTCCTTCCCTTCCCCACAGCACCTCTATATATGTATATATGTTTGTACATATTTATTACTCTATTTATTTTACTTGTAAATATCTATTCTATTTATTTGATTTTGTTAATATGTTTGGTTTTGTTCTCTGTCTCCCCCTTCTAGACTGTGAGCCCACTGTTGGGTAGGGACTGTCTCTATATGTTGCCAGCTTGTACCTCCCAAGCGCTTAGTACAGTGCTCTGCACACAGTAAGCGCTCAATAAATACGATTGATTGATTGATTGATTCTGAGAGGAGACTGGTTTAGATATGAGACAATAAATGAGGCTCATTTCCTGGCCCAGCCAGGGTTCACAGTCTGAAAGAAATGAGGGACAAATTCCTTTGTCTTTTACCAATACATTCAGGGATCACAAGGGAGTATGCTCTCCCTATTGACGGCCCTGCCCCAGGCCAAGCTGAAGAGACCCCTCTCAATTACTAGAAGCAGTGTGGTGTAGTGGATAGAGCCTGGGCCTGGGAGTCAGAAGGACCTCCTCAAAAATCTCCAGTGGCTACCAATCAATCTGCGCATCAGGCAGAAACTCCTCACCCTGGGCTTCAAGGCTCTCCATCACCTCGTCCCCTCCTACCTCACCTCCCTTCTCTCCTTCTACAGCCCAGCCCGCACCATCCACTCCTCCGCCGCTAATCTCCTCACCGTACCTCGTTCTCACCTGTCCCGCCATCGACCCCCGGCCCACGTCATCCCCCTGGCCTGGAATTCCCTCCCTCTGCCCATCCGCCAAGCTAGCTCTCTTCCTCCCTTCAAAGCCCTGCTGAGAGCTCACCTCCTCCAGGAGGCCTTCCCAGACTGAGCCCCTTCCTTCCTCTCCCCCTCGTCCCCCTCTCCATCCCCCCATCTTACCTCCTTCCCTTCCCCACAGCACCTGTATATATGTAGATATGTTTGTACATATTTATTACTCTATTTATTTTACTTGTACATATCTATTCTATTTATTTTATTTTGTTAGTATGTTTGGTTTTGTTCTCTGTCTCCCCCTTTTAGACTGTGAGCCCACTGTTGGGTAGGGACTGTCTCTATATGTTGCCAACTTGTACTTCCCAAGCGCTTAGTACAGTGCTCTGCACATAGTAAGCGCTCAATAAATACGACTGACGATTGATGATGACCTGGGTTCTAATCCCAGCTCTGCCACTTGTCTGTTGTGTGACCTTGGGCAAATCACTTCACTTCTCTGGGTCTCAGTTTCCTCATCTGTAAAATGAGGATTCAGAATGTGAGCCCCATATGGGATGGGGACTGTGTCCACCCTTGTACCTACCCCAGCTCTTAGTACAGTGCTTGGCACATGCTAAGTGCTTAACAAATACCATATAAAATCCCATAAGGCCACCAATTCATTGGTTCTGTGGAATTCTAACTGTTGGCTCACTGTGATCTCCTACACATTAGAGACAATGAAGAAAATCTGCTCTCGAGGGCAGTAAATTCTTGGAACTTTCTCTCTACCGAGGAAGGCAGACTTGGTTCAGAGGGGTTTCTTTGTGGGTTTCACAATCACAAGAATTGGACGGGTTTTATCTGTTTTGCTGACTGCAGGCCTACGAAGACCTAGAAGTACCACAGACATGTGCTGCCATATATCTAAGATCAGAAGGCACTAATGATCCAAAACCCAAATCCCTTTGATGATTAGCCTTAAATTGTAAAGCTGGGAGATGGTGTCTTTCCAGACAGTGGGGAAAGGAAGCCGCAAAACCTTTGATCTCATCCTCGGTCCTAATGAGCGTCAGAGTTTAAAACACAGGCTTCCTCTGACTATTTTTATCGTTATCTTTATCATCATTGATACATTTGTTAAGTGCTGGGAAGCAGCATGACCTATTGGAGACAGCACAGGCCTAGGAGTCAGAAGAAACTAGGCTTTAATCCCAGCTGTCATTTGCTTGCTGTGTGACCTTGGCAAACCACTTAATTTCTCTGTGCTTCAGTTTCCTCAACCTTAAAATGGGGATACCAGTTCTCCCTCCTATTTAGACTGTAAGGCACATGTGGGACAGAGACTTTGTCTGACCTAATTGACTTGTGCCTTCCTCAGAAACTCATAACAGTGTTTGACACATAGTAATCACTTAACACATATCATACTCCCCCATAGATTGCCAATGAACCTATCATGCGATAGTATTTACTGAGTATTTACTGGTCGAAAAACCTTGTATTCTGCACATGGGAAAGTATATTCCTGCTCTCAAGGAGTTTAAAATCCAGGGGAGAAGAAAGATAATTAATTACAGATATGGGAAGTTAGAGTATAAAAAGTTTTGGACATGTTGAGTTTTAGGTTGTGGGCAGACATCCAGGTAGAAATGTCCTGAAGGCAGGAGGAAATAGAAACCTGGAGGGAGGGAGAGAGAACAAAGGAGGAGATGTAGATTTGGGTGTCATCTGCGTATAGAGCCCCACATGGGACAACCTGGTCACCTTGTATCCTCCCCAGCGCTTAGAACAGTGCTTTGCACATAGTAAGCGCTTAACAAATGTCATTATTATTATTATTATCATTATTATTATTATGAAGCCGTGGGGGCAAATGAGTTCACCAAGGGAGTGAGTATAGCTGGAGAACAGAAGGGGACCAAGAACTCCTTTGGAGAAACTCATTCGCTACCACGGCTTCAACTACCACCTCTACGCAGATGACACCCAAGTCTACATCTCCTCCTTTGTTCTCTCTCCCTCCCTCCAGACTCCTATCTCCTCCTGACTTCAGGATATCTCCACCTGGATGTCCGCCTGCAAACCTAAAACTCAACATGTCCAAGACTGAGCTCCTTATCTTCCCTCCCAAACCCTGTCCTCTACCTGACTTTCCCGTCAGTGTGGATGGCACTACCACCATTCCCATCTCACAAGCCCGCAACCTTGATGTCATCCTTGACTTGGCTCTCATTCACCCCACACATCCAATCCATCACCTAAAAATGCCAGTCTCACCTAAACCGCCTTTTCTCTCCATCTAAACTGCTACCTTGTTGGTACAATATCTCATCCTATCCTGACTATTACTGCATCAGCTTCCTTTCTGATCTCCCATCCTCCTGTCTCTCCCCGCTTCAGTCTATATTGCACTCTGCTGCCCGGATTATCTTTCTACGGAAAAGCTCTGAGCATGTCACTCCCCTTCTCAAAAATCTCAACCTCCGCATAAAGCAAAAACTACTCACTATTGGCTTCAAAGCTGTCCATCACCTCACCCCCCTCCTACCTCACCTCCCTTCTCTCCTTCTACAGTCAAGCCCGCACACTCCACTCCTCTGCCACTAACATCCTCACGGTGCCTTGTTCTCTCCTGTCCCATTGTCGACCCCTGGTCCACGTCCTATCTCTGGCCTGGAATGCCCTCCCTCCTCACATCTACCTAACTGGCTCTCTTCCTCTCTTCAAAGCCCTACTTAGTGCTCACATCCTTCAGCAGGCTTTCCCAAACTGAGCCCCCACTTTTCCTCTGCTTCTCCTCCTCCAATCCCCATCGCCCGACTCTCTCCTTCTGCTCTACCTCTTCCCTCCCCATAGTTCTTGCGTATATTTGTGCATATTTATTACTCTGTGTTATTAATTATGTGTATATATCTATAATTCTATTTATCTATTTTGATGGTATTGATTCCTGTCTATTTGTCTTGTTTTGTTGTCTCCCCCTTCTAGACTGTGAGCACATTGTTGGGTATGGATTGTCTCTGTCTGTTGCCGAATTGTAGTTTCCAAGTGATTAGTACGGTGTTCTGCACACAGTGAGCTCTCAATAAATACGATTGAATGAATGAAAGAACATACACATACCATAACTCGTACCATAATATGATAACATATACCATTATCACTCAATACTCAATCAAGCACTTACTATGTGCCAGCCCTGGGATAGATACAAGTTCATAAGGTTGTATACATTCCCTATCCCGCATAGGGCTTATAATCTGAGTAGGAGACTATGTCTCATAGTCCGAATCCCCATTTTACTGTTGAGGATATAGAGGCACAGAAAAGTTAAGTGACTTGCCCAAGGTCACTTGGCAGGCAAGTGGCAGAATAGGCTGTGATCATTCTACTAGCACATGTGGCTTCTCATGGGTAAATAGGTCATGGTCTAACATTGGGAAAGTATGTGGGACCAGCCCAATGTCCTATATTCTGGGGGCTTCTTGGATGTGGGCTTTGAATCTCCTGGATCTCACCTGTCTTTTGGAGGAGTGTGGCCTAGTGGAAAGAGTCCCAGCCAGGGAGTCAGAGAACTCAGATTCTAATCCCAGTTCCAACACTCATCTGCTGTGTGACCTTGGGAAAATCACTTAACTTCTCTGTGTCTCAGTTACCTCATCTATAAAATGGAGATTAAGTCTGTGAGACCTATTTGGGACATAGATTATGTCCAATCTAACTTGATTGTCTTGTATCTACCTTATGCTTAGTACAGTGTCTGGCACATTTTAAGCACTTAATAAATACCATTAAAGAAATTCTCAACTCTACACCCTGTCCTCACTCCCTCTGCATCCCTTATACACTTGTGCCCTCATCCCTAAAGAACTTTGATACCAACACATACTGACAAAGCACTTAATTACAGATCCTTATATGCTATTGCTTCCACAAACTAATACATTTAATGACTGACTCCCATGCTAAATTGTAGACCCCTTCAGGGCAGGGTTTTGTATAACAATTCTATAGTACCCTCAATTGCTTAGTACTGCGTTCTATACACAGTAAGATCTCAATAAATACCACTGATTGATCAATTGATTAGATTCCCACTCTCCTCTATACTGTAGGTTTGTTGTGGACAGGGAGCAGGTTTACCAACTCTGTTGAATTGTACTCTCCCAAGTGCTTAATACAGTGTTTTGAACACAGTAAGCAGCAAGAAATGCTTAGTACAGTGCTCTCCACATAGTAAGCACTCAATAAATGCAATTGAATGAATAAACACCATTGAATGATTAGAAAGGTAAATTTTCAGTACCTTTCAGTAACAGAGGTGCAGAGAAAACTCTCTTCTCGAGATAGGCAAGACAGTTTGACTCACTCTTAAGTGCAATTTCCTGATATGTGATGACTGAGAAAGTTCAGATAATTCTTTTTATTTTGTATTTCCACCTTTATGAAAAAAATCAACTCTGAACAGTTGATCAGCAACATTTTCACTTTCATTGGAAGGCTGAGAAACCCAACTAGAGAACAGAAAGAAGTGCAATTCTTGATTGAGATAGATCCTGAAGCAAACATTCATTCATGATGGAAAATGTTTTATCTTAACGCTGTGTAATAGGAAGATAAAGGCATAAAAGAAAGCATGTACAAAAGTTATTTATACAATGTTTATTCTTGTTTGGAAACGGGAGATCCATAAAGGGAATTTGTGAATATAATCAGAACTGGTGTACAGAAAAGTTTTTCTGCAGGCTACTGGAAAGAATCTAACTGAGAATCAGAACACCTGGTTTCTATAGCTCTAACTCGGCCTTTTGGGTTTATGCCATCGGTGGTGAAAGTCAAACTTCTAAACCAACAAAGCTCAAGCCATCTGAGAGGTTAAATCAGAGCAACCCTAAGCCTCATGAAGAACACAGAGAGGGCACAGTAATTATCCCCACCCAACTGATAATAATATTAATAATGGTATTTGTTAGGCACTTACTATGTGCCAAATACTGTTCTAAGTCCTGTGGTAGATACAAGGTATTCAGGTTGTTCCACATGCGGCTCACAGTATTAATCCCCATTTTACAGATGAGATAACTGAGGCACAGAGAAATTAAGTGACTTGACCAAAGTCACAAAGCTGATAAATGGAAGAGCCGGGATTAGAACACATGACCTCTGACTCCTAAACCCGTGCTCTTTCCACTAAACTACGCTGCTTCTTAATAATAATAATATTAATGGTAATAATAATAATAACAATAATAATATTTGTTAAGTGCTTACTATTTGCCAAGCACTGTTCTAGGTGTTGGGGTAGATCCAAGGTATTCAGGTTGTCCCAAGTGGGGCTCACAGTCTTAATCCCCACTTTACAGTTGAGGTAACCGAGGCACAGAGAAATGAAGTGACTTTCCCAAAATCACATAGCAGACGAATGGCAGAGGTGGGATTAGAACCCATGTCCTCTGACTCCCTAGCTCCTGCTCTTACTACTAAGCCACGCTGTTTCTTTTATGGTATTCGTTAAGTACTTACTATGTATCTAGCACCATTCTAAGGTCTGGGGTAGATACAAGTTAATCACGTCAAACACAGTCTCTGCCCAACATGGGGCTTACGATCTAAATAGGAAGGAGAACAGGTATTTCATCTCTATTTTACAGTTGAGTATACAGGCACAGAGGGAAACATGACTTGCCCAAGATCACCCAGCAGACAAATGGCAGAGCAGGGATTGAAACCCAGGCCTGTGATCTTTCCACTAGGCCAAGCTGCTGAAATGGAAAGCGTATCACCTGGGAAAAATTATCAGGAGAATCAACCCATCTCTGATGAACTTAAAACTCTACAAAAGCCCTAATGCTTTCCCTCTTGGGAACTGAGACTTAGAGATGACTAGATCAAGTTTTGCTTCATACAGCTTGATCCACCCAGAGGAACTCCAATTCCTTGAACTCTTCTCTTTCTTCTACCCAACAGTAAACGCCAATTAGGGCTTAGGATGCACTGAAACTTTCTTCAGGAGCCTGAGGGAGCGGTTGTGTTGATAAGCACTTCTACTTTCTGGCCCCAGTGATTTAAGTTCCATCTTTCTTAATCGCTCCCCCAGCATCTGGTTTGTAGCTTCTCGAAGTTCATTTCTCATGAGGAAGTCAATTCCTCTTTGGATTAAGTTGAAATGATAATTAAATGAGTATCTGTCCCTGGGCGGGCTTTCTCATTTCAAAGGAACTGCTTCAGCTTTGTAGCAGTACTCAGAATCAAGTCCTATTTCAGAAAAAAACCCAACAATATCCGCTTTCCATCCTACCTAAATTGGATTAAGTTGAAATGACAGTTAATTATTATCTATCCCTGGGCGAGTTTTCCCATTTCAAAAGAGCTGCTTCAGTTTTGTTTCATTATTCAGAATCGTCTGATAGAAAAAAAAAATCCACTTTCTATCCTGACTCTCTGTATTGTGGCAGCCATTTTGTTCAACAGGATTGGCCTTAAATTCAGTGGTGCAGATCTCTTTGTGGGATGGGCCACTATGGAAACTGATGCTCTGTGGCCTTTTCTCAATCGATCAATCAGTTGCATTTATTGAGCACTTACTGTGTTCAGGGCACTTGACTAAGCACTTTGGAGAGTACCATATCACAGTTTTGGTATATGGGTTCCCTGTCCACAAGGTGCTTCCAGTTCAGAGGTTTCTCCTCTAGAAAGCAGGATGGGGCAATGCAAACATGAAAGGAGAGGTAGCTAGAGATGACAAGTTTTCTCCAACCAATAGGACTCCAATTCCTAAGTAAAGAGAAGCTGAAGATTGTCTCCTAAAACAGCAAATACAGGATCAATCAAACAATGGTGTTTATTTGATACCTACTATGTGCCAAACATTGTACTAAGCCCTAGGGAGAGTGCAACAGTGTTGGTAGAGACGTTCCCTGCCTGCAATGAGCTTTCACTCTATAGGAGGAGACAGACATTAATTAATCAATCGATGATATTTATTGAGCAATTACTGGGTGAAAGCCCTGTACTAAGAACTTGGGAGACATGCTACCTGCTCACAGTGAGATTATGGTCTTAAGGAGGAGACAGACAGTCAATCAGTCACTGGTATTTATTGAGCACTCAGTACGTACAGAAAATATACTAAATGTTTGGGAGGGCATGATACAATGGAATTAGCAGACATGTTCCTTGCCCATATTGAGCACTTACTGTGTGCAGAACACTGCACTAAGCACTTGGGAGAGTACCCCTTCTAGACTGTGAGCCCGTTGTTGGGTAGGGACCGTCTCTATATGTTGTTGATTTGTACTTCCCAAGCGCTTAGTACAGTGATCTGCACACAGTAAGTGCTCAATTAATACGACTGAATGAATGAATGAATGAATACAACATAACAGTAAACAGACACACTCCCTGCCCACAATAAGCATATAGTCTAGAGGGGTACAGAGGTGTGAACAGAGCTGACTTTATTGCCTGGCCTCCACACATACTTGTCCCTGGTATATCCCTTCTCTCTGCCTAGAGACCCAAAGAAAAAAACCCATCCATGAGCACAGCTGTGCCACCTTCCTACCATGTGTCATTTTTAATTTTATTTCTAGAATTTGTTAAGTGCTTACTATGCAGCAGACACTGTACTAAGAGCTGTGATAGATACAAGTTCATTAAGTTTAATAAGTTTAATAAATATCATGTGGGGATCAGTTTTAAATCCTCATTTTATAGATGAGGCAACTGAGGCACAGAGAACTGAAGTGACTTGCCTAAGGTCAAAAAGCAGGTGTGTGGTGGAATTAATATTAGAACCTAGGTCCTCTTAATCCCGGGCCCATGATCTTTCCATTAGGCTACACTGCTTCTCAGAAAATCTTGACAGCACACAAAGAGGTGGCTTTTATGTGTGCACAATAGAACTGAGATGGTGGGTTTTGCTTTAGCATTTTCTGTCCATGCTCACCCAAAGGTGAATTTTACATGTCAGCTGTGCGACCTTAGGAAAATCACTTCAATTATCTGTGCCTCAGTTACCTCATCTGTAAAATGGGGATTTAAACTGTGAGCCCCGTTTAGGTCAGGGACTGTGTCCAACCCGATTTGCTCATATCCACTCCAGCTCTTAGTACATTGCCTGGCACATAGTAAGCACTTAACAAACACCATAATTATTATTATTATTATGATTGTTACTGGCACATAGTAAGCACTTAACAAACACCATAATTATTATTATTATTATGATTGTTACTATCAGGGTTGTCTTCTTTGAGTTCTTTGTGGCCGAGGAATGTGTCTGTTTATTGTTACATTGTAGTCAGTCAGTCAGTCAATCATTTTTATTGAGAGCTTACTGTGTGCAGTAAGTAAGTGTTAGGGTGAATACAACAATAAACTGACACATTCCCTACCCACATCAAGCTTACAGTCTAAAGGGGATGATGCTTAGTACAGGAACATGCACACAGTAAGCACTCAATAAATATGATTTATTGATTCAGTTCAAAAGACAAGTAGATGGGAAGCAGCACACTCTACTGCAAAGAGCACAGGCTTGGGAGTCAGAGGACCTGGGTTCTTGTCTGCGTTGTGACCTTGATTAATCACTCCACTTTTCTGTGCCTCAGTTTCCTCATCTACAAAATGGGAATGTAATAGCTGTTTTCCCTCCTATTCCGACTGTGAGCTTCATGTAGGACAGAGACCGATTTACTTTTATCCACCCCAGCATTGTGAAGAGTGCTTGACACATAGTAAAGGCTTAGCAAATGCAATAAAAAACTATATACTATATTAATGAGTGTGTATATGTGTCTGTATGTGAAATATGACTATATTTCTATACAAATTAGTATATAATATATTTGGCACTGTATCTGCTTGTCTTTACCATTATAGTGCCCTTGATGATATGGACCACGTGTTCTCCTTCTACTAAATGGTTTTAAGCATATAATCTGGTGTTCTGAATACAGTATGTCCTCAATAAGTGTTCTTGATGGTAACAATGATGATGCTACTATAAAATAATAATTGCTGTTTTTATCATTATTAACAATACTGATATTTGTTAAGTGCTTACTAAGAATCAACCACTAGGTAGATACAAGTTAATCAGGTTGGACCCAGTCCCTGTCACACATGGGACTCAGTCTAAGTAGGAGGGCGAACAGGTAATGCAGGTAATGCAGGTAATGCCTTACAATTGGGGAAACTGAAGTAGAAGTAGAGAAGCAGCGTGGCTCAAGGGAAAGAGCACAGGCTTCGGTGTCAGAGATCATGGGTTCAAATCCTGGCTCTGCCAATTGTCAGCTGTGTGACTTTGGGCAAGTCACTTCACTTCTCTGGGCCTCAGTTCCCTCATATGTAAAATGGGGGTTAAGACTGTGAGCCCCACGTGGGACAACCTGATCACATTGTAAGCGCCCCAGTGCTTAGAACAGTGCTTTGCACATAGTAAGCACTTAGCAAATGCCATTATTATATGTACGGAGTAGTTTAGTGACTTGCCCAGATTCAAACAGCAGGCAAGTGGCAGAGCAAGGATTAGAGCCCCGGTCCTCTGACTCCTAGGCCAGAGCTCTTTTCACTAAGGCACATTGCTCCTCAGTTACCCAAGTATTTGTTAAGCATTTTCTGTGTGCCAAACACAATGATATCGGACACTGTCCCTGCTGCCCCTAAGGATCACAATCTAAGGGGGAGGGAGAACAGGGATCTTTGCCCCATTTTACAGATGAGAAATCTGAAGCACAGAGAAGTGAAGTGGCATGCCCAGTGTCACACAAAAGGCCAGTAACAGATCTGTGACTAAACAAGCTGACCCAAAAAGCTGTTCATAACCCCAGCTCCTGGACCCAGCTCTGAAACACCAGTATAATAATAATAATGGTATTTGTTAAGCGCTTACTATATGCCAAGCTCTGTTCTAAGAGGTGGGATCGATAAAATCTAATCGGGTTGGATACAGTCACTGTCCCACATGGGTCTCACAGTTTTAATCCCCATTTTCCAGATGAGGTAACTGAGGCCCAGAGAAGTGAAGTGACTTGCTCAAAGTCACGAACAGACAAGTGGCAGAGTGGGTATTAGAACCCAGATCCTTTTGACTTCCAGGCCCATGTTCTATCTGCTGGACCACCCTGCTTCTCTATTGTGAATTGGAGACAGGAAAACAGAAGGGAGGACTGGATGGAATCTGTCCAGTCCTTTGCAAAAATTATTTAATCAGTGTCTTTCCTGAGAACACAAGGACCTGTTCCCTGAGGCCACAGAAAACCTCAAAAATTCCTACTGAGCCCAAACCAGAGCCCTTTGGAGAGACGATAACACCATTCTTCAGGTGAGGTAGGTGAGAGGGCTTTATGGCTGATGGTAAGGTAACATTTCTTGTGCTGCTTTTAATTTTTTGCCTCTGCTCTCTGGCAACTTCATTTTAGGGAATTTTCATCAGGGAAAACTAACCTAGCCCCTAGAACTCCAAATCCTTTTAGCCAGGAGAGTGAAATGTTGGTCCAATTCTCTATCTTTGGAAGTGTTCAAGGATAGATTAGCCTCAAACCTGAATGATCTCCTTATTTGCCTACCTTCAGATGGACTATCACTCTATCAATTAATGATATTTATTGAACCCCTACTATGTGTAAAACAATCAGTCACTGGTATTTATTGAGCACTTGCTATGTGCAGAGCACTGTACAAAGCGTTTGGGAGAGTACAATACAAAGGAATTGTTAGAAACATTCCCTGCCTACATTAAGCTTACATTTTATAGAGGGGGACACACATTACCACAAGTAAATAAATTATGGGTATGTACATAAGAGCTGTGGGGCAGAGGGTGAGGTTAATATCAAGTGTTCAAAGGTTACAGGTCCAAGTGTGTAGGTGATGCAGAAGGGAGAGGGAATCATTGAAAAGAATACTTAAACTGGGAAGGCTTCTTGGAGAAGATGTCAGCTTAATAAGGATTTAAAGGTGGGAAGAGTGGTGGACTGTAAAATATGAAGAGGGACAGAGTTCCAGGCCAGAGGCTGGACATGGGTGAGAGGTCGGCAGTGAGAGAGATGAGATCGAGGTACAGTGACTAGGTGTTAAAGGAGCAAAGTGTGTGGGCTGGACTGTAGTAGGAGAATCGGGAGGTAAAGTAGGAAGGGTTTGAACTGATGGAGTGTTTTAAAGCTGATGGTAAGACGTTTCTGTTTGTCGTGGAAGTGGATGGACAACTACTGTAGGTTCTTGAGGAGCAGGAACACGTGGATTGAATGTTTTAGAAAAATGACACAGACAGCAGAATGAAATATGGACTTAAGTGGGGAGAGACTGGAAGCAGAGAGGTCAGTGGGAAGGCTGAAACAGTGATCAAGGTGGGATAAGATAAGTGCCACGATTTAACGGTATAGCAGTTTGGACAGAGAGGAAAAAATTGGATTTTAGTAGCCATGCTGTGAAGGTTGAACGGACATGATTTGGTGACAGAGTCATTCATTCATTCATTCCGTTGTATTTACTGAGTGCTTTCTGTGTGCAGAGCACTGTACTAAGCGCTTGGAAAGTACAATTCGGCAAAAGATAAAGACAATCCCTACCAAATAACAGACTCACAGTCTAGAAGGGGGAGACAGACAACAAAACAAAACAAGTAGACAGGCATCAGTAGCATCAAAACAGATAAATAGAATTATAGATATACACATATTATGAATAAAGTAGAGTAATAAATATGTACAAATATGCACATGTTTGGTGGGGCTGGAAGGAGTTAGAGCAGATGGAGGGAGTAGGGATGATGGGGAGGGGAGGAAGAGTAGAGGAAAAGGGGTGCTCAGTCTGTGAAAGCCTCCTGGAGGAGGTGAGCTCTCAGTAAGTCTTTGAAGAGGGGAAGAGCGCTAGTTTGGCGGATGTGAGGAGGAGGGCATTCCCGGCCAAAGGAAGGACGTGGGCCAGGGGTCAAAGGCGGGATAGGCAAGAACTAAGCACAGTGAAGAGGACAGAGGCAGAGGAGCAGAGTATATGGGCTGGGCTGTAGAAGGATAGAAGGGACGTGAGGTAGGAGGGGCAAAGTGATAGAGAGTTTTGAAGCAAATAGTGAGGAGTTTTTGCTTCATGCGAAGGTTGATAGGCAATCGCTGGATATTTTTGAGAAGGGGAGGGACATGCCCAGAGTGTTTCTGTAGAAAGATAATCCGAGCAGCAGAGTGAAGCATAGACTGAAGCGGGAAAAGACAGGAGGATGGGAGATCAGAAAGGAGGCTGATGTCTGTAATCCAGTCGGGATAGAATGAGAGATTGAACCAAGAAGGTAGTGGTTTGGATAGAGAGGAAAGGGAAGATCTTGGCAATGTTGTGAACGTGAGACCGGCAAAGTCTGGTGACTGATTAGATGTGTGGGGTGAATGAGAGAGTGGAGTCAAGGATGACACCAAGGTTGCAGGCCTGTGAGATGGGAAGGATTGTAGTGCTGTCCACGGTGACAGGAAAGTCAGGGAGAAGACAGGGTTTGGGAGGGAAGATAAGGAGCAGATAGAATATGTGGGTGGTTGAAAGAAAGAGATGAATCCAGGGCAATACCAAGTTTATGGTCTTGTGAGGAAAGGAGGATGACGGTGCTTTCTACAGTAATGGGAAAGACATGGGGAGGACAGGGTTTAGGTGGGAAGATGAGGAGTTCTGTTTTGGACATGCTAAATTTGGGGTGTTGGTGGGGCATCCAGATAAAAATCTCCTGAAAGGCAGGAGGAATTGTGAGATTACAGAGAAGGAGAGGGGTCAGGGCTGGAGATGTAAATTTTTGATTCATCTATGTAACGATGGTAATCAAAGCCATGGGTGTGAATGAATTCTCCAAAGGAGTAGGTGTAGGCAGAGAATAGAAGGGGACCCAGAAATGAGCCTTGAAGGGCCCCCACCATCAGAGGATGGGAGACGAGGGACCCGTGAAGGAGATTGAGAATGAGTAGCCAGAGAGATAGGAGGAGAACTAAGAGAGGACAGTGTCAGTGAAGCCGAGGTTGGATCATGTTTCTGGAAAGGAATGGTCGACGGCTGAGAGATCGAGGAGGATTAGGGTGGAGCAGAACTGTCGAAAAGAACGTTATTGGTGACTTTAGAGAGGGCTGTTTCTGTGGAGTGAAGGGGGTGGAAATCAAATTTCAGGGGATCAAGGAGAGATTTGGAGGAGAGGAAGTGGAGACAGATCCACCCCAGCCCTTCAGTGCTCATGTCCAAACCCTTATAACTTATTTCCCCTATCCCTGAACTATTTCAATGATGGCTTCCCCTGGTAGACTGTAAGCCCCTTATGGGAAAAGTTTACAACTACTGAATCGTACTTTCCCAATTGCTTAGTACAGTGCTCTGCCCACAGTTAACACTCAGTGAATAACATTAACGGATTGATTGAGTGGAAATTTTCCCTTCCAGTTCCATGACTGTATGATTCAATGTGGAAAAAGAAAAATGCAATAAAAGTGGTTTTGAACAGTTTGTGCATGAGAGAGAGTTTAGGTTCAATCCACAGTTTATGTCCCATGTCCTCATCAAATATTCGAATTTATTCTTTTACTCCACTTTTGTCCACTCAACCTGAGTTTCTCATATTTTCTTTGCTTAATATTCCAGGGAGTTGACAGTAATTTTTTATAGTATTTGTTAAGAGCTTACTATGTGTCAAGCACACATCAAAACACTAAGATGTATATGAGATAATCAGGTAGGACACAGGATGGTCATTGAAAATAGGCAATGAAAATCTTCCAAATGGTTTGGTTCCAGAAAGCTTGAAAAAATATTGGGACACTTCTATTTTTTATGGTATTTGTTAACTGCTTTCTATGTGCCAGGCCCAGTTCTAAGCACTGGGGTAGATACAGTACAATCAGGTAAGACATGGTCCCTGTCCCGTATAGGCCTCACATTCGAAATTAGAGGGAGGAGGATTTAATCCCCATTTTACAGATGAGGAAACCAAGGCACAGTGTAGTTAGATGATTTGCCTAAGGCCAGCCAGCCGACAAGTGGCAGATTTGGGATTAAGACCCAGGGTCCCCTGACTTGCAGTGTTTTGCTGTTTTCCCTAGGGCAGGTTCCTTCTGTTCTGCCAACATCTCATTCTACCTGCAGACAGAATAATACGTTTAGTGGCCCATTGTCTCAGGAGATGGTATTTCTCCTATTTTTTATGGCATTTATTAAGTGCTTACTATTTGCAAAGCATTTTTCTAAGAGCTGAGGAGGTTACAAGGTGATCAGGGTGTCCCACGGGGGTGCTTATAGTCTTAATCCCCATTTTACAGATGAGGTAACTGAGGCTCAGAAAAGTGAAGTGACCTGCCCAAAGTCACACAGCTGACAATTGGTGGAGCTGGGATTTGAACTCATGACCTCTGACTCCAAAGCCCATGCTCTATCCAGTTAGCCATGCTGCTTCTCTAATATTCTAATATTAGTATTAATAACATATATAATATAGTGTATAATATAATATTAATATTTAAACATTCCTATTCTAATATTAAGCCTGTTGAAAATAAAGGGACAATTATTTTTAATAGTGTAGCAAAACATTAGTCTTTATAGAAAAGACCGTTTTGTTCTGTTAGGAAACTACATCTATTATCTTATTATTAAGTGTTTCATATGTGTCAATCTGAGAAGCAGCATGGTTTAGTGAATAGAACACGAGCCTGGGAGTCTGAGGACCTGGGTTCAAATCCTAGCTTCACCACTTGTCTCCTTTGTGTCCCTGGGGAGTCACTTAACTTCTCTGGGCCTCAGTTATCTCATATGTGAAATGGGAATTACGACTATGAGCTCCATGTGGAAAATGGACTGTGACCAACTTGATTATTTTGTTCCTAACACTTAGTATAGTGCCTTAGTATATGTAGTAAGTGCTTAACAAATGCCATTAAAGAAAAAAAAGCACAGTTTATTCATTCATTCAGTCGGACTTATTAAGTGCTTACTGTGTGCAGAGCACTGTGTTAAGCGCTTGGGAAGTACAAGTTGGCAGTATATAGAGATGGTCCCTACCCAACAACGGGCTTACAGTCTAGAAGGGGGAGACAGACAACAAAACAAAACATGTGAACAGATGTCGTCATCAGAATAAATAGAAGTAAAGCTAGATGCATATCATTAACAAAACAAAATGAATAGAATAGTAAATATGTACAAGTAAAGTACATATGTAGTACATGTAGAGTAATAAATCTGTACAACATATATACAGGTGCTGTGAGGCGGGGAAGGAGGTAGGGTGGGGGGGTGGGGGAGAGGAAGGAGGGGGCTCAGTCTGGCAAGGCCTCCTGGAGGGGCTCTCATTAGGGCTTTGAAGGGAGGAAGAGAGCTAGCTTGGCGAATTTGAGGAAGGAGGGCATTCCAGGCCAGGGGGAGGACCTGGGCCGGGGGTCTATGGCGCGACAGGCGAGAACGAGGCACAGTGAGGAGGTTAACGGCAGAGGAGTGGAGGGTGCGGGCTGGGCTGTAGAAAGAGAGAAGGGAGGTGAGGTGGGAGGAGGAGCCTTGAAGCCGAGAGTGAGGAGTTTTTGACTCATGCGTAGGTTGACTGGTAGCCACTGGAGATTTTTGAGAAGGGGAGTAACATGCCCAGAGCGTTTCTGCACAAAGATGATCCGGGCAGCAGCGTGAAGTATATACTGAAGTGGGGAGAGACAGGAGGATGGGAGATCAGAGAGGAGGCTGACGCAGTAATCCAGTTGGGAAGTTCAATGGGCTTTCACAGCTCACAAATCCCAGGGCAAAACTACATTTTGGGAAAATACCTCAATGGTCTGTCAAACAAACTGGGGTGAAGAACACAAATGGAAGCCAAAACGAAAAGTTGTATTCTGTAACAGCCTTGTGGGCAAATTTAAAAACCACTCAACCTTCCTGCCAAGCAACAGCATTTGCTCTACAGGAATAGGTCACGAACGAAAATGAATCATTACAACATATGGGCTTTACTATTGTCATAAATAGTTTCTAGTCCGAAGAGGCTCTTGGTAACTTTGGTTCTCTATGTCGCTCCCATACCAAAATTCTGGGTAACTTGCCCCTTGTTCAGGGTTTTTATTTGTCAGTCATCACTAGATTCTAATTCTGAAATTACTGGAATTTGAAACGAATCCTCTTCTTGCGAGTCCTTCCTGAAACATAGAGAAAATGCAGGAAAGAATAAAGCTCCTGGAGCACAATTATTGTATCTATATTTTGAAAGAGCTAAAAATGGAAAATGAAAGGAACATATAAATTGTGCAGCCCAGGGTTCTAATTATAAGAATGAAAAAATATTTGGCGAGATACAGCATACCTCTTATTGCCATCAAAATGAGTTTTCCCTATTCAGGATCCTTGCTGATTTAGTCTTTGAACATAGGAAGGTATATTTTATAGTGAAATATAATTAGCTACTTTCTTTATTGTCCAGCCCTTGCAGATTCTTAAATGGTACTAGATAAGTCTATAAATAGTAATGCAGTAAATAATTGAACTACAGCCGTATTTCGACAGTTTTCTAAAAACTGAACGTGTGTTTCTTGGTTGTTCCGAGATGTCCATCCTGGTTGCATCTATGCATTTATGCCTATGCTGATCTGTGGTTGCTAACATAGGTAACAGACATTTCCCTTCCACCAAGTTTGCATAGAAAGTTTGTCACGCCACACTGTAGCTCAGTTCTAAGCACTGGGGTAGGTAGATGTTAAGTAAATTTATCTGGATTTTGGGGTTTCCCAAGTATGATTGACTGATTTCTCATTCACTCTACTGGTCTGGGATGATTCTTATGCAGACTTTATAATTCAGAAGATAAAAAGCAGGGTTTCTCTGACCCAAAATGGATTCTTTGTTCATCCCACATAGTTGTCATCTCCCTGTCCCACGGCAGTTGTATCTTCATGTACGTCAATCCCTCCATGAAAGAGGCTGCAGCTTTCAATAAGGGGGTGGCTGTTCTGAACACTTCAGTGTCCCCTTTGCTAAATCCTTTTATTTATGCAGTGAGAAACCAGCAGGTGAGACAAGCCTTTAAGAATGTGTGCAGAAAGAGAAGCATCTTCTGAAGGAAGAGAGTCTATTCAGTCCCTTGAGAATTATTCATCCATCAATCAATCCATGGTATGTACTGAGTGCTTATTGAGTGCAGAGCACAATACTAAGTGCGTGGGAGAGTGCAGTATAACAGAGTTGGTAGATACGTTCCCTGCCCACAATGAACGTAAAGTCTACAGTCTACAAGTCATAACGAGGTGGGACAAGCATGGAACTGTGTGTTACAGGACCTGGGTTCTAATGCTGGCTCCTCCACTTGCCAGCTGGATAACCCTGGTCAAGTATCTTTATTTCTGTATGTCTCAGTTTCCTCATCTGTAAAATGATAATAATAATTACAGTATTTGTTAAGCACTTACTATTTGCCAGGAACTATACTTAGCACTGGGGTGAATACAAGCAAGTTGGGTTGGACACAGTCCCTGTCCCATGTGGGCTCAAAGTCTCGGTCCCCATTTTACAGATGAGGTAACTGAGGCACAGAGAAGTTAACTGACTTGCCCAAGGTCACACAGCAGACAAGTGGCAGATTCGGGATTGGAACCTTCTGACTCCCAGGTCCGTGCTCTATCCACTACACCACCTCCCGGAAAGCCTGAAAAAAATTATGATTCCTGTGCTAAGAGACGGCAATGAAGGAATTCATCATTTCCCACTAGCGAGACAGGCCAGACAAAGACATTCACTCCATGCTCTAACAGCATAGCTTTTTGAGCTAGGCTCCAGGATTGTTCATTCCAGTTCTTTGACAAGATTACAAAGTTTCCAATCGTGGACGAAATGGTACAATAATGATATCTTTATGATGCCTGTCCCCTACTGTACTAATTCTTCCTAAAATCTCAGCCCCCTTCCCTCTGCCCTGAGTCCATGGTGGTAGCTGCGAAAAGTAGACTCAGTTAGGGGATGATGCGGAAAGGGGAGAGATGTAGAGAAAACCAGATTATCTAAATACACAAAACTTAATTATACTGGCTTTTCAAGCTACATATCACCTTGCATGCATGGACAGCGATATAGTGGGGAACATCACAAACATTTTCCATACTCTCTTCAGTTCCTCTTTTCCCTCCTACTTAGAGAGCAAACCTCATGTGGGACAGGACCTGTATCTGACCTGATAACTCATATCTACCCCAGCGCTTGGTATAATGCTCAGCACATAGTAAATGCTCAACAAATATAGTAATTATTGTGATTATCATACTCCCAGGTTTTAAATAATTGAGACAGTGTCATTGTCATTGAAGCTGAAATACATTTTTCACAATTTCAAGGTGCTCAAGTTGAATTCCACTACAATGACATTATTATTGATCATTGTTTTAGCTGTAATAAAAAAGTTATTTGAAAAGTAAAAAAAACCTAACAGCTGGCATTATATCCTCTTAAATGATCCAATGTAATTCCAGCTGTAGTAGATTCTTTTTTACTTTTTAAATAACTATTGAAGAATCGAAATTTTTGAATAGCTAATAGACTATAATAATAATAATAATGTTATTTGTTAAGCGCTTATTATGTGCCAAGCATTATACCAAGTGGTGGGGTAGACAAGAGATAATCAGGTACTGAGGCACAGAGAAGTTAAGTGACTTGCCCAAAGTCACATAGCTGACAAGTGACGGAGTCGCAATTAGAACCCATGACCTCTGACTCCCAAACCTGTGCTCTTTCCACTGAGCCACGCCACTTCTCTACCACCAGGGCTTGATATTCACCCCATACTCAGCTCCATAGCACTTACGTACATATACACAAATTTTTATTTATTTTAGTGTCTGCCCTTCCTTCCTTCCTTCGTTCCTTCGTTCGTTCGTTCGTTCATTCGTTCCTTCCATCCATCCTTCCTTCCTTCCTTCCTTCCTTCCTTCCTTTCTTTCTTTCTTCCTTCCTTCCTTCCTCCCTTCCTTCCTTCCTCCCTTCCTTCCTTCCTCCCTCCCTTCCTCCCTTCCTTCCTCTCTCCCTCCCTCCCGCCTTCCATCAAGGTATTTATTGAGTGCTTACTGTTTGCTGAGCATTGTTCTAAAAGCTTGGGAGAGTACAACAGGGCTGGTAGACATGTTGCCTGTCCACAAGGCTTATGTATGCACTACACTAAGTGCTTGGGAAGGGACAATGCAACAGAGAAGTTTCCTGCCCACAAGGAGCTTAGAGTCGAGATGGGGAGACAGACACTAAAATAAATTACGGACATGTACATACTCTGAGCATTCTCTCTTTAAGGAATGCTTGTGTTTCTCGCACAATCATTTTGTGTCACTAACATATTTAGAAAACTCAACATGTCCAAGAATGAACTCCTTGTCTTCCCTCCCAAACCCTGCCCTCTCCCTGACTTTCCCATCTCTGTTGACGGCACTACCATCCTTCCCGTCTCCCAAGCCCGCAACCTTGGTGTCATCCTCGACTCCGCTCTCTCATTCACCCCTCACATCCAAGCCGTCACCAAAACCTGCCGGTCTCAGCTCCACAACATTGCCAAGATCCGCCCTTTCCTTTCCATCCAAAACGCTACCCTGCTCGTCCAAGCTCTCATCCTATCCCGTCTGGACTACTGCATCAGCCTTCTCTCTGATCTCCCATCCTCGTGTCTCTCCCCACTTCAATCCATACTTCACGATGCTGCCCGGATTGTCTTTGTCCAGAAACGCTCTGGGCATGTTACTCCCCTCCTCAAAAATCTCCAGTGGCTACCAATCAGTCTGCGCATCAGGCAGAAACTCCTTACCCTGGGCTTCAAGGCTCTCCATCACCTTGCCTCCTCCTACCTCACCTCCCTTCTCTCCTTCTACAGCCCACCCCGCACCCTCTGCTCCTCTGCCGTTAATCTCCTCAGCGTACCTCGTTCTCGCCTGTCCCACCATCGACCCCCGGCCCACGTCATCCTCCGGGCCTGGAATGCCCTCCCTCTGCCCACCCGCCAAGCTAGCTCTCTTCCTCCCTTCAAGGCCCTACTGAGAGCTCACCTCCTCCAGGAGGCCTTCCCAGACTGAGCCCCTTCCTTCCTCTTCCCCTCGTCCCCCTCTCCACCCCCACATCTTACCTCCTTCCCTTCTCCACAGCACTTATATATATATATATATATATATATGTTTGTACATATTTATTACTCTTTATTTATTCATTGATTTTACTTGTACATATATATTCTATTTATTTTATTTTGTTAGTATGTTTGGTTTTTTTCTCTGTCTCCCCCTTTTAGACTGCGAACCCACTGTTGGGTAGGGACTGTCTCTATATGTTGCCAACTTGTACTTCCCAAGCGCTTAGTACAGTGCTCTGCACACAGTAAGCGCTCAATAAATACGATTGATTGATTGATTTAGAACACTTTTGGTGAACGGTCTCTGATCTATCCTGATCAGAATTTCTAGGTTTTAGTATTCCTGGAGGAAAGCTGGATAAAGATCAGAGAGGACCTTAGAATTTTCTATTCAGCACCATAACATTTATGTACATATCCGTATTAATGTCTGTCTTCCCTCTAGACTGTAAGCTAGTTGTCGGCAGATAATGTATCTGGCACCTTTGTTCTTTGTACTGTCCTAAGTGTTTTGTACAGTGTGCTGGACACTGTAAGCACTCAATAAATACCATTAATTGATTGATTAAAGTCTGTCTCCACCTCTCGACTGTAAGCTCATCGTGAGCAGGGGACGTGTCTACCAACTCATTCATTTCATACTCTCCCAAGAGCTTAGGATAGTGCCCTGCACCCAGTAAGATAAGCGGTGTGGTTGAGTGGATACGGCATGAGCTTGGAAGTCAGAAGGTCCTGGGTTCTTATCCCAGCTCTGTCACATGTGTGCTGTGTGACCTTGGGCAAGTCACTTAATTTCCCTAGTCCTCAATTACCTCATCTGTAAAATGGGGATTAAGAATGTGGGCCCCATCTGGGACAGAGATTGTGTCCAATCTGATTAAATTGTATCTATCCCAGCGCTTAGAACAATGTTTGGCACATAGCAAGGACATATTAAGCATAGTAAACATAGTAAATATTGTTATTATTGAACACTATTGATTGAATTCTGTCTGCCCTTCTAGACGGTAAGATCACTGAGGGCAGGGAACGTGCCTACCAACTCTGTTATATTGTACACTCCAAAGAGCTGATTACAGTGCTGTGCACACAGTAAATGCTGAATAAATGCGATTGATAGACTAATGTACATTCGATGTCACCCTGCTGAACAGAACCCATGTTTCTGTCCCCATGAGGCAGGTCCAGATCAACTTTAACCAAGACAGGGAGGGAGATATTCTAATGCCAACAGAACTGGGTTGATGATGAGGATGATGGTATTTGTCAAATGCTTACTATGCCCCAAGCAGTGTTCTAAGCGCTGAGGGAGATACAAGATAATCAGATTGGACCTGATCCATGTCCTATATGGGGCTCTCAGTCTTATTCTCCAATTTACAGATGAGGTAACTGAGGCCCAGAGAATTGAAGTGACTTTCCCAAGATCACACAGCAGACAAGTGGCCGAGCTGAGATTAGAATTCAGGTCCTTTTGACACTCAGGCCTGTACTCTATCCACCAGACCATACTGCTTCCCAGGGGTGGAAGCGGGCTACCACCTCAAGCCCTATCAGGAAGACAGAAGCAGCCTTGGCCACCCCTATAACTGCCTGAGACCTGGAGGATAAGGGATAAGACCCCTTCATTACCAGTCTGGTCCCACCCCGTCTGGGACGTCTGGCCACACTATTCTGGTGAGATGAGGTGGGCAGACGGGGATCTGTCCAGGGATTCTATGAGGGACCCGTATTGGAAACTGGAGATTCTGTCTTCCAGAATCTTCTTATCCTCCTGTCCCCAGAAATCATCAGGAAGGGACTGATGACTGAAAATGTGAAGGACAACATAAGTTGACTGTTCACCAGCAAAGCTGACTTCTCCTTCACATTTATTAAAATGTTCAGCATGATGGACTGTCGCCCATAGTGAAGGATGAAGAGGGTGACCAGAGCCACGATCCTTCTGACCGACCTGACCTCGGTTCCGGGGGACCGTCCAGGCACGTGGAGGTGTCAGACCTGCTGTTGGTGCCTGTGCAGGACTCAGACCATGTAGTCACAGGCCATGCTCATGAGCCCCACGAAGAACAGAGGCTGGAGGGAAATCACGTCCGAGGTGACCAGGGCACTTTTTGTGCCACCAATGACTAGTGAGCAATATTCGAGATCCAGTGATATTGAAGCTGTGCTGCTGTTCTGGAAACCTCTCACGCCCACTGGCACACACTAATATAAATCAGAAGATTGAGGAACCAGGACAGGAGGCAGAGGGGGACGACACATTTGGGGAATCTGACCTTGATCCTGGCCCATCGAGGGGTTCTGAGGCTGATGGTGACAGCATGGAAGGTGCTCAGGAGGCAGGTGCTGCAGATCGTAAGGTACCGGGCCACTCGGTACAGGTACAGAAGGGCTTTACACCCCAAATCTCCCAGGAAAATTCTCCATCCCCAACCTGAAAGTTGGGGATGCCCCTGGAGAGAAATACTTTGGTGTTAACCAAAGCCAGGTGGGTGAGGGAAAAAACTGAGGAGCTGAGCCAGGGGCTGCTGGTGGCCAGGCGGTTGTAAAACAGAAGGAGAAATAAATTTCCCAAGACCCCAGTGCTCATCTGCAATAGCATCACAACCCCCCCCACAAATTTCTATGGCCTTCATCCTCGTGAATTTCCAGTTAGACCTTGGAGAAGCCTGCAGAGCAATGTGAGAGGAAGACAGACAGAAAGAGAGAGTGAAAGACAGTGAGGTTGAGAAACACTGAGGAAGGGAAGAGAGAGGAAGTGAGCAAGGGCAAGAAAGAGTGAAGAAGGAAGAAGGAGGATGAGAGAAAGAGTGAAAGGGAGAGAGATAAAGAGAGCAAGGGTGAGAAAGAGGGAGGAATGGAAAAGAGATAAAGAGAGCCAGAGCAAGAAAGAGTGAGGAAGAGGAGAGAAAGAGCAAGGGTGAGACAGAGTGAGGAAATGGAGAGAGAGAAAAAGAACAAGGGCAAGAAAGAATGAGGAAGGAGAGGGAGATAAAGAGAATAAGCAAGAACGAGTGAGGAAGGGGAGAAAAGGAAAGCAAGGGTGAGAAAGAGTGAGAAATGGGAGAGATAGAGAACAGGGAAAAAGAAAGGGGACAGAAAGAGAACAAGGGTGAGAAATAATGAGAAACGGGAGTAAGAGAAAGACAACAAGGGTGAGAAAGAGTGAGAAAGGGTAGAGAAAGAGTTAGTACAGACACTCTCTCTTGCCTCAGTTACCTCATCTGTAAAGTGGAGATTAAGACCGTGAGCCCTATGTGGGACAGGGACTGTCTCCAACTTGACTAGCTTGTATCTATCCCAGCACTTAGTACAGTGCCTGACACATAGTAAGTGCTTAACAAAAACCACAAAAAATATATATGAACAAGGCGTCCTCGGGCATTTAAAATGAAGAACATAATTGACAACATAACTAAATTTACACCGGGTTTCACCGTTATGATACATCAGTTTGGATTTTATAGCAATCACCTCCTTTAGGGCGCTAGGTCTGAAGTCACAGCAATAGTGAGGGTGTTACGGGGAAGGGAAGGAGATAGAGAAGTAATATTCAGAAGCATAAGGGAGAGGGGCGTGGGGAGCATGGGAAAGATAGGGAGTATGTGCACACAAACCGTACCCAACGGCTCAAAGCCAAACAGACTCAACAACAGGAGATAAAGGGACCAGGGCAAGAAAAACAACCTTGCACCTGCAAAGCTCGGAGGCAACCTCAAGGCCATATCCACAGCCAGCAATGGTTGGCAACGGGTGGCTGGGGGCCAGCCAGAGCAAACGCTTCGTGATGGACAGAGCTGTTGCTAGGCTAGTGGCTGGAGGGTGGCGAGTGAGTGTGCTACATGGCCTGAGAAAATCCTGCCCCCGGGCAACGGGGGGTATAAGAGACGAACAAGACAAGGGGGGTGCAAGCTCACACACACACACAGGTGCCCTCTCTCCCTCCCTTTCTCTCTCTCTCTCTTTCTCTCTCTCTTCATTAACCATGTAATCGCTGATAGCAAATAAACGGCAACCAAGCTTTGGACCTCTGGCTGACTCTTCCTGGTGTGAACGTGCGGCCCGCGTCCGGAGACGTCCGAAGACCCGGAAAGGGTAAGAACCCGAGAGTTGCCCCCGAAACCCCGGGGAGCAACGGAGGGGGAAACAGGCGAGAAAATTAAATGAGGGTTGGGGAGTGGAGTGGAGGAGTCTTGGGGGTGGGAGAGAAAGTCATCTGATGACTGGGGCAGAGAATGTCACTGTTTCTTGTTGTACTTTCCCAAGAGCTTAGTAAAGTGTTCAATAAGTAAGAGCTCAATAAATATGATTAAATTAGTGAGTGAATGAATGATTGGGGGGAGTTCATTCATTCATTCATTCAATTGTATTTATTGAGCGCTTAGTGTGTGCAGAGCACTGTATTAAACGCTTGGGAAGTACAAGTTCGCAACATTTAGAGTCGGTCCCTACCCATCAGCGGTCTCACAGTCTAGAAGGGGGAGACAGACAACAAAACAAAAACATATTAACAAAATAAAATGAATAGAATAAATACGTACCAGTAAAATAAATGAATAAATAGAGTGATAAATGCATACATATATATATATATATACACATATATACAGGTATATATATATATATATATATATATATATAAATATATGTAGGTGCTGTGGGGAGGGGAAGGAGGTAAGGCGGGGGGATGGGGAGGGGGAGGAGGGGGAGAGGAAGGAGGGGGCTCAGTCTGGGAAGGCCTCCTGGAGGAGGTGAGCTCTCAGGGCTTTGAAGGGAGGAAGAGAGCTAGCTTGGTGGATGTGCGGAGGGAGGGCATTCCAGGCCCGGGGGATGACTTGGACCAGGGATCGATGGCGGGACAGGCGAGAACGAAGCACAGTTCTGACTCTGCCACTCGTCTACTGTGTGATCTTGGGCAAGTCATTTAACTTCTTTATGCCTCAGTTACCTCATCTTTAGCTTTGCTGGAAATAAGAGAATTGCTCAGCACTTTGTCCAGATCTCCTTTCAAGCTCTGGATCTCATCTTGCAATTCTCTAACATTCCTGGCTAAATGCATGACAGCAGCCTTTATCGTCTTCTGCTATTTCTGTGTGGTTAATTTTTCTGGAGAGATCTTCCTTCCTGCAGCTCCGGAATTTGCCAGAAGAATCTGAAGACGATGGATCTCTTCATGGTAAGTCTCCAGAGTAATCCGCTTCTCTTTCAAGTTAGTTGTCTTTACATCAGTCTGGAGTTTGTTGACATCATCCTTTTCCTTGCACTGTTGCTCCAATTTGAGAATCCTCTGTTTCAGTCCATTGATGACCCAGCTAGTTTCCGATCTTTTCCCTGCCCCAGCGTCATGGCAAATTCTGAGCCCCGGGATGGATCCAAAAGCTGCTCAATCTGCCGATCCTTCTTGTTATTTGCCTTCTCTAATCTCCGGAGCTTTGTTTTCACCATGTCCACTTTGTTTTTCTGAGAGTGCAACATCTTCTTCAATCCAATGATCTCATCATACATATCTTCTTTCTCTTTGTACATGGGGGTTCCAGGTATATGACCATTGCTAGCAGATTGGTTATGCTTTGGCTTCTTCATCCCTAGAGCTTCCTTCAAATATTCGGGTGTGCTGCTCGAAGGGCTGGTCCATGTACACCCCAAGTCAAGATCTGATTTTAAAGGCTGAGTAAAACTAACTTGTTTTGAAGTTCCAGGCCACAGTTGCCGTCAGGATTTAGCCATCATGTTTCCCAGAGGCATGCTCCCTCCTGATTTCAAAGACCTCCAGGCTGCAACCATTTTAGGTTTAGAGAGGTATGGAGATTTTGGTGATTGTGGTAGAAGATTGTGTAGAGTTTTTTCCTTCAATTTCATCTCCAAATCAGATTCATAAGTAGTTGCTGAAAGACTGTTATCACCTTTCGAAGGGGTAGGGAGGATGGGCTTTTACTCCCTATTTTCCAGAAGAAATAACTGAAGCACAGAGAAGTTACGTGATGTGCTGAAGGTCACACAGCAGGCAAGTAGCAGAATTAAGATTAGAATCCAGGTCCCCTGATTCCCAGGCGAGTGCTCTTTGCACAAGGTCAAGCTGCTTTTCCTTTGCTGTTGTTTATCCCATATTTCATACTTTATACTATACTTCACACAGCTCCCCGGATTGTTTTTGTCCAGAAACGCTCTGGACATGTTACTTCCCTCCTCAGAAATCACCAGTGGCTACCAATCAATCTACGCATCAGGCAGAAACTCCTCACCCTCGGCTTCAAGGTACTCCATCACCTCGCCCCCTCCTACCTCACCTCCCTTCTCTCCTTCTAAAGCCTAGCCCGCACCCTCTGCTCCTCTGTCGCTAATCACCTCACCGTGCCTCGTTCTGGCCTGTCCCGCCGTCGACCCCCGGCCCACGTCATCCCCCTGGCCTGGAATGCCCGCCCTCCCAACATCCGCCCAGCTAGCTCTCTTCCTCCCTTCAAGGCCCTACTGAGAGCTCACCTCCTCCAGGAGGCCTTCCCAGACTGGGCCCCCTCCTTCCTCTCCCCCTCCTTCCCCTCTCCACTCCCCCCACCTTACCTCCTTCCTTTCCCCACAGCACCTGTATATATGTACATATGTTTGTACATGTTTATTACTCTATTTATTTATTTTACTTGTATATAGACCAAGCTACTTCTCTATGACATCCTGGCAGCGATCGGGCTTGTTGCCAAGGAGAAGAATTTCAGGGCATTCCTCTGGGGTTGTACTTGTCAGAGGCGCATCTTCTCCCCAGGCACTCCACCCCGATGCCTCAACCAACATCCTGCTCCTAACCTTGCTGACCCAAAACTCCCAGAAGGCCTGAGACAGGGAATGAAAAATATCTGAGCCGGTTGAACAAAGGTGCCGATCCTGAGGGCAGCGAATATTCTAGGAATGAGCGTTAGCTCTGCTCAGGGGAAGGAGTGAGGGCTGAGGGAGAGGGAGAGAGAGGAGCGGTCAGAAACCAGCGTCCCCCACGTGGCCAATAACAAGAGGTGGCACCTGCTGTAAGAGCCAGGGATTCTTGAATCAGGACTTGGCCGACTTTAAATTATGGCCACTTGTGGCTGACCGCAGACCTCTCTCCTCCACCAATCAGGATGACCCATGAAATCCCACGGTACAGAATTGACACTGTCGTCAAGGAAAATTAGATTCCGTAGCCCCAAGACCATGTTCAGGCTGTGTTTCCCCTCTCAATCAATCAATCAATCAATCGTATTTATTGAGCGCTTACTATGTGCAGAGCACTGTACTAAGCGCTTGGGAAGTACAAATTGGCATCACATAGAGACAGTCCCTACCCAACAGTGGGCTCACAGTCTAAAAGGGGGAGACAGAGAACAGAACCAAACATACCAACAAAATAAAATAAGTAGGATAGAAATGTACAAGTAAAATAAATAAATAAATAAATAAATAGAGTAATAAATATGTACAACCATATATACATATATACAGGTGCTGTGGGGAAGGGAAGGAGGTAAGACGGGGGGATGGAGAGGGGGACGAGGGGAGAGGAAAGAAGGGGCTCAGTCTGGGAAGGCCTCCTGGAGGAGGTGAGCTCTCAGCAGGGCCTTGAAGGGAGGAAGAGAGCTAGCTCGGCGGATGGGCAGAGGGAGGGCATTCCAGGCCCGGGGGATGACGTGGGCCGGGGGTCGATGGCGGGACAGGCGAGAGCGAGGTACAGTGAGGAGATTAGTGGTGGAGGAGCGGAGGGTGCGGGCTGGGCAGTAGAAGGAGAGAAGGGAGGTGAGGTAGGAGGGGGCGAGGTGATGGAGAGCCTTGAAGCCCAGGGTGAGGAGTTTCTGCTTGATGCGCAGATTGATCGGTAGCCATTGGAGGTTTTTGAGGAGGGGAGTAATATGTCCAGAGCGTTTCTGGACAAAGATAATCCGGGCAGCAGCATGAAGTATGGATCTCCATACTCTCCTCAAGGATCTCCATCCACCTCCTCATCCAATCACCTTGCCCCTTCCTACATCACCTCACTACTCTCCTGCTGCAGCCCAGCCTGCACACTCTGCTCTTCTAATGCTGATCTTCTCACTGTACCTCAATCTCATCTATGTCACCACTGCACCCTCGCCCACGTCCTGCCTCTGGCCTGGAATTACATCCTCCCCCCATCATAACTGACAATTACTCTCCCTCTCTTCAAATCTTTATTGAAGGCATATGTATTCCATGAGGCCTTCCCTCACGAAGCCTTCTTTTCCCTTTCTTCTATTCCCTTCTGCTTGCCCTGCCTTGTTCCCTTTATTCTTCCCCCTCTCAGGCCCACAGAATTTATGTACTTATCCGTAATTTACTTATTGACATTAATGTCTGTCTCCCCCTCTAAACTGTAAGTTCATAGAGGGCAGGAAATAGGCCTGTTATATTGTTCTATTGTACTCTTCCAAGCGTGTAGTAGAGTCAGTTACCTGGAACAAAGTAAGGGCTAAACAAATATCATTCCAAAAAAAGTTCACTGGGAATGTAAAACTTTCACACAAACAGGCCATGATGAGAACGGGATGGGAACTGAAATGATGAATGCATTAGTGAGGCATGCTGAAGAAAGTCAAAGAGAGCAATGAGTTCAGGACGTTCAGAATTTTTCTCAGTCCAGCTTCAGTATGCTGGCATTGCAGGTCCAAAAGAAGAGAGGTAATCAGAATGATGAGAATAATAAGGAAGCAGTGTGGCCTAGTGGAGAGAGCCCAGGCCTGGGAGTCAGTCGACCAGGGTTCTAATCTCGGTTCCACCACTTGTCTGCTGTGTCACCTTGGGCAAGTCACTTAACTTCTCTGGGCCTCAGTTACCTCATCGATAAAATAATAATTGTATTTGTTAAGCACTTCCTAGGTGCCAAGTAGTGCACTAAGCACTGGGGTGAATAAAGGTAAATCGTACTGGACAGTCTCTGTCCCATGTGAGGCTTACAGTCTCAATCCCCATTTTACAGATGAGGTAAGTGATGCAAAGAGAAGTGAAGTGACTTTGCCCAAGGTCACACAGACGACATGGGGTGGAGCCAATTTAAGAACCCATGACTCCTAGGCCTGAGCTCTATCCACTACACTATGCTGCTTCTCATGGGGATTAAATCTGTGAGCCCCGTGATGGACAGAGACTGTGTCCAGCCAATTTGCTTGTATCTACCCCTATGCTTAGTACAGTGCCTGGCACATAGTAAGAGCATAACAAATTCATTCATTATGCAATAATATTTATTGAGTGCTTACTCTTTGCAGAGCACTGTACTAAATGCTTGGGAAGTACCAGTCAGACAAATGTAGAGACAGTTACCCAACAACGGGCTCACAGTCTAGAATACTACTACTACTACTACTACTACTACTACTACTACTACTACTACTACTACTACTACTACTAATTATGTGGAGTACAACCTATAACTCTATCCTGGGCAGTTCACTCCTAAAGTGGGTCCCATTCAGTAGAGTCATTCTCATAATTCATATGGAATAGCTCCAGCCAGCATCCCCATTACAACTGTCTGGGATGTAGAAGTCAAATGGCTGGGGTTTGCTCTCTGAGGAAAAATTCTGGAATGGACACATGATAATCAGATCAGACACAGTCCCTGTCTTATATGGAGCTCCCAGTCTGAGGGAGCTGGAGAACAGATATTTCATTCCCGTTTTACACAGGAGAAAACTGAGCGACAGAGAAGTGAAGTAATGTGCCCACGATCACACAGCATGTAGGTGGAAGAGTCAGTCAGAGGAATAATAGAGGAATTAGTCAAACAATGGTATTTATTGAACGCTTACTGGATGCAGAGCACTGTAATAAGTGCTCAGGAGAGTACAATACAAAAGATTTGGGAAACACGTTTCCAACATTTGTTTGTCCAGTGATCGTGAGTACACAGGTGCAGTTTACAAGGCCGTTATTCCTCAGCATCTGTGATCACAGTCTCTCTGGAAGTCAGGTGAGGGCCAGGAGAGAGAGAGAGAAAGAAGAGGAGTCTCAGGTCACCGAAAACAAAGATCATCAGGTGGAACCAGAACCCTTGCATCAGGCAAAAGCACCCCTATAAATATGCCCCCTCGTCCACTTCCTCCTCCATCCTGGAGTGAAGACTTTCTCCATCCAGGTGCTGCACTAGTGTGTGGAATTAATGCTCAGAGGAGCCTGAAATACTGAACAGCTCTCTCATCTCAAACTCTCAGCCTCTGGATCAGCCTTTCTCTTTGTGTTTTAGGGCAAGGGCCAAGAGGCTTAGTCTTTTTTGCACCATCCTCTTCTCCCTGCTGCATGGTGTGTAAGTGCAAACTTCGCTACACCTTGAAGATATTTTTACCCAGTGACTACTACCTGGATGGAGATGTAATAATCGGAGGACTCTTCTCTCTGGATGTGATGTTGAGTGGAAAGAGCCTGGGCTTTGGATTCGGAGATCATGGGTTCAAATCCCAGCTCCTCCAATTGTCAGCTGTGTGACTTTGGGCAATCCCATAACTTCTATGGGCCTCAGTTACCTCATCTGTAAAATGGGGATTAATACTGTGAGCCCCACGTGGGACACCCTGATTACCTTGTATCCCCCCAGGGTTTAGAACAGTGCTTTGCACGTAGTAAGCGCTTAACAGGTGCCATCATTATTATTATTATTACTTCAGAGAGCTGCCGCTGATCTTTCCCTAGCCCATAGAGTAAATGTTTGTGTTTCCCGGGATGTAAGATGGGTGGGAGTGGAGTGGGAGGTGGCACTATTGGCTGGAGGAGAAAGGAAGGGCAGCGGGCATGGGTGTTGGGGCACAGGTGATATTGACGTCTATAGGCAAGGGTCAAGGGGCAGAGACCGGATGTAACAGTTCAGGAAACACAAATAATTCAATCAGTGATTAGTGAAGACTTCCTGTTTGGCAGATTACTGTACTGAACACTTGGCAGAGTAAAATACAACAAAAGTAGCTGGCACTTGGGACTAAGCGCTTAGTACAGTGCTCTGCAAACAGTAAATACTCAAAAATTACCATGGACTGATTGATTCATTACCCTATACAGAGCACTGAACTATTTGCTGGGGGTAGTACAATGTAACAGTTTGGAGATCCATTCACTGCCCACAAGGAGCTTATAGTCTAGAGGACTCAGAATGTCCAGGTAATTTGTTGGAGTCAGAAAGAGATTTCAAAACTATCAAATCCCTCCTTTACTTACTCTGTTCTGCTAGACTGTAATCTCACTGTGAGCAGGGAATGTGTCTACCTATTCTGTTATATTGTACTTTCCCAAGTGCTTAATACAGTGGTCTGCACACAGTAACTGCTTAATGAATACCACTGATTCATTGATCCATCTGTCAGCACCTATTAGAGACACAGCATAGCATAGTGCATAGAGCACGGTCCTGGAATTCAGGAGATCATGGGTTCTAATTCTGGCTCCACCACTTGTCTGCTATGTGATGATGGGCAAGTCACTTCACTTCTCCTGGCCTCAGCTACCTCGTCTGTAAAATGGAGATTGAGATTGTGAGCCCTAGATGGGACAAGGACTATGTCCAACCCAATTTTCTTGTTTCTACCCCTGCACTTAGTACAGTACCTGGTACATAGTAAGCGCTTAAAAAAATACCATCATTATTAATTTTCGTCATTATTGCTGTTATGCTGTTATGTGGATCTTCATCCTGTTGCTTTCCCTGGCAGCATTTCCTTACAAGGTCACTTTTTACATCAGGCAGACACCAGTCCACACCCACAAACTCTTCCATCATGAGTGTTGTATTACGCTCTCCCAAGCGCTTAGTACAGTGCTCTGAGAACAGAAAATGCTCAAAATCACTGATCGATTGACTAACCCACATAGATTAGTTTGTTGTCTCCTTGCAGCTTTCCCTACCAGAGATACGGGAAAGGCTTGGGCTCACTTCTTACTTCCCTCATAGTGCCTGGGGTTTTTCTCCTCTGTGCCCTTGTCACACTGCTGTGAGACAATTCAACACACGATTTTTTTTCAATAGCATATACTAAGTACTTCCTGGTTGCCAGGCACTGAAAAAAGCCCAAGCTAATCAGGTTGGACACAATCCCTGTTCCACATGGTGCTCACTGTCTTCATTCCCATTTCACCGATGAGGTAACTGTGGTAACTGAGACCCAGAGAAGTGAAATGACTTACCCAGGGTCACAAAGCAGGCAAGTGGTGGTGGTGGTAGGGATTTGAACCCAGGTCCTCTGAGCACCAGGCCGGAGTTCTTTCTGCTACAACTCAACGCTTCAGTGCTGTCTCCCATCATCCCCAGTACAGATACTTCACCAAAAACTACGAGCATCTCATGGCTCCTGGCTCCAGCACTTGTCTGCCGTGTGACCTTGTGTAAGTCACTTCACTTCTCCTGGCCTCAGTTAACTCATCTGTAAATAATAATAAGTATGCTTCTAAACACTGTTCTAAGCCCTGGGGTGGATACAGTTTGATCAGGTTGGACAGTACCAGTCCCACATGGGGCTTACACTCTTAATCCCCATTTTACAGATGAGGTAACTGAGGCACAGAGAAGTTAATTGGCATGCCCAAGGTCACACAACAAACATAAGGCAGAGGCAGGATTAGAACCCATAACCTTCTGACTCCCAGGCACTTGCTCTATCCACTAAGCCACGCTGCTTCTCTAATGGGGATTGAGACTGGGAGCCCCATGTGGTATAGGGACTGTATCCAACCCAGTTTGCTTGCATCCACCCATGCACTTAGTACAGTGTCTGGCACATAGAAAGCCCTTAACAAACACCACAATTATTATCATTATTAGTGCCGTTATGCATTCTGCAGATCTTCTCCTGTTGCTTTCCCTGAGCGCATTTCCTCCCAAGGTTACTTTAGGCATCAAGCAGGCCCCAGGTTGCAACCATGGCCTCTTCCATCAGGATTGCTATATTGTTCTCTCCCAAGCAACTAGCACAGTGCCTAGCACATATAAAGTGCTCAGTCATCAAAATCTTTGATTGATTGACTGACCCACACCAATTATTTTGCGGTCTCCTTGCAGCTTTCCCTACCAATCATTCGGTGAAGGTTTAACTCACTTCCCACTTCCCTCATAGTGTATCCAACCCAGTTCCTGGTACATAGCAAGTGCTCAAGAAACACCATCATTATTATTATCATTATTATTAGTGTCTGGGGTTTTTCTCCTCTGGGCCCCTGTCCCCTGTGCCCCTGTGCCCCTACCATATGACAATTCAACCCACTTTGTTTTTTCCACTGGTATTTGTTAAGCACTGGCGGAGTGCCAGGCACTGCCTGGGTGCCAGGTCACTGAGAAAAGCACAAGCTAATCAGGTTGGAGACAGTCCCTGTCCCACAGAGGGCTCACTGTCTTCATCCCCATTTCACCCATGAGATAACTGAGTCCCGGAGAAGTGAAGTGACTCACCCAGGTTCACACGGCAGGCAAGTGGTGGTGGCAGGATTGGAATCTAGGTCCTCTGTTTCCATGCTCTTTCCGCTACACCCAGACTCTTCAGTGCCATCTCCCATCCTTCCCGTTGCAGATATTTCACCATACACTACCATCATCTCATGGCCCTGATGTTTGCTCTGGAGGAGATCAACAAGGACCCCAGCCTATTACCCAAGATTTATCTGGGTTTCCACCTCTTCAACGTACACTTCCAAAGAATGACATCAATCTAGAGCTCCATGACTCAGCTGTCGGGGGGATCTGGGACAGTTCCCAACTACGGCTGTGAGCTGGAGCGGCGGGACAAACTGCTGGCTGTCATAGGAGGGATGTCATCAGCAGTGTCCATGACTGGTTCCTGGCTGCTGGGGCTCCATAAGCTCGCACAGGTAAAGAGTCCCGACGGCTAGGGGCAGACCAGCGTTACGTTGTTGTTCTTGCTGTTGTTGTTTTCATTTTATGGTATTCATTAAGCCCTTTCTATGTGCCAGCCACTGCACTAAGCACTGTCCTATTGACGTATCCAGGCAGGGAAGTATTTTGAAAGAGCCGAAGTCCATGAAATAGACTTACATTTTTGCCCAAAAGGAAAAAAGAAGACTGTTTGTAGACTGTAAGCCACCTCTGGACACGGAGCGTTGTCTTCCACCTCGATTGCATTCTCCCAGATACAAACTATGCACACAATTCCCAAGATACAAACTAATCAGGTTAAACAGAGTCCATGTCCCACATGGGGCTCCCTGTCTTGATCCCTATATTACAGATGAGGGAAATGAGGCACAGAGAAGTGAAGTGACTTGCCCGAGCTCACACAGCAGACAAGGGTCAAAGCTGGGATGAGAACTTAGGACCTCTAACTCCCGGGCCCATGTACTTTCCACTAGACCGTGCTGTTCCCCTCAGCTGGGAGCTACTCCCTACTACCTCCCCACATCTGACTAGAGTTCTTCTCAAATTCACATTCCTCCTAAAATCCCACCTCGTCCAACAAGTCTTTCCTGGTTGATTTGCTAGATCTTTGAGTGTTATCATCCACCTAGTAAATTCTAAAACTTATGAATATATTCAATAATTAAGAACTGTGGTATTTGTTAAGTTCTTACTATGTGCCAGGCCCCGTTCTAAGTGCTGCAGTAGATACCAGGTAATTGGGTTGGAAATAGTCTCTGTCCTATATAGGGCTTGCTGTCTTAATCTCCATTTTACAAATGAGGTGTCTGAAGCACTGAGAAGTTAAGCAACTTGCCAAACGTTCCACAGCTGACAAATGATGGAGCTGAGAATAGAACCCATGATCTCCTGACTCCCAGGCCTGGAATCTACCCATGAGGCCATGCTGCTCTAACTCACAGATAGGCATGCACTGAATCATTTATTTGGACCATCTGATTGTAAATGTCTTCTTCAGTTCACTTTCCCTGTACAATGTAAAAGAAGGGAATGTGTCACTTTCTTAATAATTATAGTACTTGGTAAGCACTTACTATCTGTAAAGCACTATTTAAGCACTGGGGAGATACAAGATTATCAGGTCAGATCCAGTTCCTCTCCCTCATAAGGATCTCAGTCGAAAAAGGAGGGAGAACAGGTTTTGGATCCCCGTTTTACAAATGAGGAATCGAAGCGACTTGCTAAAGGTCTCTGAGCAGGAAAGCAGCAGAACTGGGATTAGAACCCAGTTTCTCTGACTCCTAGACCTGTGCTCTTTCCACTGCTCCTCGGTGGTATTTTACACTTCCCAAATGCCTAATAGAATGAATCACACCAAAGGAAGTGAAGCTTAACTAGTATCGATTTTCTGATGACCCATGGAACATCCCCAGGCACGGGCTACTTCAAGGGAGCCAGCAACAATGAATTGGACTGGGGTCTTTGCCCAGGATGGTATAGGCTGACCCCTGTAGACTCTAAGCTTCTTATGGGCAGGGAGCCTGCCTCCCAGCTCTGTCGTACTCCTCCAAGAGCATAGTACAGGGCTCTGCACCTAGTAAGGACTCAGTAAATCCCATGAATTTATTTATTAATTTGGGAACATAGAATGATGAGTTGTGCCTATCAATATGTCCACTCCAGAGTCCCCTCTTTCCCCCACTCTGTCTTCCGTGTAGATCTGCTAGGGCCCAACGGACTCCACTCTCAGAGATAAGACCCGATTGCCATCTTTCTAACACATCTGTGCAAGCTCCCCAGATCTGCCCTCTGGAATGGTCCATCTCATGAAACATTTTCACTGGGTCTGGATTGGCCTCCTGGTTACCGATTACGTTTGAGGGCAGATGTTCACCATGGTTCTAATGGAGGAGATAGCCAAGAATGGTATCTATGTGTCTTATGTGTGTCTTTTAGACTGTAAGCCCACTGTTGGGTAGGGACTGTCTGTATATGTTGTTAACTTGTACTTCCCAAGCGCTTAGTACAGTGCTCTGCACACAGTAAGTGCTCAATAAATACGATTGATTGATTGATTATGTCAAAGTACACCTTTGCTGAAGGCGTACTTGCCTCTGACTGTAATCTCAGTCAAATGATTATATCATCGGCAAATGCAGTCACGGCTTATGGGGATACATTCTCTTTACTGACAATTGTGTATTGTATGGACAAAAGCCCTGTTCTTGGCTAAGTCTGAGTCACTACCTCCGACTAGGATTTTACAACAAATTTCATTATCAGAAATACACCTCTTTCCAAGGCTCCTTGTCATTTTCAGGCCGTTGAAAGGAGATTCTGGGTTTCAGGGATTTTGTACAGACCCTGAACCCTCAGAAATATCCATAGGTCATGTTTCTATGGTCTTTCTGGTAGTGGACCTTTGATTGTCCAGATCCGGAGAGGCTTGATTCCCTGAGAATGTGTGATTTAAACGACACATTGGAAGGCAGGCCCCTGGACCTATGGGTTATGAACCTGTCTCCCCAAGGTTACATCATGTACAGCGTTGTTTACACCATAGCTCATACCCTCCACCACGAGATCTGGGCAGCAAATGACATGGCGACTTTGGGAGTTTGACCCACTCGGATTCTTCATCTATGGAACGTAATTCTCTCCTTCCTCCCTCTCTGAAGCCCAGCTTAAGGAGACGCTTGTCCACTCGTGGCCCCTGGCAACCAGAGTCCAGTTATTCGAGCTCCTGGGTATCATCTGCATGGGTTGGGCCGAGCATGGCCATCTCAGAGTCAGAGGATACTTCACTTTTTTGTCTTAAAAAATATTTAATTTAATTTACTTATATAGAAGCAGCATGATGTAGTGGATAGAGCACGGGCCTGGGAGTCATGGCTTCTAATCCTGGCTCCGACCCTTGTCTGGTGTGTGACCTTGGACAAGTCACTTCACTTCTCTGTGCCTCAGTTACCTCATCTGTAAAATGAGGATTGAGACTGTGAGCCCCACATGGGACAGGGACTGTGTCCAACTAGATTTGTTTGTGCCCAACCCAGTCCTTAGTACAGTGCCTGGTACATAATAAGTGCTTAAAATACCACAATTATTATTATCATTATCATTATAATTATTATTTGTTAAGCACTAAATATATGCCAAGCACAGTTCTAGGTGCTGGGGAACATAAAAGATAATCAAGTTGGACCCAATCAACATCCCAAATGGGACTCCCAGTCTTAATCCGCTTTGGACCAGAGAAGTGAATTGACTTGCCCAAGGTCACCCAGCAGACAAGAGGTAGAGCCAGGATGAGAACCCACGTCTTTGTGATGCCCAGTCTCAGGATCTAGCCAGTAGGCAACACTGCTTCTTTGGTGACTTCAATCAATGGTGTCTCCTTCTCCTAGCTCCACGTGTCCCTGAAGGATGCTCGGGCCCACATCGGCGCTGGTGAGCAAGTCTATTTGGAAGACCCCGGCTGGGCAACAAGTAGGTTTGACATTCTGAGCTATCGGATTTTACAGAATGGCACCAAGGTCTACATCCAAGTAGGAGTTCATGTCCCTGGCCCCAGCTGGCCAGGATTTCACCATCAGTGAGCAGAGGACAACTTAGGATGGGCTGTTTTCTTAGGTAATGAAGTAAGAAGGGGTAGGAGGAGGAGCGGGAGGTGGAGAAGAAGGAGGAGGAGAAGGGTGGGAAGACCTTCATTCTGCAACAAACAACCTCTGGAGTTTCTTTCTTGATAGCCATTTCCACCATGTTGTCAAGATCATCACCATGGTTCCGGCCTTTAGAGCTACTAGACCGTAGAGCAGAAGGAGATTATGTTTGTGTAAACTCCTTCCTCCAAGTGGGCAACTGCATGGTCTGGCTGGGAATCTGTCCCCCAGTCCCAGACATGGATTTGGGCAAATGAGGATGAAGTCATCATCGTCCAGTGCAACGACTTCTTTGCCACCACCTTCTACTGAGACCTGGGCAACATGGGATTCCTGGACCCAGTCAGCCTCGCGTTGTCCTTTCTGACCAGGAAGCAGCCGGACAGCCTCAATGAGGCCTGTCCATGCTAGTATCCAATCCACCCTCAGTCCCTCAGCCGTTCAGTCCATATCTGTCATTTATTTTAGTGTCTATCCTCCGCTCTGGCCTGGGACCTGCTTATTGGCAAGAGAATGTCTTCATTTATTCATTAAACCATATTTATTCCGTGTTTACTATGTGTACAACACTGTACTAAGCGCTTGGCAGAGTGCAGTATAACAATAAACAGACACATTACCTGCTCAGAATGAATTCTAATCCTGTCCTATTGTACCCTCCCAAGTACAGAGCTCGGCATACAGTAAGCACTCAATAAATGCTTTGATTGATTGGTTGATTGATGAGGCGTTATTGGATGAGATCCCATATTGTTATCTTGAACTAGAACCCAGAAGGGATGTACAAATGGATGAAATTAAAGGACGAGACTCCTTCCCATTGGCTTGAAAGCACTCAATCAGCTCACCCCCTCCTACCTGTTCTCACTGATCTTCTGCTACAGCCTAGCCTGAACACTCTGCTCCTGTGGTAACAGCTTACTCACTGTACCTCAGTCTCATCTATTTTGCTGCCTACCCCTATCCCACATCCTCCCTTTGGCCTGAAACTCCCTCGCCTTCCATATATGCCAGACCTCCATTCCGTTCACCCTCTCAAAGCTTATTAAGGTCAACTTTCCTGCACAAAGCCTTCCCTGATTAAGCCGTCTTTTCGCCAGTGCCCTCTTCCTTCTGCACTGTTTATGCATTTGGCTCTGTGCCCTTTGGACATTTGATATTCATTCATTCATTCATTCAATCTCATTTATTGAGCACTGATTGTGTGCAGAACACTGTACTAAGTGCTTGGGAGAGTACAATACAACAATAAATAGACCCATTCCCTGCCCACAACGAGCTTACAGTCAAGAAGATGGGGGGCGGACATTAAAATAAATAAATAAATAAATAAATAAATAAATAAATTACAGGTATGTACCTAAATGTTGTGGGGCTGCGAGGAGGGATGAACGAATGGACCAAATCAGGGCGACGCAGAAGGAAAAGGGAGAAGACAAAAGGGGGGCTTAGTCAGGGAAAACCTCTTAGAAGAGCTGTGTCTTCAATAAGGCTTTGAAAGAGGGCAAGAATAATTGTCAGATTTGAAGAGTGAGGGCATTCCAGGACAGAGGCGGGATGTGGGCAAGGAGAAGGCGGCGAGATAGATAAGAACAAGGTACAGTGAGAAGATTAGCATTAGAGGAGCGAAGTGCGCAGGCTGGGTTGGAGTAGGACAATAGAGAGGTGAGGTAGGAGGGGACAAGGTGATTAAGTGTTTTAAAGACAATGGTGAGGAGCTTTTGTTTGATGTGGAGGTGGCTGGGCAACCACTGGACTGTCCTGAGGAGCGGGGAAACATGTCCTGAACGTTTTTGTAGAAAAATGATCCAGGCAGCGGAAGTATGGAATCGAATGGGGAGAGATAGGAGGCTGGGGTGTCAGCGAGGAAGCTGACACAGTAATCCAGGCAAGAAAGGATGAGTGACTGTATTAACGTGGTAGCACTTTGGATGGAGAGGAAAGGGCAGATTTTAGCAATGTTGTGGATGTGGGACCAACAGAATTTAGTGATGAATTGACTACATGGGTTGAATGAGAGAGAGAAGTTCAGGATAACACCAAGGTTAAGGGCTTGTGAGACAGGAATGGTGGTGGTGTCGTCTAGAGTGATGGGAAGGTCAGGGGGTGGACAGGGTTTTGGTGGGAAGATGAGTTCAGTTTTGGACATGTTAAGCTTAAGGTGAGAAGAGGACATCCAAGTAGAGATGTCTTAAAGGCAAAAGGAAACATGAGATTGCAGAGGGAGAGAAATCAGGGCTGAAGATGTAGATTTGGGAATCATCTGCATAGAGGTGGCAGTTGAAGTCATGGGGACAGATGAGTTCTCCAAGGGAGTGGGTGTAGATGGAGAATAGAAGAGGACTCAGAGCTGAGCCTTGATGGATTCCCACAGATAGTGGGTGGGAGGCAGAGAAGGAACCCACGAAGGAGACTGAGAATGAATGGCCAAAGAACTAAGAGAAGCAGCGTGGCTCATGGGAAAGAGTACGGACTTTGGAGTCAGAGGTCATGGATTCGAATCCTGGCTCTGCCACTTATCAACTATGTGACTTTGGGCAAGTCACTTCACTTCTCTGGGCCTCGGTTCCCTCATCTGTAAAATGGGGAAGAAGACTGGGAGCCCCCTGTGGGACAACCTGATCACCTTGTATACCCACAGCACTTAGAACAGTGCCTTGCACATAGTAAGCGCTTAATAAATGCCATTATTATTATTATTATAAGAGGATAACCAGGAAAAGACAGGGCCAGTGAAGGCAAGGTTGGATAATATTCCAGGAGAAGGAGGTGGTCGACAGTGTCGAAGGAACCTGAAAGGTCGAGGAAGATTAGGATGGACAAGAGGCTGTTGGATTTGGCAAGCAGGAGATTATTAGTGACCTTCGAGAGGGCGTTTTCTGTGTACTAGAGGGGACTGATATTAGTCCCACAACCTTTATGGACATATCTATGCATTCTGTATGAAAACTTGAATTTTTCTTTTAATGCTTGTCTTCTCATTTAGACTGTAAGCTCGTTGTGAGCAGGGAATGTGTTCACCAACTCTGTTGCCTTTTTACTCTCCCAAGCGCTAAAGTGCTCTTGTCACAGTAAGTGCTCAGTAAATATCACTGACAAGTGAGTCAGTCAATCATATGTATTGAGCGCTTACTGTGTGCAGAACACCACTAGATGCTCGGGAGAACACAACATAGTATAACACACCCATTCCCTGCCTGCAGTCTAGAGGGAGAGACAGACATTAAAAAAATCAACTACAGACATATATATAGGGCTGCGGTGCTGGGAGGGCGTTATGAATAAAGGGAGCATGTCAGGATGATGCAGAAAGGATTTGACACAAAGAAAATGAGGGCTTAGTCAGGGAAGGTCTTTTGGAGACGTGCCTTCAACAAGGCTTTGAATGGGCGGGAAGAATCATTGTCTGTCAGACATGAGGAGGAAGAGCATTCCAGGACAGACGTGGGACATGAGCGAGAGGTCAGTAGTAAGGTAGACGAGATGAAGGTACAGTGAGTAGGTTGGCATCGGAAGAGCCAAGTGTGTGGGCCGGGTTGTAACAGGAGAGTAGCAAGGTAAGGTAAGAGGAAGCAAGGTGCTTGAGTGCTTTGAGGTCAATGGTAAAGAGTTTCTGTTTGATGCAGAAGTGGATGGGCAACCACTAGAGTTTCTTGAGGAGTTGGGAAACATGGACTGAACCCCTTTTGTAGAAAAACGATCCTGGCAGTAGAGTGAAGTATGGACTGGAGTAGGGAGAGACAGGAGGCAAGAAGGGCAGCAAGGAGACTGATTTGGTAATCAGAGCAGGTTAGGGTGAGTCTTTGGTTTAACGAGGTAGCAATTTGGATGGACAGGAAAGGACAGATTTTAGCGATGTTAAATCCATCACTCCATTGGAGGATCAATCGATTGATTGACTGATTGCTCTGTAAAGTGCCTAATCCAGCACTCTGTCCATAGTAACTGCTCAATAGATCCCACTGCGATGAGGAAGACTGTTCCGAGTTCTGATTGAACTCACTGTCTTCTGCCCCTATGAAGGGAGTAAAACGTTGCCCTAGGATTTCTATATAATTTCCTCTCTTCACCCCATGCCCCTGAGTCCCAGGGAGGAAAGCCTCAATGCCCTGCCTACCTCCCACTTCCCCTCCTCGTGCAGATCCCCCACTCCATGTATGGCGAGAGCTGCCGGCCGGGATTCAGGAAAACAGCTCAGGAAGGGAAAGCCGCCTGCTGCTACGACTGCTTGCCTTGTATGAAGGGCATAATCAGCAATCAAACAGGTAGATGTCCACCGAGAATCATGTTCCTGGTCAGACAGCGGCGGGTCAGGCAGGATATTCCAGGAGAGCTTTCTGAGAGCGAGAAGTAATATTGATAATAACAAAAATGAGTGTGATATTGTTGTGACATTTGAAATTATGTGATATGCGAATTATTGTGATATTTATTATGGGCTTACTAGGTGTCCAAAGAAGCAGCAGGGCCTGATGGATACAGCACAGGCCTAAGTGTCAGAATCCTCGCTCCTCCACCTGTCTACTCTGTGACCTCGGGTAAGTCCCTCCACTTCTCTGGGCCTCCGTTCCCTCATCTTCCAATTGGGAATTAAACACCTGTTCTTCCTCCCTCTTCGACTGTGAGCCCCATTTGGGACGTGATGATTTTGTAACTACCCCGGAGCTTAGTATATTGATTGGCACATAGTAAACGCTTAGCCAGTCCCACAAGTATTCTTATCTGAGTCTTAGTCTTTGCCAGAGGCACCAAGATGCTTGGAGGATGCACTTTCTGGTTTCTGTTGAGTGCTTACTATGTGCCAGGTACTGTACTCATCCCTTGGATAGATACAAGCTAATCAGGTTGAACACAGCCTATGTCCCATATGGGTCTCACGGTGTCAATTCCCATTTTATAGATGAGGTAACTGAAGCGAAGAGAAGTGAAGTGACTTGCCCAGGTTCACAAAGCAGAAAAGGTGGCAGGGCCGGGATTAGAACCCAGGTCCTTATGACTCCCAGGCCCGGTCTCCATCCACTAGGCCAGGCTGAAGGTGGGGGACGTGGGGCAGTTGGGACACCCAGCCTTCTCTTTGCCCTATTGTCTCATCAGGGTTGGGCTCCTGCCTCACCCACAGCCTTTGCAATTGGGAGGCTTCCCTCATTCCCCTGTTAATCAATCAATCAATCAGTGCCATTAATGAGCACCTACCAGGTGCTGAGCTCTGTACTAAATGCTTGGGAGAGTACAATACAGCAGAGTTGTTAGACACATTCCAGTCATTTGAAAGCGGCTTCTCCATTCAACTAACTGTCCTGGTTGTTCTTTTCTGCATTTGCACCTCTGTTGTGAATTTCCCTCGTCCAGGGACTGGAACCTCATATGTCATACCAGATAAGGTGCGAAATTCCATATACTCCCTTCAGATATGGATCAATGCATCAAGTGCTCCCAAGATGAATTTCCAAATCCTCGGACAGATCAGTGTAACCGAAAAGCGGTGGTCTTCCTTTACAACAAGGAACCTTTGGGAATGGTTCTGGTGTCCTTAACCCTTTGTTTCTCTCTTCTCACCGCTCTGATTTTGGGGGTCTTTATCCACCACCGAGACACCCCCATAGTGAAAGCTAACAACCGCAATCTCTGTTACAACCTCCTCACGGCCCTCCTGCTCTGCTTCCTGTCCTTCTTGACCATTTCTAGCCGCCCCGGCCCGGACACCTGCCTCCTTCTTCAGACAGCCTTCAGAGTCACCTTCTCCTTGGCCATTTCCGCAGTATTGGCCAACAAAGTCACCGTGGTCCTGGCCTTCAGGGCCACCTGGCTGGGGAGCAGAATAAGGACGTGGGTGGGTCCAGGGCGCCTTCCTCTATTGTCTGTGTCTGCTCCCTCGTTCAATTGGGAATCTGCATGGTCTGGCTGGGAACCTCCCCCCCATCCCCCGACGTGGACATGATGACCAAGGCCGTCGTCATCATCGTCCGTTGTAACGTTGTAACGAGGGCTCCACCACAACCTACTACTGCATCCTGATCTAAATGGGGCTCGTGGCCCTGGTCAGCCTCACAGTGGCCTTCCTGGCCGAGAAGGTGCCAGGCAGTTTCAATGATGCCAAGTTCATCATGTTCAGCATTCTGGGGTTCTGCAGCGTCTGGGTTTCCTTCCTGCCCACCTACCTGAGCACCAAGGACAAGGCCATAGTGGCTGTAGAGGTCTTATCCATCCTGGCATCCGGCACTGGGCTCCTCGGCTGCATCTTCGGACCCAAGGTCTACGTGATCCTGCTGAGGCCGGACAGGAACACCAGAGAGCGGTTGCTGGGGAAGCAGAATCCTTAAATGGGGCACAATCAGGCGAGACCCCCGGGACCAGGGTCAGGACGGTGGGCACTCAAAGGTGAGGGTTCAGATACAGCCCCTCCCCACTAACACGAGACGCCACAGGCATCCCCCAGATGGTACTGTTTTGCCTGAGGTAATTTCCCACATTGGCTCCCCAAACCTCCATGTTCTCCTCAGCCCTTGACCTCATGAAGGCCTGAGCTCGGTCGAGAGGAGCACCAATCTCTGTCCCCAGGAGGAGATCTAGTGTGGTGACTCCCGCAAGTGGAGGGAGAAAGAGGCAGATCCCTACAGGTCACCCTGGGTCTCCGGGAGAGTTCTAGTCGAGTGGGATGGGACATGCCAATCCCGAATCAGTCCCCGCTCTGGGCCTCTGGGCCTGTCCCTTCCAGCTTTGGCCTCTTCCCACCTTCCTCATTCCATCAATCAATCTGTCACATTTATTGACCACTTACGATGTGCAGAGTACTGTACTAAGCACCTGGGAGAATATGATGTAACAATATACCAGACACATACCCTGCTTATAGTCTAGGGGGAAGATAGACATTAATTTTTCAATAAATATATTATGGCTATGTACATAAGTGCTGTATATTCCTCTCCTTTGCACTCTCCCACCAACTACTGCACCCTGCAGCCCACACCTCTCTGTTTCTTTACTGGGTTCCCACTTCCCTCATGCCCTGCCCTTAACAATCAGTTAATCAATCCTAATGACTGGGCACTTTCTGTGTGCAGAGCACTGTACTTACCACATTAGAGAGGAGCTTCCTAGCCCATTCCTTCCTTTCCAAAACCTCCCAGATGGACTCAGAACCCTGGAACAGGGGCTGGGGTCTTGGATCCCCCCGCTTCATTCTCCAGCTTGGGAGACCACGCCCTGAGACTCAATGTGTCCTAATCAGAAGCAATATTCATTCATTCATTCATTAAATCGTATTTATTGAGTGCTTACTATGTGCAGAACACTGTACTAAGCGCTTGGGAAATGCAACTTGACAACCTATAGAGACGGTCCCTACCCAACAGCGGGCTCACAGTCTAGACACCGTCTAGACATGTCTCCCCCTTCTCGACTGTGAGCCCACTGTTGGGTAGGGACCGTTTCTGTATGTTGCCAACTTGTACTTCCCAAGCGCTTAGTACTGTGCTCTGCACACAGTAAGCGCTCAATAAATATGATTGATTGATTGATTGATAGAAGACTTACTACACTTACTACATGTCAGGAACTGTACTAAGCACTGGGGTGGATACAAGCAAATCGGGTCCCTGTCCAAAGTGGGGCTCACGGTGTAAACCCCCACTTTACAGATAAGGTAACTGAGGCCGAGAAATGAAGTGGCTTGCCCAAGGTCACATAGCAGAAAAGTCGTAGAGCCGGGATTAGAACCCATGACCTTGCAACTCCCAGGCCCATGCTCTTTCCACTATGCCATTCGGCTTCTAGAGAAGGGTGGCAGCAGGGTTGGCATTACTTGGGTTTGGCGAATTAAATGGGGGAAGGCTTCTTGGAGGAAGCTATTTGGAACCCGTGCCTAAAACTGAAAAAGTGCTGATTTCACATGATGCTAGCCTGTTTCTCAGGGATGGACCTCAAACCCTCCACTTGTTCTGGAGCCTTTGGACCCCCCAAATCCTGGTCTATATGAATCCTGAGTAGAATCCTTAACAATAATAATAATAATTCGGGTACGTGTTAAATGCTTACAATGTGCCGAGCACTGTACAAAGCACTGGGGTAGATACAAGAGATTCGGGTCGCACATGGGGCTTACAATGTCCGTAGGCAGGAGAACAGGCATTAAATCTCCATTTCACAGATGAGGGAACTGATGCCCAGAGAAATGAGGTGACTGGCCCAAGGTCATCCAGCAGGAAAGTGGGGGATCCAGGATTAGAACCCAGGTCCTCTGGCTTCCAGGCCTGGGATCTTGTCACTAGGCCTCTCTGCTTGGGCGAAGACCCTGGCAGCGGGAGCTGAGGCGGTGAGAGGATTGGGCTGAAGATTTAAAAGGACATCAACGTGTCCATTCCGTCTTGGGGCCGGATCAGCCAAAAATGACACCGCCCGCTGTAAACCTGGAGGACTGGCCACCCGGGAAATCTGCCCTTTCCTCTCCATCCAAACCACTACCAAGTTAATCCAATCACTTCTCCTCTCCTGCCTTGATTACTGCAGCAGCCTCCCTGCTGACCTCCCAGCCTCCTGTCTCTCCTCAGTCCAGTGCATACTTCACTCAGCTGCCCGAATCACTTTTCTACAAAACCGTACAATCCAATTTCCCCGTTCCTCAAGAACCTCCAGGAGTTGCCTATCCATCTCCGCATCAGACAGACACTTCTCACCATTAGTGTCAAAGCACCTGCCCACTCCTACCTCACTTCGTTGCTCTCCCACTACAACCCAGCCCACACAGGTCGCTCCTCTAATAATAATGATGGTATTTGTTAACTGATTACTATGTGCAAAGCACTGTTCTAAGCACTGGGGGAATACAAGGTGATCAGGTTGTCCCTCGTGGTGCTCACAGTCTTCATCCCCATTTTACAGATGAGGTAACTGAGGCACAGAGAAGTGAAGTATCTTGCCCAAAGTCACACAGCTGACAAATGGCGGGGCCGCGATTTGAACCCGTGACCTCTGACGCTAAAGCCCGGGCTCTTTCCACTGAGCCCCGCTGCTTCTCTGCCAGCCTTCTCTAATTGCCAGCCTTCTCACTGTATCTTCATCTCTTCTATCTCGCCACCATTCATTCATTCATTCCTTCAATAGTATTTATTGAGCGCTTACTGTGTGCAGAGCACTGTACTAAGCGCTTTGGAAGTAAAAGTTGGCAACATATAGAGACGGTCTCTACCCAACAGTGGGCTCACAGTCTAGAAGGGGGAGACAGAGAACAAAACAAAACATATTAACAAAATAAAATAATTAGAATAAATATGTACAAATAAAATAAATGAATACAAGGAGTAATAAATACGTACAAACACATATACATATATACAGGTGCTGTGTGGAGGGGAAGGAGGTAAGGTGGGGGGAATGGGGAGGAGGGGGAAAGGAAGGAGGGGGCTAAGTCTGGGAAGGCCTCCTGGAGGAGGTGAGCTCTCAGTAGGGCCTTGAAGGGAGGAAGAGAGATAGTTTGGGGGATGTGCGGAGGGAGGGCATTCCAGGCCAGGGGGATGACGTGGGCCGGGGGTCGACGGCGGGACAGGCGAGAACGAGTCACGGTGAGGTGATTAGCGGCAGAGGAGCGCAGCCTGCGGGCTGGGCTGTAGAAGGATAGAAGGGAGGTGAGGTAGGAGGGGGCAAGGTGATGGAGAGCCTTGAAGCCGAGGGTGAGGAGTTTTTCCCTGATGCGTAGGTTGATTGGTGGCCACTGGAGATTTTTGAGGAGGGGAGTAACATGCCCAGAGCTTTTCTGGACAAAGACAATGGGGGAAACGGCGTGAAGTATGGATTGAAGTGGGGAGAGACAAGACGATGGGAGATCGGAGAGGAGGATGATACAGTAATCCAGATGGGTAATATAGAGGATGATACAGTAATCCTGAACGAGTAGGGTAGCGGTTTGGATGTAGAGGAAAGGGCGGATCTTGGCAATGTTGCAGAGGTGAGAACGGCAGCTTTTGGCGACGGCATGGATGTGAGGGGTGAACGAGAGAATGGGGTCGAGGATGACACCAAGGGTGCGGGCCTGTGATATGGAAAGGATGGTAGTGCCGTCAATAGTGATGGGAAAGTCAGGGAGAGGGCAGGGCTTAGGAGGGAAGACAGGAGTTCAGTCTTGGACATGTTGAGTTTTAGGTGGCAGGCAGCCATCCAGATGGAGATGTCCTGAAGGCAGGAGGAGATGCGAGCCTGGAGGGAGGGAGAGAGAGCAGGGGCAGAGATGTAGATTTGGGTGTCATTAGCATAGAGATGATAGTTGAAGCCGTGGGAGCGAATGAGGTCATCAAGGTAGTGAGTGTAGATCGAGAACAGAAGGGGACCAAGAACTGAACCTTGAGGAACCCCTACAGTAAGGGGATGGGAGGGGGAGGAGGAGCCTGCAAAAGAGACTGAGAATGAACGGCCGGAGAGATAAGAGGAGAACCAGGAGAGGACGGAGTCTGTGAAGCCAAGGTTGGATAGCGTGTTGAGGAGAAGGGGGTGGTCCACAGTGCCGAAGGCAGTTGAGAGGTCGAGGAGCATTAGGATAGAGTATGAGCCGTTGGATTTGGCAAACAGGTCATTGGTGACCTTTGAGAGGGCAGTGTCCATGGAATATAGGGGACAGAAGCCAGATTGGAAGGGGTCGAGGAGAGAGTTGGCCTTGAGAAATTCGAGGCAGCGCATGTAGACGCCTCGTTCAAGGAGTTTGGAAAGGAATGGTAGGAGGGAGATAGGGCGATAACTAGAAGGTGAGGTGGGGTCAAGAGAGGGGTTTTTTAGGATGGGAGAGACGTGGGCATATTTGAAGGCAGAGGGGAAGGAACCAGTGGAGAGTGAGATGGAAGTTAAGGAGGGGAGAAGGGACGGAGCGAGAGATTTCATGAGATGAGAGGGAATGGGTTCAGAAGCACAGGTGGCCGGAGTAGCACTTGAGAGGAGGGAGGAGAGCTCCTCTGAGGATACTGCTGAGAAGGATGGGAGAGTAGCGGAGAGCGTTAAGAGCCGGGGGGTTGGAGAAGCGGGGGGAGTGACTTTGGGGAGCTCATACCTGATGGATTTAATTTTATTAATGAAGTAGGAGGCCAGATCGTTGGGGGTGAGGGAAGGAGGAGGAAGAGGGAAGGAGGAGGGAAGAAACCGGGGGCCTGAGAAGGGAGTTGAATGTACGGAAGAGCTGGCGGGGGCGATGGGCATGGGTGTCAATAAGGGAGGATAAATAGTTTTGTCTGGCAGAGGAGAGGGCAGAGTTAAGGCAGGAAAGGATAAAGTTGAAGTGAACGAGGTTGGCATGGTATTTAGACTTTCGCCAGCAGGGTTCAGCAGCTCGCGCAGAAGAATGAAGGAGGGGGACAGTGGCAGTGATCCAGGGCTGTGGGTTAGTGGTACGAGAGCGGCGAAGGGAAAGGGGAGCGAGAGAGTCTAGCTGAGTAGAAAGAGTAGAATTGAGAGCAGTAATCTGATTATGAAGATTGGGTAGAGAGGAAAGGGAATGTGAGGTGGGGTGTGAGGCGCTCAGAAAGGTGGATGGGGTCAAGAGAGCAGAGATCTCTGTGATGGAGTAATATGGATTTACAGGGGAAAGGAGTGTGAGTGAAGAGGCAGGTGAGAAGATTATGATCAGAGAGAGGGATTTCAGAGTTGGTGAGGGTGGCGATAGTGCAGCGGTAGGAGATGATGAAGTCGGGGGTGTGATCAAGTTGGTGAATGTGCGAGGTGGGGTGGAGCAAGAGGTTGGCAGCATCATGGAGAGATAGAAGGCGGGCGGCAGAGGAGTCATCAGAGATATCCATGTGGATGTTGAAATCTCCGAGGATCAGAGTGGGCATGGAAAAGGGGAGAAGGAAGGTGAGGAAGGGGTCAAAATCGTTAAAGAAGTTGGAGGTGGGGCCGGGGGGGGGGCGGTAGATGACGGATACAAGAATCCGGAGGGGGTGGTAGAGGCGAATAATGTGGGCTTCAAAGGAAGGGAAGGAAAGGGAAGGGGTGAGGAGGGATAGTGCGAAATCGACATTGGGGGGCGAGAAGGAAACCGACACCTCCTCCTTTTCCGGTGAGTCTGGGGGAGTGGGAGAAGAAGAGGCCTCCACTGGAGTGACCAGCAGAAGAGACCGTGTCGTCCGGAGACAGCCATGTTTCAGTTAGGGCGAGGAGGAGTAGAGACCTGGAAAGGAATAGGTCTAGGATGAAAGGGAGCTTACTTATAACGGAGCGGGGGTTCCAGAGGCTACACCTGGTAGCAGCTGTCGAGGGAGGGGAGGGGGGGAAGGGTGCGAGGGGTGGGGAGGGTTTGGATTGGGATGAGTTAGCGGGGGCCTAGGCGGGGAGAGTGGGAAGAGGGGTGGCGCTGGGAAAGGAGAACTGGGATGGGGTGGGGGCGGGCAGAATGGGAGGGAGGGGGATGGGAGGGAGGAGTTGAGGATTGGCGCTGGTACAGAGGGATCCTTGGTAGGGGGTGAAAGGGAGCAGTGGTGGTGGGGGAGAGGGAGGGAAAAAGCTGGGTGGGAGAGTTGAAGGGGAAGGTGAGGAATGGGAATCGCAGTTGGAAGCAAGGGAATTGACAGTTCATGGTGAGGTCAGCAGGGTGAGTGACAGTCCAGCGGGAGGTTAACAATTGAGATGCAGAAGCGATAAAATGGTAGCAATGATCTAAATAGGCGATGGCATCACAGAGGGTAGTTAACGATTAACATGCTATGGGAAATAAAATAGGCAGATAATGATGTCACAGAGAGCAGATACAAACTATTATGTGCTGGAGGTGGGTGGACCTGTTAAGGGGGGTTAAGGAGCAGAGATAATATGGTCTAGTGGAAACAGCACAGGCCTGAGAGCCAGAAGACCTAGGTTTTAATCCCACTCCACCCCTCGCCTATCATGTGAGCTTGGACAAGTCACTTCAATCTTCTGTGTCTCAGTTTCCTCATCTTTAAAATGGGGATTAAGACTGTGAGCCCTATGTGGAACTGATATTGGGTCCCTCTGATGATCTTCTATCAGCCCCAGCCATTAGAACAGTTTCTAACACAGAGTAAGCTCCTACGGATAGCCTGACTGTATCCCCTGATCCCCTGATGCCCCCTCTAGAATGTGAGCCCGTTGTGGGCAGGGACTGTCTCGTTTTATTGCTGTTTTGTACTTTCCAATCAGTACAGTTCTCTGCACACAGTAAGTGCTCAATAAATACGATTTAATAAATGAATGAATGACAACATAAAGAGAGCCAGGGCTGGGAGATGCACGGCCCCCTCTGCCCCATAGTTGCACCATGGCCTCAGTCTCCCCACCTCTCCCAACCCCAGCCACCAGGCACAGACCGTGTATCTGTCGCCCCCCTCCCCAACCGCCTATTCGGCTGTTTCAGTGCCTGTGAGCATCCCGAGTTGGTCGTGGCCCTGGTTCCCATGCCGTGTGTCCCCAAGACCCCCAGTCCACCACCCGGCTGCTTTGCCTGGGTGAGGAATGCCTGCCCCCAATCCCCATGCCCCACACTCAGGCACAGAGAGAATAGTAGGAGAGAAGAACAGAGGGCAAGAAAACACCCATACTATGGCTCTTCAGAGCTTAAAGAAAGAAAGAAAAGAAGTAACATCATTAATCATCTTTTATTTTTACGGGGAAATCAGGGTATGGTTGTCCTGGGAGTGTGGGGAAGCAGAGGTTCCCTGTCAAAGGACTCTAAAATAAAGATCCTCTAGACTATAAGCTCACTGTGGGCAGGGAACATGTCTACCGATTCCGTTGTACTGTACTCTCCCAGGCGCTGAGTACAATTCTCTGCACATAGTAAGCTCTCAATAAATACGACTGATTGACTGATTCTTCAAGTGGGTCCCGCTCAGTGGAATCATTCCCATTGCTCATCTAGAAAAGCTCCAGCCAATGTCTCCACTACGTCTGTCTAGGATGTGGAAGTCAAGATCCTGGGGTTTACTCTGTGAGGAAGGCCCTGGAATGCACATAAGATAATCAGGTCAGACATTGTCCCTGTCCCACATGGAGCTCCCAGTCTAAGGGAGAGGGAGAACAGATATTTAATCCCCATTTGACAGATGAGGAAACTGAGGCTCAGAGAAATGAAGTGATGTGCCCAAGATCTCCAGCCCTGATTTCTCTCACTTGATTTAATCTCAGATTTCTTCCTGCCATCAAGACATCTCTACTTGGATGTCTTCCCGTCACGTCAAACTTCATATGGCTAAAACAGAACTTTTTATCTTTCCCTGTCGTCCCCCTGACTTTCCCATCACTGTGGATGGAACCACCATTCTTCCTGTCTCACAAGACCATAACCCTGGGGTAATCCTTGACTCCTTTCTCTCATTCAACCCACATATTCAAACCATCACTAAATGCTGTCAGTTCCACCTTAAAAGCATTGCTAAAATCCACCCTTTCCTCTCAATCCAAACTCCTACTTCGTTAATCCAAGCAGTTATTCATTCAGTCATATTTATTGAGCACTTACTGTGTGCAGAGCACTGTACTAAGCGCTTGGAAAGTACAATTCAGCAACGGAGATAATCCCTGCCCACAGTGGGCTCACAGTCTAGAAGGGGGGAGACAGGCATCAAAACAAGTAAACAGGCCGCAATAGCATCAATATAAATAAATAGAATTATAGATATATACAAATCATTAATATAAATGAATAGAATTATAAACATGTGCATATATACACAAGTGGTATGGGATGGGGAGGCGGGTAGAGCAAGGGGAGTGAGTCGGGAAATGTCGGGGGTGAGCAGAGAAAAAGGAGGACTTAGTCTGGGAAAGCCTCCTGGAGGAGGTGAACCTTCAGTAGGGCTTTGAAGCGGGTAAATGTGATTGTTTGGCTGATTTGGGGAGGGAGGGCATTGCAGGCCAGAGGTAGGACGTGGGCCAGGGGTCAACGGCGGGACAGGCGAGAACGAGGCACAGTGAGAAGGTTAGTACCAGAGGAGCGGAGTGTGCTGGCTGGGATGTAGTAGGAGAGAAGGGAGGTGAGGTAGGAGGAGGCAAGGTGATGGAGAGCTTTGAAGCCAATAGTGAGGAGTTTTTGGTGATATGGAGGGTGATAGACAAGCACTGGAGAATTTTGAGGAGGGGGTGACGTTCCCAGAATGTTTCTTGCAGAAGGAAAATCCGGACAGAAGAGTAAAATATAGGCTGAAGTGGGGAGAGACAGGAGGTTGGGAGATCAGAAAGGAAGCTGATGCAGTATTCCAGTCGGGATAGGATGAGAGTTTGTACTAATGTGGCAGCAGTTTGTATGGAGAGGAAAGGGCAGATCTTGGTGATGTTCCGAAGGTGAGACGGGCAGGTTTTAGTGATGGGTTGGGTATGTGGGGTGAATGTGAGAATGGAGTCAAGGATGACACCAAGGTTGTGGGCTTGTGAGACGTGATGGATGGTAGTGCCATCTACAGTGATGGGAAAGTCAGGGAGAGGACAGGGTTTGGGAGGAAAGATAAGGAGCTTAGTCTTGGACATGTTGAGTTTTAGTTGGTGGGACGACATCCATGAGGAGATGTCCTGGAGGCAGGAGGAGATGCGAGCCTGGAGGGAGGGAGAGAGAACAGGGAAGGAGATATAGATTTGGGTATTATCTACATAGAGCTGATAGTTGAAGCTGCGGGAGTGAATGAGTTCACCAAGGGAGTGAGTCTAGATGGAGAACAAAAGAGAACCAAGAACTGAACTTTGAGGAACCCCTACAGTTAGGGGATGGAAGGGGGAGGAGGTGCTCCATGAAAGAGACTGAGAATGAATGGCCAGAGAGATGAGAAGAGAACCAGGAGAGGATGGAATCAGTGAAGCCAAGGTTGCATAATGTTTTGAGGAGAAGGGGATGGTCGGCAGTGTCAAAAGCAGCTTAGAGGGCAGGGAGGATTAGGATGGAGTGGGAACCATTGGATCTGGCAAGAAGGAGGTCATTGGTGACCTTTGAGAGGGCGCTTTCAGTGGAGTGCAGAGGACGGAAGCCAGATCGGAAGGGTCCAGGAGAGAATTCGAGGAGAGGAATTCTAGGCAGTGAGTGTAAACGCCTCGCTCCATGAGTTTGGAAAGGAAGGGTTATCCTATCCAGAGGAAGGTAGAAAGGGACAGAGTGGGGGTGGGTGGGGGGGCTTCCCTCTCAGTCCCTGTCCCTCAGCAGGACCTGGCCTGCCACGGGGACCTGGAGGACCTGCAGGCCAAGCTGATCTATTAAGTTCATTCCTGGTATCCCAGTGATGGAATCAGGAGGGGGCTTCACCCATGGCTCCTACTCCCGGCAGGAATGAGGCACCTATCCCGCCTTGAATAGTCTATCAGCTTCCTTGCTGACTTCCCTGCCTCTTGTTTCTCTCCACTCCAGCCCATACTATACTCTGCTGCCCAGATCATTTTCCTACAAAAACGTTCAGGCCATGTTTCCCCACTCTTCAAGAACCTCCAGTGGTTTCCCATCCACCTCTGCATCCAATAAAAACTCCTCGCCAATGGCTTCAAGGCACTCAATCACCTTGCCTCCTCCTACCTCACCTCGCTACTTTCCTACTACAACCCAGCCTGCACACTTCGTTCCTCTAATGCTGACCTTCTCACTGTACCTCAATCTTGTCTAGCCTCCCTCCCTTGTCTTGTCTATGGCCTGGAACGCCCTCCCTCCTAATATCCGACAGGTAATTACTCTCTCCTCCTTCAAAGCCTTATTGAAGGCACATCTCCTCCAAGAGGCCTTCCCTGACTAAGCCCTCCTTTTCCCTTCTCCCTTCTGCATCACCCTGATTTGCTCCCTTCATTCATCCTCCACTCCCAGCCCCACACCACGTATGTACATATCTGTAATCTATTTCTTTATATTAATGTCTCCCTCCCCCTCTAGACTTGTAAGCTTGTTGTGGGCAGGGAATGTGTCTGTTTATTGTCATATTGTTGTCTCTCAAGCACTCAGTACAGTGCTCTGCGCACAGTAAGTGTTCAATAAATACAACTGAATGAATGAATGAATGCATAACATCACCTAGTTGCAGTAATGGAGATCAAACCTATCCAGATTGTGAGAAAACACTGGGGAGTCAGAGACAAGTGATCAAGGAATATACATCTCTCGGCATTGATCAATGAACTTCCAAGGACTCTTAAATATTTCTATGACTTTTCCCAAGTTTTAGGCGAAATTGTTTTCTCCACACTTAAATGATTCCCACAAAAGAAGCCTCCCAGCCACTCTCTCCCCCGACATCCCAGGTCTTCAAGCTTACTGATACAGCTGGCCCAAAGATTAGAGTTGAGGCCCACCTGCTACTGGCTTCTTCTTGTAACAGAAGGACACCGGTGCTTCCTCTTTGCCTCCCACCTCTCTCCAGTGGGGTCCGGTTGCTGACAGTGACAGGATAATCACAGCATTACAGGGAGATGAGCTTATGGAATCCTGTCCTGTAACTACTGCCCTCCCAACCTCCTGCCCAGTTCCTGATCATCTGAGCCAGGTCACTGGTAGAAGCCTGCCTGGTGAATATTTTCTTTCATTAGTGGTATTTTTCATCAGTCCATTGTATCTATTTTGAGCGTACACTGTAAGAATAATAATAGCGGCATTTGTTAAGCACTTACTATGTGCCAGGCACTGTACTAAACCTTGAGGTAGATGCCAGGAAATTTTGTTGTATCCCAGGTGGGGCTCACAGTCTCAACACATTTTATAGATTCATTCATTCATTCAATCGTAGATGAGGGAACTGAGGCGCAGAGAAGAGAAGTGACTTACCCAAGGTCACCCAGAAGACAGGTGGAGGAACTGGGTAGGATTAGAACTCATGACCTTCTGAGTCCCAGTTCCATCCTTTATCCACTATGCCATGCTGCTTCGCATTTGGAAGTAATAATTATGGTATTTGTTAAGTGCTTAGTAGGTGCCAGGCATTTTACTAAGCACTGGGGTGGATACAAGCAAATCGGGCTGCACGCAGTCCTTGTCCCACGTGGGGCTCACAGTCTCAATCCCCATTTAAAGATGAGGTAACTGAGATTCAGAGAGATGAGGTGACTTGCTCAGGGTCACACAGAAGACAAATGGTAGAGCTGGGAGTAGAACCTATGACCTTTTGACTCTAAGGCCTGTGATCTATCCACAATGCTAAGGTACTTATCCAACCAATATCTATAATATGGCATATTTAATAAGTATTGAGATATTTGTAAAGTGGTTACTAAGTACCAAGCACTGGATTAAGTGCTGAGGTAGATACAAGATAGGTTGGACACAGTCCCTACCCCAGGTGGGGCTCATGTTCTAAATAAGAGAGGGTACAATTCAATCCCCTCTCAGAGTTACACCTGGAGAGTTTCCAGTACTCTACCAGTCTTGGCTACAGGAGGGTGAATCAGGCAGAGGCCTATGCATTCCATTCATAGCTTGGGCAGTGGCTAGAGAGTGTAAAGCAATCCGTTACAAGTCCAAACTAACCCACGCTGGGCAACAGCGGCATGGGAGAGAGTCGAGGGTGGACACTTCGGCTTCAAGGCTCTCCATCACCTCGCCCCCTCCTACCTCACCTCCCTTCTCTCCTTCTACAGCCCAGCCCGCACCCTCCACTCCTCTGCCGCTAAACTCCTCACCGTGCCTCGTTCTCGCCTGTCCCGCCGTCGACCCCCGGCCCACGTCATCCCCCAGGCCTGGAATGCCCTCCCTCTGCCCATCTGCCAACGTAGCTCTCTTCCTCCCTTAAAAGCCCTACTGAGAGCTCACCTCCTCCAGGAGGCCTTCCCAGACTGAGCCCCTTCCTTCCTCTCCCCCTCGTCCCCCTCTCCAGCCCCCCGTCTTACCGCCTTCCCTTCCCCACAGCACCTGTATATATGTATATATGTTTGTACATATTTTTTACTCTATTTATTTATTTATTTTACTTGTACATATCTATTCTATTTATTTTATTTTGTTAATATGTTTGGTTTTGTTCTCTGTCTCCCCCTTCTAGACTGTGAGCCCACTGTTGGGTAGGGACTGTCTCTATATGTTGCCAACTTGTACTTCCCAAGCGCTTAGTACAGGGCTCTGCACACAGTAAGCGCTCAATAAATACGATTGATTGATTGATTGATTGACACTAGAGTTTACTGCGCAGAAGGTGGCAATGGCAAACCATTTCCGTATTTTTACCAAGAAAACTCTATGGATACACTACCAGAACAATTGCAGATGGAGAGTGGGGCATTCTGGGACAGATGTGTACATGGTGTCACGAAGGGTAGGAAATGAATCGATGGCATAAGACAAGACAATTATTTAATCGCCATTTTAAAGATGAGGAGATGAAGGCACAGAGATATGTGCCAGGCACCGCACTAAGCACTGGGTTTGATGAAAGATTATCAGGTTGGCTATAGTCTTAATCCCCATTTTATAGATGAGTTAACTGAGGAGTGACTTGCCCAAGGTCATACAGCAGACAAGTGGCAGATTTAGAGTTAGAACACAGGTCTTCTGATTACCAGACCTGTCCTCTCTCCACTAGGCCACAATGTTTCTCCTTCTTGTTCAAACCTGGAAACTGAAAGGGGAGAGAGGAAATAGAGATCTGGATTTAGTAGTTCGAATGTTGGGACATATCGGGGGAACCTGGATATATTCTCCACTAGAGGGAAAGCTTTTTTTCGACATGTGAGTACTCTTACTCAGCCCTGAATATAGAACGCTGACCTCTCAATTAATCAATCAGTAGTACTTCTTAAGCACAGACCGTGTGCAGAGCACTCTACGAAGTGCTTGGGAGAGTAAAACATAAACATTTCCCCTTTTCTGCTGGTGATGGCCAGGCTCCTGCAGGGGGAAAAAAAGAACTAAGGAGGCATATTTCCATCTTTTAAATGATATTTGCTAAGGGCCTACTATATGACAACCACTGTACTAAGATTTGGGGTAGAAACAAGTTAATTAGGTTGAACACAGTCCCTGTCCCACATGGGGCTTACAATCCTTTATCCCAGTTTTACAGATGAGGTTACTGAGGCCCAGAGAAGTGAAGTGAACTGCCCAAGGTCACACAGCAGACGGGGTGCAAAGCCAGGACTAGATTTCAAGTCCTTTTGACTCTCAAGCCTGTGCTTTATCCCCTAGGCAGCCAGGCTGCTTCCTAAGCAATTGATTCCTCCTCCCCCTCCCATCCCCTTACTGTGGGGGGTTCCCCAAGGTTCAGTTCTTGCTCCCCTTCTGTTCTCGATCTACACTCACTCCCTTGGTGACCTCATTCGCTCCCACGGCTTCAACTATCATCTCTAAGCTGATGATACCCAAATCTACATCTCTGCCCCTGCTCTCTCCCCCTCCCTCCAGGCTCGCATCTCCTCCTGCCTTCAGGACATCTCCATCTGGATGTCTGCCCGCCACCTAAAACTCAACATGTCCAAGACTGAACTCCTTGTCTTCCCTCCCAAACCCTGCCCTCTCCCTGACTTTCCCATCACTGTGGACGGCACTACCATTCTTCCCGTCTCACAAGCCCGCAACCTTTGTGTCATCCTCGACTCCGCTCTCTCATTCACCCCTCACATCCAAGCCGTCACCAAAACCTGCCGGTCTCAGCTCCGCAACATTGCTAAGATCCGCCCTTTCCTCTCCATCCAAACCGCTACCCTGCTCGTTCAAGCTCTCATCCTATCCCGTCTGGACTACTGCATCAGCCTTCTCTCTGATCTCCCATCCTCGTGTCTCTCCCCACTTCAATCCATACTTCATGCTGCTGCCCGGATTGTCTTTGTCCAGAAACGCTCTGGGCATGTTACTCCACTCCTCAAAAATCTCCAGTGGCTACCAATCAATCTGCGCATCAGGCAGAAACTCCTCACCCTCGGCTTCAAGGCTCTCCATCACCTCGCCCCATCCTACCTCACCTCCCTTCTCTCCTTCTACAGCCCAGCCCGCACCCTCCGCTCCTCTGCCGCTAAGCTCCTCACCGTGCCTTGTTCCCGCCTGTCCCGCCGTCGACCCCCGGCCCACGTCATCCCCCGGGCCTGGAATGTCCTCCCTCCGCACATCCGCCAAGCTAGCTCTCTTCCTCCCTTCAAGGCCCTACTGAGAGCTCACCTTCTCCAGGAGGCCTTCCCAGACTGAGCCCCCTCCTTCCTCTCCCCCTCGCCCCTCCTCTCCATCCCCCCGTCTTACCTCCTTCCCTTCCCCACAGCACCTGTATATATGTATATATGTTTGTACATATTTATTACTGTATTTATTTATTTTACTTGTACATATCTATTCTATTTATTTTATTTTGTTAATATGTTTGGTTTTGTTCTCTGTCTCCCCCTTCTAGACTGTGAGCCCACTGTTGGGTAGGGACTGTCTCTATATGTTGCCAACTTGTACTTCCCAAGCACTTAGTACAGGGCTCTGCACACAGTCAGCGCTCAATAAATACGATTGATTGATTGATTCCAATTGATTGATTCCAAGTGCTTAGCATGATGCTATGCACTCAATAAGTGCTCAGTAACTACCATCAATTAATTCCAAGCGCTTAGTTCAGTGCCCTGCAGTTATTGCTCAATAAATGCCATTGACTGATTCCTAGTGCTTAGTTCAGGCTCTGCACACAGTAAGCATTCAGCAACTACCATTGATCATTCTAACACTTTGCACAGTGTTCTGCACACAGTGGGTATTCAGTAACTACCACTGATTTATTGATTGAATCCAAATGTTTAGTACAGTGTTCTACACACAGTAAGTCCTCAATAAGTGGCACTGCATGATTGGAGTTCTGTTCAGTAAGATCAGAAGATCAGCGGGCACAGGCTGATGACTGGGGCTCTGAACACAACAAGAGGAGAACTGGGATCTTTTCCCAATAGAGTAGGAGGGAAAACATTTCTTTCTCCCCACTGCCCCCGTTCTCTTTTTCCCACATCCCAGATCCTGGGAAGGTCGGCCACCCACTCCCCCCAGCCCACCTTCCACACACTCCCCAGATCGACCGGGCCGAGCAGCCTGCAGCTGGGACAATCTGTCTGAGTGCCGATTCCTAAAACCTCCAGCTATTTGTCTTTCAGTTGACCTGAGATTTTGGTGGACAATGGGCTGGGATCATTTTTCTGAAAAACCATTCATTCCGGGTCCTCCCGTCCCTCAAAAACCTCCAGTGGTTACCCATCCACCTCCGAATCAGACAGAAGCTCCTTGCCATCAGTTTTGAAGAACTCAATCATCGTGGCCCCTCCCTCCCTTAACTCGCTGCTCTCCTAATGTAACCCAGTCTGCACACTGTGCTCCTCTAATGCCAACCTACTCACTGTACCTAGTTCTCATATATCTAGCCACTGACTTCTTACCCAAGACCTCCCTCTTGTCTGGATCTCCCTCTTCCTTTACCAGTCACTGGTATTTACTGAGTGCTTACTAGATGCAAAGCACTGTATTAGGCGATTGGGAGAATACAGTATAATAGAGTTGATAGACATGTTCCCCTTCCACAGGAGCTTATGATTTTGAGGAGCAGAATATCCGCCAGGCCATAACTCTCCCCACCTTCAAGCCCTATTCAAATCACATCTCGTTCAAGAGGCCTTCCCTGACTAAGCCCTCTTTTTCCCTACTACCTCGCCCTTCTGTGTCATCTATCTATGCCCTTGGAGCTGTACCTTAAGGCCTTGATATTCACCCCACAGCATTAATGTCTAATTCCACAATTTATTTATTTCACTATCCGTCCCCTACCCTACAATGAGCTCATTGTGGGCAGGGAATATGTCTACCAACTCTACGGTGCTACAGTGCTCTGCACACAATAAGCACTCAGTAAATACCATCAAAGGATAAATAAATTTTGCACTGTCCCAAGTACTTTGTACAGAGCTCTGCACACGGTAAGCGCTCACCACTGACTAACCCCTCACCATACAGTGCTTTCCCAAGAAAAGGAGGAGTGTGTGTTTGGGGGTGCGGGGGCGCAAGGGGGTATTCATGGAGTTACTGGTCAAAGTGGAATTTTCTTAGTCCCACGTCCCATAGCACTTATATACAAATCTGTAATTTATTTATATTAATGTCTGTCTCCCCCTCTAGACTATAAGCTCACTGTCGACAGGGAATGTCTCTGTAGGCTGTTGCACTGTACTCTCCCAAGTGCTTAGTCCAGTGTTCTGCATAAAGCATACAGTCAATAAATGCAACTGAATGAATGAATGGAGTCAAAATTCCAGCTCCGCCACTTGCCTGCTGTGTGACTGCGGGCAAGTAACTTCTCTTCTCCAGACCTCCGTTCCCTCATCTGCAAAATGGGGGTTGAAGCTGTGAGCCTCATGTGGGATAGGGACTGTGTTCCACCTGATTAGCCTGTATCTACCCCAGCACTGTAACCCAGTACAGTGCCTGGTTCACAGTAAGCACTTAACAAATGTCATAAAAAGAACACTTTCCCATCACTGTAGACGACACCACCATCCTTCCTGTATCAAAAGCCTGTAACCTTGGCGTTATCCTTGACTTCTCTCTCTCATTCGACCCACATATTCAGTCCATCAATCCATCACCAAATCCTGTCAGTCCCACCTTCACAACATCACTAAAATGCACCCTTTCCTCTCCATCCAAACTGCTACCATGTTAATACAATCACTCATCCTAACCCACCCGGATTACTACATCAGCCTTATTGATGATCTCTCAGCCTCCTGTCTCTCCCTACTCCAGTCCATACTTCACTAGGCTGCCCAGATACCTTTTCTACAAAAACGTTCAGTCCATGTTTCCTCCAGTGGTTGTCCATCCAAGAACCTCTACAAGAACCTCCAGTAGGTGCCTGTCAACCTACAAATCAAGCAAAAACTCCTCACTCTCGGCTTCAAGGCTCTCCACCGCCTCAGCCCCTCCTACCTCACCTCCCTTCTTTCCTTCTACAGCCCATCCCGTACCATCTATTCCTCTGCCGCTAACCTCTTCACTGTGCCTCGTTCTCACCTGTCGCGCCTTTGACCCCCCACGATCTTCCCCTGGACTGGAATGCCCTCCCTCCACACATCCGCCAAACTAGCTCTCTTCTTCCCTTCAAAGCCCTACTGAGAGCTCACCTCCTCCAGGAGGCCTTCCCAGACTGAACCCCCTTTTTCCTCTCCTCCTCCACATCTTCCCCCGCCCTACCTCCTTCCCCTCCCCATAACACTTGTATATATTCGTGCAGATTTATTACTCTATTTATTTTACTTGTACATATTTGCTATTCTATTAATTTTGTTAATGATGTGCATATAGCTATAATTCTATTTGTTCTGACGATTTTGACACCTGTCTGCATGTTTTGTTTTGTTGTTTGTCTCCCCCTTCTAGACTGTGAGCCCGTTGTTGGGTAGGGACCATCTCTATATGTTGCCGACTTGTACTTCCCAAGCGCTTAGTACAGTGATCTGCACACAGTAAACGCTCAATAAATACGATGAATGAATGAATGAATGAAAGAGGTGTAATTTTAAGGTTTGGAAGGTCGGGGAGTGATCATCTGTCACTTACGAAGTGGGAGGGTGCTCCAGGTCAAAGGCAGGATGTGGGGGAGAATTTAGAAATGAGATAGACGAGATCGAGGTGAGGTGAGTAGGTTGGCATTAAAGAAGTGAAATGAGTGGGCTGGGTATAGTAGGAAAGCAGTGAGGTACGGGTAGAGGGAGGAAGTGGATTTTTGAGAAGGGGAGTAATATGCCCAGAGCGTTTCTGTACAAAGATAATCGGGTCAGCAGAGTGAAGTTTAGACAGAAGCGGGGAGAGAGACGAGGATGGGAGATCAGAGAGGAGGCTGATGCAGTAATCCAGTCGTGATAGAATGAGAGCTTGAACCAGCAAGGTAGCGGTTTGGATGGAGAGGAAAGGGCAGATCTTGGCGACGTTGTGAAGGTGAGGCCAGCAGGTTTTGGTGACAGATTGGATGTGTGGGGTGAACGAGAGAGCGGAGTCGAGGATGACACCAATGGTGAGGGCTTGTGAGACGGGAAGGATGGTAGTGTCGTCTAAAGTGACGGGAAAGTCAAGGAGAGGACAGAGTTTGGGAGGTAAGATAAGGAGTTCAGTCTTGCACATATTGAGTTTTAGATGGCGGGCAGACATCCAGATAGAGATGTTCTGAAGGCAGGAGAAGAAACGAGCCTGGAGGGAGGGAGGGAGGGGGAGCAAGGGCTGTGATGTAGATTTGGGTGTCATCAGCGTAGAGATGATAGTTGAAGCCGTGGGAGTGAATGAGTTCACCAAGAGAATGAGTGTAGATAGAGAACAAAAGGGGACCAAGAACTGACCCTTGAGGAATCCCTATAGTAAAGGGATGGGAGGAGGAGGAGGAGGACACCACAAAGGAGACTGAGAATGAATGGCCGGAGAGATAAAGGAGAACCAGGAGAGGACGGAGTCTGTGAAGCCAAGGTTGGATAGCATGTTGAGGAGAAGGAGGTGATCCACAGTGTCGAAGGCAGCTGAGAGGTCGAGGAGGATTAGGATAGAGTAGGAGACATTGGATTTGGCAAGAAGATCGTTGGTGACCTTTGAGAAGGCAGTTTCGATGGAGTATAGGGGATGGAAGCCAGATTGGAGGGGTTCCAGGAGAGAGTTGGCGTTGAGGAATTTGAGGCAGCGACTCATTCTAGGAGTTTGGAAAGTAAGGGTAGGAGGGAGATAGGGCGATAACTAGAAGGGGAGGTGGGGTCAAGAGAGGGATTTTTTAGGAGGGGGGAGACATGGACATGTTTGAAGGCAGAAGGGAAGGAACCAGTGGAGAGTGAGCGGTTGAAGATGGAAGTTAAGGAGGGGAGGAGGGAAGGGGCTAGAGGGTTCATAAAATGACAGGGAATGGGGTCTTAAGCACAGGTGGATGGAGTAGCACTTTAGAGGAGGAAGGAGATCTCATCTGAAGATACTGCTGGGAAGGGTGGGAGAGTAGCGGACAGGGTTGAGAGCGGGGGGGATGGAGAAGGGAGAGGGGTGACTTTGGGGAGTTAATTTTACTAACGAAGTAGGAGGTCAGATCATTGGGGGTGATGGCTGGAGGAGGGGGAGGAACATGGGGCCTGAGAAGGGGGTTAAACGTACGGAGCAGCTGATGGGGATGATGGGCATGGGTGTCACTAAGGGAGGAAAAATAGTTTTGTCTGGCAGAGGACAGGTTAGAGTTAAGGCAGGAAAGGATAAACTTAAAGTGAACAAGGTTGGCTTGGTGTTTAGACTTTCGCCAGCAGCGTTCAGCAGCTCGAGCATAAGAGTGAAGGAGGCAGACAGTGGCAGTGATCCAAGGCTGTGGGTTACTGGTGCAAGAGCGGCAAAGGGAAAGGGGAGCGAGAGAGTTGAGTTGAGTGGAGAGGGTGGAGTTGAGAGCAGTAATCTGGTCATCAAGATTGGGTAGAGAGGATAGGGAGGCGACGTGGGGTATGATGTGCTGAGAAAGATGGATGGGGCCTAGAGAGAGGAGGTCTCTGTGGGGTAGAAATATAGATTTACAGGGGGAATGAGTGTGAGTGAGGAGGCAGGTGAGAAGGTTATGATCAGAGAGAGGGATTTCAGAGTAGTTGAGTGGGGAGATAGTGCAGCGGTAGAAGATGATGAGGTCGAGGGTGTGACCAAGTTGGTGAGTGGGCGAGGTGGGGTGGAGCAGGAGGTTTGCAGAGTCAAGGAGAGATAGAAGGCGGGCGACATGCGGGGGACATCCATGTGGATGTTCCATGTGGATGTTGAAGTCTCCGAGGATCAGAGTGGGCATGGAAAAGGAGAGAAAGAAGGTGAGAAAAGGATCAAAATCGTTAACACAAAGTTGGAGGTGGGGCCAGGGGGCGGTAGATGACGGCTATAAGAATCTGGAGGGGGTGGTAGATTGAAGCCAAATAATATGGGCTTCAAAGGAGCGGAAGGATAGGGAAGGGGGAGGAGGGATAGTGCGAAAGCGACATTGGGGTGCAAGAAGTTAGCCGACATCTCCTCCTTTTCCGGTGAGTCTGGGGGAGTGGGAGAAGAAGAAGCCTCCGCTGGAGAGAGCAGCAGAAGGGACAATGTCATCCGGGGTGATCCATGTTTCGGTTAGGGCGAGGAGGAGGCTAGAGCTTGGAATAAAACAGGTCAGAATGAAAGGGAGCTTACCTACAATGGAGCGGGGGATTCCAAAGGCCTCACTTGGCAGCACCTGTGGAGGGAGGGGAGAGAGGGGGACGGGCGGGCGGGGTGGGGAGGGTTTGGATTAGAATGAGTTGTCGGGGGCCTGGGCGGGGAGAGTGGGAAGAGGGATGGCGATGAGAAAGGAGAATTTTGATGGGGCGGGGGCGGGGAGGAGGAGAGGGAGGAGGTTGGAAGGGAGGGGTTGAGGGTTGGCGCCGGTACAGAGGGATTCTGGAGAGGGGGTGAGTGGGATGGGTGGGGGCGGAGGGAGGGGGGAAAGGGAGGGAAAGAGCTGGGTGGGATGGGGAAGGGGAAGGTGAGGACTGGGAAGGGCAGATGGGAGCAGGAGAATTGATAGTTCATGGTGAGGTCAGCAAGGTAAATGACAGCACAGAGAGTAGTTGACAATTAACATTCAGTAGCAATAATAAAATAAGTTGATGATGATATCACAGAGAGCAGTTAGCATGCGATGGCAATAATGAAATAAACAGACGATGACAACGCAGAGAGCAGTTAACAATTAACATGCGACGGGAATAAAATAAGCAAATAATGACATCACAGAGAGCCGTTAGCAGTTAACATTCGATGGCAATAATAAAATAAGATGATGACATCACAGAGACCAGTTAACAATTAACATGCGATAGCAGTAGTAAAATAAGCAGATTAGGCAGATGATGCCCACAGCAGAAGGATGAATTGTCCATGGGTCAGTCAAATCAAATCAAAAAGGGTAATGGCAAGGAGAGCCCAGGGGCTCTTGGCAGAAATGTCTCAGAGGTGGTGGAGGATGGAGTCCTATGGATAGCAGTTCTGGACTAAGGTGGAATTCTTAAGGGGGTCATGAGAGAGGAGATGCCTGGGAAGAGGAGTAAACAGCCAAATAGCATGGGTGGGCTGACTAGGTGTGAATGGGGTTGTTTTTATATTAACTCGGTGATAACAAGGGCCTTTTTCCCCACGGAGGGGAGCGGAGGGAAATCAGTCATGTCCAGTCCGGGAAGGAGGGAGTGAGGGGGCTCCTCAGAGAAGGTTGCTTATGGGGTGGGGTGGGGGCGGAATGGGAACAGCGGGACAGAATGTCCCACGGTCCCAGTTGGCTACTTGGACAGAGTGGAGGTGGCTTCGAGGGGTGGTTCTAGTGATGATGGCCGGGTGTCGTCGGGCGGGAATGCAGATGTCCGGGCGGGGGATGGCCAGCAGCCCGGCCGCGGGTCATGGACACCCGATAGCAGGCTGCTCGGGGACGGAGGGAGGGAGGGAGGGAGGGGGAGCCCCGGCCCTCGCGTAGGTGTACGGAGGAGAGGATCCTTCCGGGAGCAGCAGGGGCTGCGCGGTGTGATGGCGGGCGGGCCTTTTAGGATCGGGATCCCGGGGTCCTATGTCGGCACCCTGAGGAGAAGGATCCTTTCGGGAGCAGCAGGAGCCCAGCAGTGTGATGGCGGGCTGACTAAGCCCTCATTTCGTCTTCTACTCCCTTACGCATCTGCCTTGCACTTGGATTTGCACCCTTTATTCACCCCTCCCTCAGCCTCACAGCACTTATGTACATTTCCATAATTCATTTATTTTAATGCTTGCCTCTCCCTCTAGACAGTAAAGCCGTTGAGGGCAGGGAACATATATACCAACTCTGTTATATTCTACTCTCCCGAGCACTTAGTACAGTGCTCTGTCCACATTAAGCGCTCAATAAATATGTTTGATTGATTAATTGAGAAAATATATCTTATCCTTATTTTTATTGATGAGAAAACTGAGGCACAGAGAAGCTAAGTAGGTTACCTAAGATTGCACAGCAAGCAAAGTGTTGGAGGCAGGAATGACAACCCAGGAATCCTGACTCCCAGCTGTTTATGCCATAGTTCACGCCCTCCACCAAGAGATCTGGGCTGTGAAGGACACAGAGATGTCGGGAGATGGACCGAGTTGGGTCCCTCGTCCATGGTAGGTAATTCTCCCCTCCCTCTATCCACCAGACCACGCTGCTTTTTCGGTGACACCAGTCACTGGTGTCCCCCTCTCCTTCCAGCTCCAGTCATCACTGAAGAACATTGGGGTCCACACCGGTGCCGGTGAGCAGGTCCATTTGTATGATCACGGCTGGGCGACCAGTAGGTTTGACATCCTGAACTATCAGATTTTACAGAACGGCACCAAAGTCTACAACAAAGTGGGAGAGTTCATGCTCCTGGCCCCAGCTGGCCAAGACTTTACTATCAGTGAGGAGAGGATAACGTGGGATGGGCTATTTTCTCCGGTAATGAAGAAGGAGGAGGAACAGGAAGAGGAGGAGGAGGGTGAGATGACCTGCATTCTGTGACAAATTCATTCATTCATTCAATGGTATTTATTGAGTGCTTACTGTGTGAAGAGCATTGTACTAAGCTCTTGGGAAGTACAAGTCGGCAACATATAGAGACGGTCCCTACCCGTCAACGGGCTAACAGTCTAGAAGGGGGAGACAGACAACAAAACAAAACAAAACATGTAGACAGGTGTCAAACCGTCAAAATAAATAGAATTATAGCTATATGCACATCATTCATAAAATAGAGTAGTAAATATGTACAAGTAAAATAAATCGAGTAATAAATATGTACAAATATATACAAGTGCTATGGGGAGGGGAAGGAGGTAGGGCGGGGGGCAATGGGGAGGAGGAGAGGAAAAAGGGAGCTTGGTCTGGGAAGGCTTCCTGGAGGACGTGAACTCTCAGTAGGGCTTTGAAGGGAGGAAGAGAGCTAGTTTGGAGGATGTGTGGAGGGAGAACATTCCAGGCCAGAGGAAGGACATGGGCCAGGGGTCGATGGCGGGACGGGCGAATACGAGGTACAGTGAGGAGGTTAGCGGCAGAGGAGCGGAGGGTGTGGGCTGGGCTGTAGAAGGAGAGAAGGGAGGTGAGGTAGGAGAGGGCGAGGTGATGGAGAGCCTTGAAGCCGAGAGTGAGGAGTTTTTGCTTGATTCCCCTCATCCAATCAATCAATCAATCCTATTTATTGAGCACTAACAGTGTGCAGAGCACTGTACTAAGTTCCTGGGAGAGTATGATGTAAGTGTCTAATGGAGACATGCCCCGCCCGCAATGATTTCATAGTCTAGAGGGAAAGACATTATTTTAAATAAATGAATTGTGGCTATGTTCGTGAGTGCTGTATGTCCCTCTCCTTTGTACAACCCCCACCCACTACTGCATCCTACAGCCCACTTCTATCTGCTTCTTTCCTGAGTTCCCCACATCTGTCGGGCCCTGCCTTGATCAATCAAGCATAATGATTGAGCACTTACCATGTGCAGAGCACGGTACTAAGTGCTTGGGGGAGGACAATACCACAGATTTGGTAATCAGTCAGTCAGTCAATTGTATTTATTGAGTGCTTACTCTGTGCAAAGCATGGTAAGAAGCGCTCGGGAGTATATGTTATAACAATGAACGTCCCCTGGCCACAGCGAGCTTACAGTCCAGAGGAGAAGACAGACATTAATGTACTTTAATAAATTGCAGGGATTCATTCATTCATTCAATCATTTGTATTTATTGGGTGCTTACTGTGTGCAGAGCACGGTACTAAGCGCTTGGAAACTACAATTCAGCAATAAAGAAAGACAAGTGCTGTGGGGCTGGGAAGGAGGATGAATAAAGGGGGCAAATCAGGGTGACACAGAAAGGAGTTAGGAGTTAGGAAGAGAGAAGGAAAAGAGGGCTTAGGCAGGGAAGGCCTCTCAGAAGAGATATGTCCTCAGTAATGCTTTGAACGGGGGAAGGGGGAGAGTCATCGTCTATTAGGTATGAGGAGGGAGGGGGCGGCGTCTCCCCCCGCAGCCTGTCCAGTGATGGCCGCCTTAAGGGAGGGCAAGGCCCTGCGGGGCCCGGAAAGGGGGGCGGCTCCCCCACCTTACTGACCAGAACCAGATGGGCCATCGGGGACCTGATGCTCGTGGTAGGAGAGGGCGCCGGAAATGACGTCACGGGGAACCCCAAGTGGGCCGCAGTGTGGCGCTCCCCGAGGGCGGCACCGCCCACTTCCGGCGGAAGGACTAGGCCCAATGGGACAGCGGTGGGGCCGTCATGGCCGCCGTGAACTGGAAAGAGGCGCTGAAGCGGCGGTTGGCGCCGACCTTCACTGCCCCGGAGCGTGAGTGTGTGCGTGCACTGCCGCTCCCTGCCATCCATCAGTCAGTCAATCAATCAATTAGTTATACTCCCCCTCCCCATCCCCCCCGCCTTACCTCCTTCCCCTCCCCACAGCACATGTACATATGTATATAAGTTTGTACATATTTATTACTCTATTTATTTTACTTATCCACATTTATTCTATTAATTTTATTTTGTTAATATGTTTTGTTTTGTGGTCTTTCTCCCCCTTCTAGACTGTGAGCCCGCTGTTGGGTAGGGACCGTCTCTATATGTTGCCAACTTGGACTTCCCAAGCGCTTAGTACAGTGCTGTGCACACAGTAATAGCTCAATAAATACGATTGAATGAATGAATGAATGAGGCCTAAGGCAGGATGTGGGCAAGAAGTTGGCTGCACGATAGGTGAGATTGAGGCATAGTGAAGTTAGCATTAGAGGAGTGAAGTGTGCGGGCTGGGCTGTAGTAGAAGAGAAGGAAGGTGAGGTAGGGGGGACAAGGTGATTGAGTGCTTTAAAGCCATAAATATCACAAGTCATATCTACCTATCTTTATACATATCTCGATGGATAATATCTATCTATATATGTATCTATCTATATATGTATTTCACTGTCACTGTATGCCACCAACATATACCACTGTGTGTGTATATATATGTATATATATATATGTATATATATATATAAATAGATGTATAAATGATTAGTGAGATATATATATATATATATATATATCATTGTCCTTCAGAGTCCAATAAGACACCACTCATGGCAGGCTTTTTAAATGATACTTGTGAAGTGTTTACTATATGCCAGATAATGTACTAAGTGCTGGGATCGGTCCTAAGCTCATCAGGTTGGACACCGTCCATGTTCCACATGGGGATCACAGTCTTGACAGATGAGGTAACTGAGGCACAGAGAAGTGAAGTGATTTGCCCAAGTTCCCACAGCAGACAGGTGGTAGAGCCGGGTTTAGAGCCCAGGTCCTCTGTCTCTCAGGCTCATACTCTATCCATTAGTCAACATTGCTTCTCTACGGAGTCACGGGACCAATGAGAGTTGTTGCCAAGATAAATAATTTCAGAGCATTCCTCTGGACCTGAACTTGCCAGAGATTCCTCTTCTCCCTCCCCACCCCATCCTCACAACCCCAGCCAATGCCCTGCTCCTAACTTTGCTGACCCAGAAATCCCAGAAGGGATGAGACTGGGAATGAAAAGCGTCTTAGCCGGTTGGATGCAGGTGCATATCCTGAAGGCAGCGATTCTTCTAGGAATGTGAGTTAGCTCTTCTCAGAGGAATGAACGTGGGCTGAGGGAGGAAGGGAGAGGAGTGGTCAGAAACCAGGGAGGCCCACATGGCCAATACCAAGCGCCCCCCCACCCCCCCGCCCTTGTAAAAGCCAGAGATTCTTGCATCAGAACTTGGCCTAATTTTAATTATGGCCCCCAGTGGCTGACCTCCTCTCTCCTCCACCAATCAGGAGGAGCCGCGAAATCCCACGGTACAGAATTAATGCTGTTGTCAAAGACAACTAGAGATTGTGGACCCGAGCCCAATCACTGGAAATGGGAAACATCTCCCTGAACAAACAATTCTCAGTTGGACCCGGTGCCAATTCTCATTTGGACCCTTACCAAGCTGTGACAGTGAGAAGCAGCATGGTCTAGCGGAAAGAGCCCGGGTCTTGGAGTCGGAGGACCTGGGTTCTAATCTGGTTGTATCTACCCCAGCGTTTAGCTCAGTGCCTGGCACATAGTAAGCACTTAACAAATACCATAATTATTATTCTTATCACTACTGCATCAGCCTCCTACCTGACCTCCCTGCCTCCTGTCTCTTCCCACTACAGCATATACTTCAGTCTGTTGCCTGGATCATTTTTCTATGAAAATGCTCAAGCCATGTTTCCCCATTCCTTAAGAACCTCCAGTGATTGCCCACCTACCTCTGAATCAAGCAGAGACTCCTTGCCAGCTCCATCCAGCTTCCAGCCCCACATGTATTCAGCGGGAAGGGACACTCACCTAACCCACGGCTCCTCATTTGGTGCAGGCAGAGCGGGCTTCTCACGCTCTGGGCAGAGATGACCTGCAGCCGGCTGCTGCGAGTCTCGATCTGCTGCACAGCAGGTCAGAGGCCACAGGTATTTATCACCTGGGCGCTTAGGCCATTCCAGCTTCCGGCCTCATTTTAGTCAGTCCTGCCCTCCGCCTTCCTCCATACCTAATTTGATTAGCACGGGGGCAGGGGACACCTTCTGTATTCCCGACTTGGGCTGTCAATTTAGCAGTTTTGGTCATGGGGACTGTAACCCACCCGCAATTCTGACTTCTGCCTACTGGCTCGAGTGGTCATGAGAAAGCATTTGAGCTACCAGTCTGAGGAAAAAGAAGAAGAACGAATGTTTTATCCCTATTTTACAGATGAGGAAACTGAGGCCCAGAGAAGTGAAGTGATATGCCCAGGATAACACAGCAGGCAAACAGCAGAGTTAATCAATCAACCAGAGGATCTCCAAGATCCTTCAAGATATCTCTACTTTGATGTCCTCCCATCACCTCAAACTTAACATGCCCAAAATATAGCTCCTTATCTTTCCAACCCAAACCCTGTCCTGCCCCTGACTTTCCCATCACCACACTTCCTGTCTCACAAGCCCGTAACCTTGGCTTTATCCTTGACTTTTCTCTCTCATTCAACCCACGTACTTAATCCATCACCAAATCCTGTCGGTCCCACCTTCACAGCATCACTAAAATCCTCCCCTTCCTCTCCATCCAAACTGCTAACATGTTAATACGGTCACTCATCCTATCCCACCTGGATTACTGCATCAGCCTCCTTGCTGACATCCCAGCCTCCTGCCTCTCCCCACTCCAGTCCATACTTTACTCTGCTGCCCGGATCATTTTTCTACAAAATCATTCAGGACAGGTCACACCCCTCCTCCAAAATCTCCAGTGGTTGCCCAAATACCTACATATCAAACAAAAACTCCTCACCATTGGTTTTAAAGCACTCCACCACCTTGCCCCCTCCTACTTCACCTCACCTCTCTCCTTCTACAACCCAGTCTACACACTTTGCTCCTCTTGTGCTAACCTTCTCACTGTACCTCAATCTCACCTGTCTCTCTGCCGATCCCCAGCCCATGTCCTGCCTTTGGCCTGGAACGCCCTCCCTCCTCAAGTCTAGCAATTACTGTACCCCCTTTAAAGTCTTATTGAAGGCACATCTCATCCAAAAGGCCTTCCCAGACTAGGCCCCACCTTTCTTCATCTTTATTCCCTTTTGCCTGCCTCCTCCCAGCCCCACGGCACGTATGTACGTATCTGTTATTTCATTTATTTGTATTCATGTCTGTCTCCCCGTCTAGATGTTAAACTCATTTTGGGCAGGGAAAGTGTCTATTTATTGTGGTATTGTACTCTCCCAAGTGCTTAGTACAGTGCTCTGCACACAGTAAGCGCTCAATAAGTACAATTGAATGAATGAATGATAGAGGAATAAATGGCATTTAGTGAACACTTACTGTGTGCAGAGCACTGCACTAAGCGCTCAGGAGAGTACAATACAACAGAGTTGGGAGACACGTTTCCAACACTTGTTTGTCAGGTTATCATGAGTATGGAGGTGCAGGAAACAAGTTATTTCTCAGTGATTATGATCAAACCCTCTCTGGGAACGAGGCAGTGGCCAGGAAAAAGAGAAGGAAGATTCTCAGGTCACTTACTCCACCAAAAACAAAGATCATCAGGTGGAACCAGTAACTCTTGCATCAGGCTAAAGTACCTCTATAAATATCCCCCCCTCATCTGCTCTCTCTGCCATCCTGGAGCAAGGACCGTATCCATCCAGGCGCTGCACCTGTGTGTGGAATGAATCCTTAGGGGAGCCTGAAACGCTGAACAGCTTTCTCATTTCTACCTGTCAGCCTCTGGATCAGCCTGTCCCTTCAGTAAATAGTTTTCTCTTTGTGTTTTAGGGCTGTGGCCATGAGGCGTAGACTTCTGTAGCCCACCCTATTCTCCCTGCTCTGTGGTGTCCAGTGCAGAATGGTCAACCATCCCTGGACCTTGGAGAGAAATCATTCTACTACCAGGATGGAGATGTGGTGATTGGAGGACTTCTCTCTCTCTCTCTCGATTTGATAGGTTTCCTCAATACATTCACGGAACAGCTGCGTTTCTTTCCTGAGTCCACAGAGTAAGTGTTTGTTTGTTCCTGGGATGTAGGATGGGCAGGAACGGAGGGGGATGTGGCATCATTAGATGCGGGAGAAAGGAAGGGCACTGGGCACTAGTGCTAGCTATTCATTTATTTATATTAATGTCTGTTTCCCCCACTAGACTGTGATAATCGTTGTGGGCAGTGAATGTGTCTGTTTATTGTTATATCATACTCTCCCAAGTGCTTAGTACAGTGCTTTGCACACAATAAGCGCTCAACAAATACAGTAGAATGAACAAATGCTAGGCCACGGGTGGTATTGACGTCTACGAGAAAGGATGAAGGGGCAAAGCACAAATGTAGCTGTTCAGGAAGCTCAAATCAATCAGTCAATCGGTGATATTTATTGAGGGCTTACTGTGAGCAGAGCACTGTACTAGACACTTGAAAAAAAGACAATACAACAGAGTTGGTAGACATTTTCCCTTGCATAAGGAGGTACTGTGTGCAGAGCAATGTATGAAATGTTTGGGAGAGTACAATACAATATGACAGAGGTGGTAGACATGTTCCCTCCCCAAAGCATTTAGTATTAAGCCCTTAGTTCAGTGTTCTGCGTACAGTAAGCACTCAATAAATACCACTGATTGATTACCATGTACTAAGTACTGTACTAAGTGCTTCTGTAAGTACAATATCCCAGAGTTGGAAGATACGTTCCCTGCCCACAAAGAGAACTAGAGGACTCAAAGAGTCCAGAGCATTTCTTGTGGTCAGAAGATTTCTAAATTATGAATTCCCTCCTTTACTTTCTCTGCTCCTCTAGACTGCAACCTCGAGGAGAGTACGGTGCTCTGCACACAGTAGGTGCTCAAAGAGTATCACTGATTGAGATTGATCCATGGGTCAGAATCTACTGATGCGTAGTATGTAGAATTTCCTCCTGCTGCTTTCCCTGAATGCATTTCCTCCCAAGGTCACTTTTTGTACCAAACGTACCCTAGACTGCTCTCACAGCCTCTTCTATCTGGACTGTTGTACTGTCCTTTCCCAAGTTCTTAGGACAGTGCTCTGCACACAGTAAGTGCTCAGTCAATTCTGGATCCGTGCTAGATCATTTAGCAGTCACATTGCAGCTTTCTGAGATGCAATCTCTGTACCAGAGATACAGCGAAAATTTTGACTCACTTCCCACCTTCCTCACAACGACTTGGAGGCTTTCTCTTCTCTGCTCCTGTGCCACTGCCGCTCGACAATTCAACACTCTTTGTTTTTTATTGCTATTTGTTAAGTGCTTACTATATGCCAGGCACTGTACTAAGCATTGGGATAGATACAGGTTCGACATAGTCCCTGTCCCACATGGGGCTCATAGTCTTAATCCCCATTTCACAGTTGAGGGAACAGAGGCACAGAGAAATGAAATGACTCGTCCAGGGTCACACAGCAAGCAAGTGGAAGTGGCAGGATTAGAACTCAGGTCCTTCTGACTCCAAGGCCCAAGCTCTCTCCACTACACCCCAATGTTTCTGTGCCACCTCCCATCCTTCCCATTGCAGATACTTCACCTAACACTGTCAGCACCTCCTGGCCCTGGTGTTTGCTGTGGAAGAGAACAAGGACCCCAATCTGTTACCCAATATTTCTCCGGTTCACCTCTTCAACGTTCACTTCCTGGAGATGATCACGGCCGAGAGTTCCGTGGCTCTGCTTTCAGGAAGAGCTGCGATGGTCCCCAGCTACAGCTGTGAGCAGGAGTGAGGGGGACAAACTGCTGGCTGTCATAAGAGGGACATCACCAGGCATGTCAAGTATTATCTCCTGGGTGCTGGGCCTCTATAAACTCCCCCAAGTAAGGAATCCCAATGGCAAGGGACAGACCACCATTAGTTTGTTGTTGCTCTTGTTGTTGTTGTTGTGGCTGCTTTTTTGTGGTATTTGCTAAGGCTTACTATATGCCAGGCACAGGTGGATACAAGACTATTGGCTTCAAAGCTCTCCATTACTTCGCCCCCTCCTACCTCACCTCCCTTCTCTCTATCTACAGCCCAGCATACACACTCCACTCCTCTACTGCTAACCTCCTCACTGTGCCTTGTTCTAGCCTGTCCCGCTTTCGACCCCTGGCCCACATCCTACCTTTGTCCGGAAATGCCCTCCCTCCTCGCATCCACCAAACTAGCTCTCTTCCCCCCTTCATTCATTCAATCGTATTTATTCAGTGCTTACTATGTGCAGAGCACTGTACTAAGCGCTTGGGAAGTACAAGTCGGCAACATACAGAGACGGTCCATACTCAACAACGGGCTCACAGTCTAAGCCCTACTGAGAGCTCACCTCCTCCAGGAGGCCTTCCCAGAATAAACCCCCTTTTCCTATGCTCCTCGTCCCATCCCCATAGACCCTACTTCCTCCTGCTCTACTCCCTTCCCTGCCCCACAGCACTTGTATATATTTGTACATATTTATTATTCTATTTATTTTATTAATGATGTTTATATATCTATAGTTCTATTTATCTATTTTAATGCTATTGATGCCTGTCTATTTGTTTTGTTTTGTTGTCTGTCTCCCCCTTCTAGATTGTGAGCCTGTTGTGTAGGGATTGTCTCTGTTGACGAATTGTACTTTCCAAGCGCTTAGTACATTGCTCTGCACACAGTAAGTGCTCAATAAATATGATTACTGAATGAAGGATTGGATACACAGTCTTTATCCCATGTCGGGCTCAGAGTCGTAACCCCCATTTTACAGATGAGGGAACTGAGGCACAGAGAGGTGAAGTGGCTTGCACGAGGTCACACAGCAGACAAGTGACAGAGCCGGGATTAGAACCCAGGGTCTCTGACTCCCAGGCCCGTGTGCTTTCCACTAGACCATGTTGTTGGACTCAGTTGGGAAATCCTCCCTCCCCACATCCTACTACAGTTCTTCCCACATTCAAATGCCTCCTAAAATTCCACCTCTTCCAACAAGCCTTCCTAAGATGATTAGCCAGTCCCCTGATTCACGTCATCTATCCAACCCACTCTAGCAGTTCTGAATGTATTTATAACCATTCTCAGCACTCATGGATATAGGTGCGCTGAATTATTTACTTGGACCATCTGAATTGTAAATACCTTGCCTTTATTGGTACAGTGTGAGGGCAGGGAATGTGTCATTTTCTCAATAATTATGGTACTAGTTAAGTCCTTTCTGTGTATCAAACACTGTTCAAGCACTATGGAAGATACAAGAAGATCAGGTCAGATACAATTCCTGTCACTCATCAGGCTTCCTCCCAATCTAAAAAGGAGGGAGTGCAGGCACTGGATCCCCATTTTACCTAAGGGGAAGTGAAGTGACTTCCCAAGGTCTCTTTGCGGGCATGTGGCAGAGCTGGAATTAGAACCCGGGTCCTCTGGCTCCTAGGCAAGTGCTCTTTCCACTAGGCCACGCTGCTCCTCTTTCCAAGTGCCTAATACATTCATCCCACAGAGGATGCATTTTTCTGATTCCCCACACCAGATGGAAAATTCCAGACAAAGAGATGTTGAAGGAGCCATTGTCAATGAAATGGACGTATGTCTTTGACCAGAAGAGGAAAGACAGACCCCCTCTAGACTGTAAGTTCCTTCTGGGCAGGGAGACTGTCCACCACTCTGTTATGCTGTACCCTCCCAAGTGCTTAGGACTGGAACCTAAGCCTAGCAAGTACCCAGTAAGTACCATGGATTGATTGATGGATTTGGGAACACAGAATGATGATGTCTGTCTGTATGTCCTCTCAATAGTCGCCTCTTCCCCCACTCTGTCTCCCATGTAGATCTGCTACGGCCCAGAGGACCCCATTCTCAGAGATAAGGCCCAGTTCCCATATTTCTATCAGATCTCTGTGAGTTCCCCAAATCTGTCCTCAGTGATTATCTGTCTCATGAAATATTTTCACTGGGTCTCGGTTGGCCTCCTGGTTACCAGTGATATTCATGGAAAGATGTTCGCTACAGTTCTAACAGAGGAGATGGCCAAGAATGGTATCTGTGTGGCTTATATTGAAAGAATCCATGAATACTTTACCGAAAATATATACAGGTTTGACTCCCACTACAAATAAATTATTACATCATCAGCAGATGTGATCGATGCCTCCGGAGATACATACTCTTTATTGTCATTTGTTTTTAATCTGCATAACTTCCCTGCTCTTGGTAAGGTTTGGGTCACCACATATGATTGAGATTTTACAACAAATTCCTATATCAAAAATAACACCTATTTCCAAGGCTCCGTCATTTTCAGTCCATAGGAAGGAGATTCCGGGTTTTGGGGATTTTGAACGGACCCTGAACCCTCGGAAATTTCCACAGGATGTGTCTCTGCCAGCATTCTGGCGGTGTGTCTTTGATTGTCCACTCATAGAAGATCCGGAAAAATTCGATTCCTTGGGACTGTGTGGCGAAAATGGTACGTTGGAGAGCAAGCCCTTGGGCTTCTGGGACATGAACATGTTACCACAGAATTACAGAATATACAGCGCTGTGTATACCATAGCTCACGCCCTCCACCAAGGGATACGGGCTACGAAGGGCATGGAGACATCGCGAGATGTCAGGCAAAAACTCCTCATCCTGGGCTTCAAGGCTCTCCATCACCTCGCCCCCTCCTACCTCTCCTCCCTTCTCTCCTTCTACAGCCCACCCCGCACCCTCCGCTCCTCTGCTGCTAATCTCCTCACCGTACCTCGTTCTCGCCTGTCCCGCCATCGACCCCCAGCCCACGTCATCCCCCGGGCCTGGAATGCCCTCCCTCTGCCCACCCGCCAAGCTAGCTCTCTTCCTCCCTTCAAGGCCCTACTGAGAGCTCACCTCCTCCAGGAGGCCTTCCCAGACTGAGCCCCTTCCTTCCTCTCCCCCTCGTCCCCCCTCCATCCCCCCATCTTACCTCCTTCCCTTCCCCACAGCACCTGTATATATGTATATATGTTTGTACATTTTTATTACTCTATTTATTCATTGATTTTACTTGTACATATCTATTCTATTTATTTTATTTTGTTAGTATGTTTGGTTTTGTTCTCTGTCTCCCCCTTTTAGACTGTGAGCCCACTGTTGGGTAGGGACTGTCTCTATATGTTGCCAACTTGTACTTCCCAAGCGCTTAGTACAGTGCTCTGCACACAGTAAGCGCTCAATAAATACGATTGATTGATTGACATGGACCAAGTCGGGTTCCTTGTCCATGGCAGGTAATTCTCCCCTCTCTCTATCCACTAGGTCTCGCTGCTTCTTCGGGGACTTCAGTCGTCGGTATCTCCCTCTCCCTCCATGTCCACTTGTCCCTGAAGAATACTTGGATCCACACTGGTACAGGTGAGCAGATCCATTTGGATGGCCTTGGCTGGGCGACCAGTAGGTTTGACATCCTGAACATCAGAATGGAATAATTCATGCCCCTGGCCCCAGCTGGACAAGATTTCACCATTAGTGAGGAGAGTATAACGTGGGATCGGCGATTTTCTCAGGCAAAGAAGGAGGGGGAGCAGGACGAGGAAGAGAAAGGAGGAAGAGGAGGAGAGGGGGAAAACTGCATCCTGCGACAAACGATGTCCCGAGTCTTCTTATCTGTGGTCAATTCTGACATGTTGGTCGGGACTGTCACTGTGGTCCTTCGGGACCACTGGGCTGGGGGCAGAATGAGGCCGTGGTTGGGTCCCAGGGCACCTTCTTCACTCCCTCCATCATCTCGGTCTGCTCCCTTGTCCAAGAGAGCATCTGCATGGATTGATTACTCTCTCAATTGCATAGTACTGTGCCCCGCATACAGTAAACTCCCAGTAAATACTATTGATGATGTAGACTGTTCTGAGCTCTGATTGAACTCTCTGTCTTCAGAGAAAGTGAGTAAAACGTTGCCCTGGGATTTCTATATCATTTCCTGTCTTCCCCAGTGCCCCTGATTCCCAGGGAGGAAAGCTTCAATGCCCTTCCCGTTTCCCTCTTCCCGTCTTCGCACAGACCTCTCACTCCGTTTGTAGCGAGAGCTGCCGGCCGGGATTCAGGAAAACATCTCGGGAAGGGGAAGCCCCCTGCTGCTACGACTGCGTGCCCTGTGCTGAGGGAGAGATCAGCAATCATTCATTCATTCATTCATTCAATCGTATTTATTGAGTGCTTACTGTGTGCAGAGCACTGTACTAAGCACGTGGGAAGTACAAGTTGGCAACATATAGAGACGGTCCCTACCCAACAACGGGCTCACAGTCTAGAAGGGGGAGACAGACAACAAAACAAAACATGTGGACAGGTGTCAAGTCATCACAATAAATAGAAGTAAAGCTTGATGCACATCATTAACCGTTGCTCCCTGGGGTTTCGGGGGCAACTCTCGGGTTCTTACCCTTTCCGGGTCTTCGGACGTCTCCGGACTCAGGCCGCGCGTTCAAACCAGGAAGAGTCAGCCAGAGGTCCAAAGCTTGGTTGCCGTTTATTTACTATCAGTGATTACATGGTTAATAAAGAGAGCGAGAACGAGAGGGAGAGAGAAAGGGAGGGAGAGAGAGCACCTGTGTATCCCCCCTTGTCTTGTTCGTCTCTTATACCCCCCGTTGCCCGGGGGCAGGGTTTTCTCAGGCCATGTAGCACACTCACTCGCCACCCTCCAGCCACTAGCCTAGCAACAGCTCTGTCCATCACGAAGCGTTTGCTCTGGCTGGCCCCCAGCCACCCGTTGTCAACCATCGCTGGCTGCGGATATGGCCTTGAGGTTGCCTCCGAGCTTTGCAGGTGCAAGCTTGTTTTTCTTGCCCTGGTCCCTTTATCTCCTGTTGTTGAGTCTGTTTGGCCTTGAGCCGTTGGGTACGGTTTGTGTGCACATACTCCCTGTCTCGGCGCCTTCCCACGCTCCCCACGATTAACAAAAAGAATAGAATAGTAAATATGTACAAGTGAAATAAATAGAGTAATAAATCTGTACAAACATATATACAGGTGCTGTGGTGAGGGGAAGGAGGTAGGGTGGGGGGGAATGGGGAGGGGGAGAGGAAGGAGGGGGCTCAGTCTGGGAAAGCCTCCTGGAGGAGGTGAGCTCTCAATAGGGCTTTGAAGAGAGGAAGAGAGCTAGCTTGGTGGATGTGCGTGGGGAGGGCATTCCAGGCCAGGGGGAGGATGTGGGCCGGGGGTCGATGGCGGGACAGGCGAGAAGGAGGCACAGTGAGGAGGTTAGTGTTAGAGTTAGCAATCAGACCGGTAGGTGTCTGCTGAGCATAATGCTTCTTTGTCGATGATGAGCTTCCAGTCTAGAGGTGGAGGCAAACATTGATCGATCAATCAATTGTATTCATTGGAACACTTCCTGTGTGAAAGTGTAGAGCACTGTTCTGTGTGTTAGTATCAGGTATGGTACCATATGGTCCCATATGGTACTAAGGGCAACATACGGCAGAGTTGGTAACACGTTCCAATCCCTTGAAAGCAGTTTCTACATTTATCTGATTTTCCTGGTTCTTTGCATTCTTCTGCACCTGTATCATGAACTCCCCTTATCCAGGGACTGGAATTTCATGCTCTGACCCAAATGAGTTTATTTATTCCTTTCAGATACGGTTCAATGCACCAAGTGCCCCCAAAATGAATTTCCAAATCCTCAAAGAGATCCGTGTATCACAAAAGCTGTGGTATTCCTTTCCTACGAGAAACCTTTGGGAATGGTTCTGACGTCCTTCGCCCTCTGCTTCTCTCTTATCACTGCTTTGGTTTTGGAGGTCTTTCTCCATCATCAGGATACCCCCATACTGAAAGCTAACAACCTTAGTTTCAGTTGCACCCTCCTCACAGCTCTCCTGTTCTGCTCTCTCTCCTCTTTGACCTTTGTCGGTCATCCCAGCCCATCCACCTGCATCCTGCGACAGACGGCCTTAGAAGTCGTCTTCTCCATGGCCATTTCTGCAACGTTGCCCAAGACGGTCACCGTGGTCCTGGCCTTCAGGGCCACTGGGTGGGGGAGCAGAATGATGACGTGGTTGAGACCCAGGGGCCTTCCTCCTTCGCCTACATCTCCTCCTTCGTCCAAGTGTGCATCTGCATGGTCTGTCTAAGGACCTCCCCTCCATTCTCTGACGTGGATGTGGTGTCCGAGGCTGGAGTCATCGTCGTCCAGTGCAACGAGGGCTCCTCCACTGCCTTCTACTGCGTCCTGGGCTACATGGGGCTCCTGGCCCTGATCAGCCTCTAGGTGGCCTTCCTGGCCCAGAGGGTACCAGACAGCCTCAACGAGGCCAGGTTCATCACATTCAGCATGCTGGTGCTCTGCAGCGTCTGGATGTCCTTCCTGCCCACCTACCTGAGCACCAAGGGCAAGGACATGGTGGCCGTGAAGGTCTTCTCCATCCTGGCCTCCAGCACAGGGCTCCTCGGCTACATCTGTGGCCCCAAGGTCTACATGATCCTGCTGAGGCCGAACGGAAACACCAAAGGGCAGTTAATGGGGAGACAGGGGAATCATTAAATGAGGCAAAGAGAGGCAAGACGACCAGGGCCGGTCTTGGAGAGGTGGCCACTAGAAGGTGATGGTTCAAATTCTTGCCCCTCCCCACTGATACATGACGTGATGGGCATCCCCCAAAGGGCATTTTTTTGTGTGTGAGGTTATGTCCAGCAACGGCTCCCAATCTTGCCATGCTCCTTCCTTCCTCTAGGCCTCTGGCCACCTGTCTTTCATCTGTCCAGAGGTCCTGACCTTGCCCGAGCCGAGAGCCAGTCTCCATCCCCAGGAGGATGACGAGCGCAGCACCTCCCTCAGGCTGAGGAAGAAAAAGGCTTATCCCTTCAGGTCCGCCCTGGGTCTCCGGGAGATGGAGAACATCAATCCTGAATCTGCCCTACTCTGGCCTCTGATCCCGTCTCTCCCAGCTCTGCCCTTTTCCCACCTCCCTTACCCTCTCCTTTGCACCAAAACACTTACTACTCCCGTCTGAAGCTCACTCCTCTCCACTTCTTCCATGGGTTTCCCAGCACCTTCAGGCCCTGCCCTGATCAATCAATCGATCCACCATACTTACTGAGCACTTCCTGTGTGCAGCGCCCTGAAATAATCACCTGGGAGAGTACAATGTAACAGAGTTGGTGGACATGTTCCCAGCTCATAGTGAGGATCCTGTCTTAGTTCTCCCTTTCCCACACCTCTCTGCCAGAGGTCAAAGTCCCTAGGGCCTAACATAGGTAGTGGATTCTGGTGTCAGTATTCTGGAGCAGAGGCTGGGGTCCTGGCTCCCTACTTACTCCCTATTGTGGCAGCCCATGTAATGAGAACCAGTGTGACTTAGATGCAGTGTTGTCTAATGAAAAGAGCACAGGCATGGGAGTCAGAGGACCCGGGTTCTAATTCTAGCTCCACCACTTGCCTGTGGAGTGAACTCGGGCAAGTCACTTCCCTTCTCGAGTCTCGGTTCTCTCACCTGTAAAATGGAGACTAAGACTGTGAGCTCCGTATGGAACAGGGACTGGGTCCCACCTGATGATCTAGTGTCAATCCCAGCCTTTAGAACTGCACCTGAAAAATAGCAAGCTCCTGATACCACCACAAAATTAAAAGGAGCCAGGCCAGGGAAATAAATGCACGGTCCCCTCTGCCCCATAGTTGTCTTCCAGCCTCAATCTCCCAGCTTCTCCTAGCCTCAGCCATTGAGGACAAACTGCATCTCTGCCTCCCCCATCCCTGTGCCAGTGGAGAGCCCGGGTTGGTCCTGTCCCTAGTTCCTACACCATGTGTCCCCATGTGTCCACCACCCAGCTGCCTTCCTCAGGTGAGGAGAGTCAATCAATCAATCAATCATGTTTATTGAGCGCTTACTGTGTGCAGAGGTCTGTAATAAACACTTGGGAAGTACAAGTTGGCAACATATAGAGATAGCCCCTACCCAACAGTGGGCTCACAGTCTAGAAGGGGGAGACAGAGAACAAAACAAAACATATTACAAAATAAAATAAATAGAATAGATATGTACAAGTAAAATAAATACATAAATAAATGAATGGAGTAATACATATGTACAAACATATATACATATATACAGGTGCTGTGGGGAATGGAAGGAGGTAAGACGGTGGGGATGGAGGGGGGGATGAAGGGTAGAGGAAGGAGGGGGCTCAGTCTGGGAAGGCCTCCTGGAGGAGGTGAGCTCTCAGTAGGGCCTTGAAGGGAGGAAGAGAGTTAACTTGGCGGATAGGCAGAGGGAGGACATTCCAGGCCAGGGAGATGACGTGGGCCTGGGGGTCGACGGCGAGACAGGCGAGAACGAGGCACCGTGAGGAGATTAGCGGCAGAGGAGCGGAAGGTGCGGGCTGGGCTGTAGAAGGAGAGAAGAGAGGTGAGGTAGGAGGGGGCGAAGAGATGGAGAGCCTTGAAGTCGAGGGTGAGGAGTTTCTGCCTAATGCGCAGATTGACTGGTAGCCACTGGAGATTTTTGAGGAGGGGAGTAACATGCCCAGAGCGTTTCTGGACAAAGACAATCCGGGCAGCGGCATGAAGTATGGATTGAAGTGGGGAGAGACACGAGGATGGGAGATCAGAGAGAAGGCTGATGCAGTAGTCCAGACAGGGATGCGATGAGAGCTTGAACGAGCAGGATAGGGCTTTTGATGGAGAGGAAAGGGCGAAACTTGGAAATGTTGCGGAGCTGAGATCGGCAGGTTTTGGTGACGGCTTGGATGTGAGGGGTGAATGAGAGAGCGGGGTTAAAGATGACACCAAGGTTGCGGGCTTGTGAGACGGGAAGGATGGTAGTGCCGTCAGCAGTGATGGGAAAGTCAGGGGGAGGGCAGGGTTTGGGAGGGAAGACAAGGAGTTCACTCATGGACATGTTGAGTTTTAGGTGGCGGGCAGACATCCAGATGGAGATGTCCTGAAGGCAGGAGGAGATGCGAGCCTGGAGGTAGGGGGAGAGAGCACGGGCACAGATGTAGATTTGGGTGTCATCAGCGTAGAGATGATAGTTGAAGCCGTTGCAGCGAATGAGGTCACCAAGGGAGAGAGTGTAGATCGAGAACAGAAGGGGACCAAGAACTGAACCTTGGGGATCCCCCACAGTAAGGGGATGGGAGGGGGAGGAGGAGCCTGCAAAAGAGACTTAGAATGAGCGACCGGAGTGATAAGAGGAGACCCAGGAGAGGACGGAGTCTGTGAAGCCAAGGAGGAGAGTCCACTCCAGAACCCCTCACCAAGGCACGGAGAAGAAGGAAGGGAGAAATGAGGAGGGCAGGAAAACAACCATATAATGGCTCTCCAGAATTTAAAGAAAGAAAAGAAGTCACATAGTTTGAGAATAATCTTCTCCTTTGACAGGGAAATTGGGGAGTGGTTGTCACAGGAATGTGGGGAAGAGGAGGTTCCCTGTCAAATAAATTTAAACTAGAGATTCTCTAGATTGTAAGTTCTATGTGGGCAGGGAACGTTTACCCACTCTGTTGTATTCTCCCAAGTGCTCAGTATAGCCCTCTGTACACAGGAAGTGCTCAATAAATACCATTGATTGATTGACTGGTTGATTCTTCTCCTATTTCCCACCGATGCTGGTGGTCTTTCTTTCTGAACCAGAGCAGAAAGAGGTTCTCATGGCAAGTAATATCCATTGTATGAGAAGCAGCTTGGTCTAATAGACAGAGCACAGGCCTGGGAGTCAGAAGGACCTGGGTTCTCATCCCCGTTCAGCCACTTGTCTGCTCTGTGACTTTGGGCAAGTCAGTTCAATTCTCTGGTCCTCAGTTACCTCATATGTAAAATGGGGATGAAGACTAGGAGCCCCATGTGGGACATGGACTATGTCCAGCCTGATTATACTGTGTCTCTCCCAGAATTTAGTACAGTGCCTGGAACAAAGTAAGTGCTTAACAAATGCCACAGTCATTATTATTATCATTTAGAACAGCCAGATGCTATTCCCGAGTGACCCCCACCCCTCCCCATAGACGAGGAAGCTGGAAACAAGGGTGAGTTCCCTAGGAAAGCAATTCCCAGAGAGTGAAGGAGACACCCTAGCAGCGTTATCAGTGAGTGGGGCCCACACATCCCTAGGAGATCCTGCAGGGGCATTGGTCTTCTCCCAGGACAAAGAGACAGGTGCTGGGACGTGGGAATCGGGAGCCTGGAATGCCCTCTTTCCCCAGAGGGCAGGAGGGGATGATCGATCTGCATCTAGGCTGGAGTTGGGGCCGGTGTTTCCTCAGTGACCAGAGGGACCCTCCTCTGTCCTCTCCTCCTCCACCTCCAGAGGTAGGACATCAGCTTCCAGGGTGGGAAGATGGGTCTGGGGATCTGAGGTCCAGTGAGGATGAGCTCTTTCCCCTTTCACGCAGTCTGGATGCAGTGCCCAGACGTCTACTGGTACACCCGGTAGGTGGTGCTCAACTTCCCATTCTGGTTGAGTCAACTTCCCCGGGGCCCGGAACGTGACCTCCTCCTTGAGCGCTTGGACGGTCAGCTCCTCACGGGGAGGGGTGGTGACTGGGAGGGCCACCTGCACCTTGTTCTTGGTCGTGATGCTCGGGGTCTTCCCGAACTCCACAGTCATGGTCAGTGAGGTCTCCACCTTGACTGTGAACCGGGGGCCCACCATAAGTTCCCCAGAGCCCTTGAAGTCAAAGACACGGTGGTGCAGACCTCCAGCTCTTTGCTGAAGATGCTGGTGTGTACATCTGTTCCACATGGGTGCTTAGAACAGTGCTCAACGCTTAGAACATTGCTTGGCACACAGAGAGTGCTTAGGAAATACTATTATTATTATTATCATTATTATCATTATCCAATTATTATTGCATCCTACCACCCCAAACACGACATGACTTCCTCTCCGTCTCCACCCTCCACTTCTCCCACAAGATCTTGGCGGTGATCTCAGCCCAGGCTGGGCCTCAGGGACCGCACACCCTGGAGCCGTGGTTTTCAGAACAGCACTAAGTCATAGTCGGGGCACTTTTCCCAAGTGGAAGGGGGCGCTGGACACTTATCCCCTGCCCGGTACACAAAGTAACCCCCCTCCCCTCTCTTCACTGAAGCACAGGAGCCAGATGCCTCTCCTATCGGAGTGACTGGACACCTCCCTGAAGTCCTTGTGAAAGACATTGGCTTCCTTCTTATTGGGCGGTAGAGGTACGAGGAGCTTGGTGCCTTCGTAGAGTGTGATCTGGGGGTTCTCCAAGTCTTCCCTCCCTAACTGGAGGGAAGAGATCCGGTCGTCCAGGCCGATGCTGCTGTACTCCCCCCCCCCAAAAAAAAAGCCATGTGATCAAAAGCCAGCCAGAGCTGACAGGTCACATTCAGGGAGGAGATGACCTTGTCGAAGTACACGTCCCACAAGTCCGGGATGTCTCAGGTGAACTCTTCACTGAGCCCCCGGAACCCGGGATTGTCGAACACGGTGATCTCATTCAACCTGGAGCCGAGAGTTGGGATCGTGACAGGGGTGGGATGGGGATTCGGGGTCTGAGGGAGGGGTCCTCGGAACAGGACAGGCTGCTGGAAGGGCAGAGTGTATCAGTCACTCATGTCATGGTATTTATTGAGTAGTTACTGTGTGCAGAGCACTTAACCAAGTGATTGCGAAAGTGGCATATAACAGCGTTGGTAGACAGGTTCCATGCCATAAGGAGCTCACAGTCTAGAGGGGCAGACAGACATCAATCAATCGATCGATGACTTTTTTATAGTATTTATTAAGAACTTACTTTGTGCGTGGCACTGTACTAAGCCCTGGGGTAGGTGAAGGTTATTTAGGTTGGACCCAGTCCGTGTCCAACATGGAACTCACAGTCTTAATCCTCATTTTACAGATGAGGTAACTAAGGCACAGAGAAGGGAAGTGACTTGCCTCAAGTCACACACCAGACTAATGGCAGAGCCAGGATTACAACCCTGGTCCTTCTGACTCCCAGTCAAGTAGTCTATCACTGGCCATGATGCTTCTCATCTACTTGCCCACACTGCTTCTGAATGCTTACTGTTTGCCAAGCAATATATTAAGCAATCAATCGATAACATTGATTGAGTGCTTACTGTGTGCAGAAGGGAACTTTTACTTTCCAGCAAAGAATTCTACATTTTTTCCCTTTTCTCAGCATCACATTGGGAGTTCCAAAGCTTGAGGAAGGGCAGATGGGCATTATGGTGGTAAATTGTCCCATCCCAGACAGAATAAGCAGCGTGTCCTGATGGCTAGAGCATTGGCCTAGGAGTCAGTAGTACCTGTATTCAAATCCCGGCTCCACCGCTCGTCTGCTTTGTGACCTTGGGCCAGTCACTTCACTTCCCTGGACCTCAGTTACTTTATCTGTAAAATGGGGATGAAGAACGCGAGCCCCATGTAAAACTGTGATCTTACTGTGAACAATCAGATTACTTTGTATCTATCCCTATGCTTAATACAGTGCCTGGCACAAAGTATGTGCTTAAGAAATACCATTAAAACAAAAATGAGTGCGTGAAAGACAGCTGCAGTGTTGCTTATGTTCTCAGTGTTTACTCTAATGAAGAACTGGTCATGACTCAGGGGACCCTGTGGATTTTGCTGGCTCCAGTCAGCTCTTATCCCAGCTCTGTTCATTCATCCATTCATTCAATCGTATTTATTGAGCGCTTACTGTGTGCAGAGCACTGTGCTAAGCGCTTGGGAAGTACAAGTTGGCAACATATAGAGATGGTCCCTACCCAACAGCGGGCTCACAGTCTAGAAGGAGGAGACAGACAACAAAACAAAACATATTAACAAAATAAAATAAATAGAATAAATATGTACAAATAAAATAAATAAATAAATAGAGTAATAAATACGTACAAACATATATACATATATACAGGTGCTGTGGGGAGGGGAAGGAGGTAAGGCAGGGGGGTTGGGGAGGGGGAGGAGGGGGAGAGGAAGGAGAAGGCTCTGTTCCTGCCTGGACATCTGACTCTCAATCCCTCGTGGGACTGATCCTTTTTAGCCCAGGAAGGTGATGGAATTGTGGGGTGAGGTACTGGGAAAAAGAGGTCAGCATGTTCCAGGTCTAATATTCTGATCTAGCAGCTATCAAGCCCAGGCGGGACCTGAGTCTCTCAACTTAAATCGGGGAAGGAGACACCATAGGCCTCTAAGAATCGAATCCAGTCATCAAGGAGACAGGTTAAATTTCAATCGACTTTTTAATGGTTTTGTTAAGCGCTGACTATATGCTAGGCACTGTACTAAGTACTGAGGTTGATACAAGCTGATCGAGTCGGACACAGTTCATGTCCCACGAGGGGCTCACAGTCTTAATTCCCATTTTACAGATAAGGGAACTGACACAGAGAAGTGAAGTGACTTACCCAAAGTCACACAGAAGAACCATAATTAGAACTCACATCCCTCTGACTTCCAGGCCCATGCTCTCTCCATTACTCCATGCTATGCTATGCTTCTTTTCAGTAATGGGGAAGAACGTGAAGAGTTAATCGTTGGACTGAATGAAGAGGGCAGGGTTTTGGTGGTGGGTGTCAAATTTTTGGTCCACTTGAATAAACAAGTTTCACTGATAGGTTTTCAAGATGGTAAAAGATGGGAGAAACAGAGTCAAAGGATAGAATGGACATAAACAACAGGAGATTTCTCAAACAGGTGCTGAAACTGGGACACTAAAGACAAGAAGGGCAGAGGTAAGTTTTATGGATATGATAAAACAAAGACTCAGACAATGCTCCATCCCTGGTGAATGCCAGGAGGGAATTGCAATCAATCAGTTGATCTATCTATCATATTTATTGAACGCTTACTGTAGAGGATAAGCCATCAAGAAATCTAGTTGACAAGCAGCTTGGCCCAGTGGCAGAGCACGGGGCTGGGTCCTGGCTACTCCGAATGTCTGCTGTGTGATCCCAAGGTCACTTCACTTCTCTGTACCTCAATTCCCTCATCTGTAAAGTGGGGATTATAACTGAGAGCCCCACGTGGTATAGGGACTGTGTCCAGCCTCACAACCTCATACCTATCTTAGTACAGTGCCTGGCACAAAATCAGGGCTTAACAAATATCTTTAGAAAGTGAAAAAATAATCAAATCAGGATGTCTAGTGCATCTTTTCGAGTCTCAGAGTGTCAGGCTAACCTTATATCAAGATTCAGACAAAGCCCAAAATGTATAAGTCAACAGTAGCATCTGACCTTTCTTTATGGCTCAAAACCAATCAATCAGTTGCATTTCTTGAGTGCTTGTAGTGTTCAGAGCACTGTGTGTAAGTGCTTGGAAGAATACAGTGCATTAGAGTTGGAAGACACGTTTCCTTTCCACAGTGAGCTTAAAGTCTAGAGGAGGAGACAGACTTTAATAAAAATAAATAAATTATAGATATGGAGATGAGTGCTGTGGGGCTGAAAGTGAAGTAAATAAAGGGTGAAAATCCAAGTACAAGGGTGATGCAGAAGGGAGTGGGGCGGGAGGAAATGAGGCCTTAATCAGGGAAGACCTCTTGGAGGAGTTGTGATTTTAGTAAGGCTTTGTAGGAAGGGGGAGGTGTAGCTGTTGACTACAAGGTGGGAGGGAGTTCCAGGCCAGAGGCAGGATGTGGATGAGAGGTCAGCGGCAAGGTAGAGGAGATCAAGGTACCATGAGGCGGTTGGTGTTAGTGGAGCAAACTGTGTGGGCTGGTTTGTAGTAGGAAATCAGTGGCATAAGATGGGAAGGAGCAAGTTAATTGAAGCTTTAAAAAATGGTAAGGAGTTTCTGTTTGATATGGATGTAGATAGGCAGCCACTGGAGGTTCTTAAGGAGTGGGGAGATGTGGAGTGAACAGATTTGTAGAAAAATGATCTGGGTGGCTGAGTGAAGTATTGACTGAATTGGGAAGAGACAGAAAGCAGGGAAGTCAAAGGATGATCCCATTACTGGGGTTTCTTTCAATTATCTAATCAATTAATTGTATTTGTTGAGTGCTCGCTGTTGGCAGAGTTGTGTACTAAGCACTTGGGAGACTATAACTGAGTTGGTTGACTCAGTCTCTTTCCATAACCTCTCCACTGTGCACTGAGGAATGAGAATTTATTGTTTAGTGTTACATTGTAATAATATTAATAATAATTATAATAATAATATTGTGCTCCCCCTTGTGCTAGTACTATGCTCTGCACACAGTAAGAGCTCAATAAATATGCTTGACTGACTGAGGGTCTGTTGCTCAATTACTTGGTAAAGGGAAAAACTGTCTAGCTTTCTACATTGCTGCCACATAAAGATAGATTTTTACTACTACTACTATGCTAAAACAGTCATCATAGACGAATCTGTTTCTTGGTATCCTGATCTTCGCAAAGGCTTTATGAAAAAAAGTAAATCTTGTCCCAAAAGCTGCTTTATTCAAAGACACTAACTCCTCTACCACCTCAAGGAGCTTACAATTCAGCTGGGAAGACAGACACTTGCATTTGGCAATAATTTATAATTGTGCTATTTTTAGGCACTTAATGAGTCCCAAAACACTGTATTGAGTTCTGGGGTTCATACCAAATAATCAGATCCCACATGGGGCTTGCCATCTAAGCAGGAGGGAAAACAGGTATTGAATCCAGATTTTGCTGAGGAGGGAACTGAGGCAAACAGAAATTAGGTGACTTGCCCAATGTCACAGAGCAGACAAATGGCAAAGTGGGGTATAGACAACCAGGCCCTTGCTCTTTCCACTAGGTAATACTGCGTGCCTAGTGGAATTTATACCTCTTGACCATTCATTCATTCATTCATTCAATCGTATTTATTGAGCGCTTACTGTGTGCATAGCACTGTACTAAGCGCTTGGGAAGTACAGGCTTTCAACATAAAGAGACGGTCCCTACCCAACAACGAGCTCACAGTCTAGAAAGGGGAGACAGACAACAAAACAAAATATATAAACCAAATAAAATACATAGAATAAATATGCACTAGTAAAATAAATAAATAAATAGAGTAATAAATATGTACAAACATATATAAATATATACAGGTGCTGTGGGGAAGGGAAGGAGGTAAGGAGGGGAGAATAGGGATGGGAAGGACGGGGAGAGGAAGGATGGGGCTCAGTCTGGGAAGGCCTCCTGGAGGAGATGAGCTCTCAGTAGGGCTTTGAAGGGAGGAAGAGAGCTAGCTTGGCGGATTGGTGGAGGGAGGGCATTCCAGGCCAGGGGGAGGACATGGGACCGGGGTCAATGGCGGGAAAGGCGAGAACGAGGCACTGTGAGGAGATTAGCGGCAGAGGAGTGGAGGGTGCGGGATGGGCTGTAGAACGAGAGAAGGGAGGTGAGGTAGGAGGAGGCGAGGTGATGGAGATCCTTGAAGCCGAGGGTGAGGAGTTTTTGCCTGATGCGTATGTTGATTGGTAGCCACTGGAGATTTTTGAGGAGGGGAGTAACATGTCCAGAGCGTTTCTGCAACAAGACGATCCGGGCAGCAGCGTGAAGTATGGATTGAAGTGGGGAGAGACAGGAGGATGGGAGAACGGAGAGGAGGCTGATGCAGTAGTCCGGTCGGGATAGGATGAGAGATGGAAAGAGTAGGGTAGCGGTTTGGATGGAGTGGAAGGGGCGGATTTTGGCGATGTTGCAGAGGTGAGACCGGCCGGTTTTGGTGACGGCATGGATGTGAGGGGTGAACGAGAGAACGGGGTCGAGGATAATACCAAGGTTGCGGGCTTGTGAGACAGGAAGGATGGTAGTGCCGTCAACAGTGATGGGAAAGTCAGGGAGAGGGCAGGGTTTGGGAGGGAAGATAAGGAGTTCAGTCTTGGACAGGTTGAGTTTTAGATGGCGGGCAGACATCCAGATGGATATGTCCTGAAGGCAGGAGGAGATGCGAGCCTGGAGGGAGGGAGAGAGAGCAGGGACAGAGATGTAGATTTGGGTGTCATCAGCGTAGAGATGATAGTTGAAGCCGTGGGAGCGAATGAGTTCGCGGGAGTGAGTTTAGATAGAGAACAGAAGGGGATTGAGAACTGACCCTTGAGGAACCCCTACAGTAAGGGGATGGGAGGGGGAGGAGGAGCCCGCAAAAGAGACTAAGAATGAACGGCCGGAGAGATAAGAGGAGAACCAGGGGAGGACGGAGTATGTGAAGCCAAGGTTGTATAGTGTGTTGAGGAGAAGGGGGTGGTCCACAGTGTCAAAGGTAGCTGAGAGGTCGAGGAGGATTGGAATAAAGTATGAGCCGTTGGAGTTGGCAAGAAGGAGGTCATTGGTGACCTTTGAGAAGGCAGTGTCCGTGGAATGTAGGGTATGGAAGCCAGATTGGAAGGGGTCGAGGAGAGAGTTGGTCTTGAGAAATTCGAGGCAGCACGTGTAGACGACTCGTTCAAGGAGTTTTGAAAGGAATGGTAGGAGGGAGATAGGGCGATTGCTAGAAGGTGAGGTGGGGTCAAGAGAGGGTTTTTTTAGGATGGGAGAGACATGGACATGTTTGAAGGTAGAGGGGAAAGAACCAGTGGAGAGTGAGCGGTTGAAGATAGAAGTTAGGAGGGGAGAAGGGATGGAGCGAGAGATTTCATAAGATGAGCAGGAATGGAGTCAAAAGCACAGGTGGCCAGAGTAGCACTTGAGAGGAGGGAGCAGATCTCCTCTGAGGATACTTCTGGGAAGGATGGGAAAGTAGCGGAGAGGGTTGAGAGCCGGGGGCTTGGGGAAGGTTGGGGAGTGACTTTGGGGACCTTTAATTTTATTAATGAAGTATGAGGCCAGAAGATCAGGATATCAAGATCAGATGGAATGAAGTATGAGGCCAGATCTTTGGGGGTGAGGGATGGAGGAGGGGAGGAAAAGGGGGCCTGAGAAGGGAGGGGAGGGGAGGGGAGGGGAGGGGAAGGGTGAAAGAGGTGGGGAAGGTTTGGATTGGGATAAGTTGGCGGGGTCCTTGGCAGGGAGAGTGGGAAGAGGGGTGGCGAGGGGTGGCGATGGGAAAGGAGAACTGGGATGGGGTGGGGGCGGGGAAGAGGGGAGGGAGGGGCTGGGAGGGAGGAGCTGAGGGTAGGCGCTGGTACAGAGGGATCCAGGGTATGGGGTGAGGGGAAGCGGTGGTGGGGGGGGGATAGGGAGGGAAAAAGCTGGGAGGGAGAGGGGAAGGGGAAGGTGAGGAATGAGAATCGCAGTCGGAAGCAAGGGAATTGATAGTTCATGGTGAGTTCAGCAGAGTAAATGAGAGCACAACGGGAGGTTAACAGTTGAAATGCAGAAGCAATAAAACAGTAGCAATGATATAAGTAGGCGATGACATCACAGAGGGTAGTTAACAATTAACATGCTATGGCAATAATAAAATAGGCAGATGATGATGTCACAGAGAGCAGATAACAACTACTATGTGATGGCAAAAACTAAGCAGATGTTGATATCGCAGACAGCAGTTAACAATTAACATGCGATGGCAGTAAAATAAGCAGGTGATGACATCATCGAGAGCCGTTAACAATTAACAATTGGTGGGAATAATAAAATAACCAGATGATGACATCGCAGAGAGCAGTCAACAATTAACATGCAGAAGCGACCATGAATTGTCCATAGGTAAATCAAATCTGGTCAAAGAGGTTAATGGCAAGCAGAATCCCGGGACTCTTGACAAACGTGTCTCGGAGGTGGAGGAGGATGGGGTCAGAAAGAAGCAATTCTGTCACAAAGCTACCTTCATTGCTGAGCCCAAAACTAGTATTTTCCTTCTCTTCTTGGCAGAATTGGGGAATAATACAGGATTATGTCAGGATCATTAAGAATTTATAAATCAATCAATCAATCAGTGGTGTGGATTGAGCACTCACTATATGCAGAACAGTGTATTAAGCCCTTGGGAGAGTACAACATAATTAGTAAACAGGTTCACTGCCTGAAACGAGCTTACAGTCTACAGGGGGACACTGAATAAATGGGTAATTTACCACTTACAGTTTAAAGATATGTACATAAGTTTTGTGGGATTTGGGTGGCGCAAATGTCCAAAGTACAATGTCCAAAGAAATAAAGAGTATGTACATTTCTCTTCACCAACAGTCAAATTTAAGGGGTGCGAATATGTTTTTAGATCTTAGTGACAAGGTAGGGCCCTCTCTCTCTTTCTTTCTCTCTGTCTTTCTCTCTCAGTCTTGCTGTAAGTCACTATCTCACCCTAGTAGCCCTGCAGGAGGTCTTCTCTAATTCCACCTGAAAATTTGGGTGAATGGATATCACCTTCGAGATTGCGATTCTGACACAGGTTGGCATTGGGATTTTTGTAAATGTATTCCTCTTCCTGTTTTATGTCTACGAATGTGTGGCAGCCACCAGCTGAACTCCTCTGACTTCATTCTTGCTCACCTGACCTTGGCCAACACTATCGTCCTTCTCACTGGGGGAGTCCTAAATGCTCTGGAGATTTGGAGCCTAGGAAATTTCCTAGATGACGTTGGATGCAAAATGGTCATGTACTTCTATCGAGTGGCCCGTGACCTGTCCGTCTGCAGCACCTGCCTCTACCAGACCATTACCATCAGTCCCGGGACCCCCAGGTGGGTGGGGCTTAAGGCAAAGTTATCTAAGTTTTATCTCTCCTCCTGTCTCCTTTTCTGGATCTTCAATCTCCTCTTAGATTTTGGTGCACTTATGTTTGTGACAGGTCCCCGGCATGGTTCTGGTGTTCAAATCACACTGGATTTTAAATATTGCACTAAGGTCCCCGTCACTGCAGCAACCCACCTGATAAATGTAGCTGTGCTCAGTGCCTGGGATCTGTTCTTTGCAGTTGTCATGAGTACAGCCATCGACTAAATGAACAGACACCAAAAGCAGGTATGACACATCCATAAGCCTGGACCGTCACCCAGGGTGTTGCCCGATGTCAGGGCGGCCAAGAGCGTCGTCGTCGTGGTAGTGTTCTATGTCCTGCTGCATGTATAACAGACCATCACGTTCAGTGTTTTTCTAAAGAGGAAAGAGAATTCTCCACGGCTGGTGAATAGCCATGTGGCTTTTTCACTCACCTTCTCAGCCATGAGTCCGTTCGTAATAATATCCAGTGACCAGAGAATTGGAACCCTGTGGAAAAGGGTCTCTCCTCTTTCCAGCAAGGATCCCTAGGGAAGATACGTGCTTCCCCATGGGGTCCCTGGGAAGATTAGCGGGAGGCACCTGCAAGCTGGGAAGGCTCAGACCTGACACACAGAGTCAGAATCACCTCTGTGTTTGGTGCCCTGCTGTGAAACAGCCAACAGATGGCACGTCCAGCTCCCTGAGCCCTTCCATCACCTTCATCTATGGGCTAGACTCAATGGCAAATGGCAAAACTAGATCACGGACAGTGAATTCCTAGAACACAGTCAGTCTCCTAAAAGAGTTTTCTCTGATAAATAACAAACATTCTGTTCATGTTTATGAGCGACTTGGGGAAGTCATCTGTAACAGAGAAGCTAAGTGACTCGATCAAGGCAGCAGAAAAGTGGCAGAGCCGGCAATAGAACCTGTGTCCCCTGACTCCTAGGGGTGTGCTCTTTCTACTAGGATAGGTTAGGGAGTAATCACATTACATAAATTAGGAGGTAGTTAAGTTAGCTCTAGAATATAGATAGGTAGATATCGCCATGCTTCATTTAAAATTACCTTCCTCCAATGCACTTTTCTCTTCTTGAGACCTCCTATCGTTGCTCCCCGTGGTTTCGGGGGCAACTCTCGTTTTCTTACCCTCTCCGGGTCTTCGGACATCTCCGGACGCGGCCCGCGCGTTCACACCAGGAAGAGTCAGCCAGAGGTTCAATGCTTGGTTGCCGTTTATTTGCTATCAGCGGTTACATGGTTGAAAGAGAGAGAGAGCGAGAGAGAGAGGGAGAGAGGCGAGATAGAGAGAGGGAGAGAGCGCGCCCCCCCTTGTCTTGTTCGTCTCTTATACCTTCTGTTGCCCGGGGGCAGGGTTGTCTCGGGGGATGGCGTATCGAGGCTTTGCCATGTAGCACACACCGCCCTCCAGCCACTAGCCTAACAACAGCTCTTTCCAGTCACGAAGCGTTTGCTCTGGCTCGCCCCCAGCCACCCGTTGCCAACCATCGCTGGCTGCGGATATGGCCTCCTACCACTGCACTGTGTCCACCCTCACCAACTCTGAAATCCCTCTCTCTGATCATAATCTTCTCACCTGCCTCCTCACTCACACTCCTTTCCCCTGTAAATCCGTATTACTCCCTCACAGAGATCTCCGCTCTCTGGACCCCACCCATCTTTCGGAGCGCCTCACACCCCACCTCGCCGCCCTCTCCTCTCTACCCAGTCTTGATGATCAGATTACTGCTCTCAACTCTACCCTTTCTACTCAGCTAGATTCACTCGCTCCCCTTTCCCTTCGCCGCTCTCGCACCACTAACCCACAGCCCTGGATCACTGCCACTGTCCGCCTCCTTCGCTCTTATGCTCGAGCTGCCGAACGCTGCTGGCGAAAGTCTAAACACCATGCCAACCTCGTTCACTTCAAGTTTATCCTTTCCTGCCTTACCTCAGCCCTCTCTTCTGCCAGACAAAACTATTTCTCCTCCGTTATTGACACCCATGCCCATCACCCCCGCCAGCTCTTCCGTACATTCAACTCCCTTCTCAGGCCCCCGGTTCCTCCCCCTCCTCCTTCCCTCACCCCCAACGATCTGGCCTCCTACTTCATTAACAAAATTAAATCCATCAGGTCCGACCTCCCCAAAGTCTCTTCCCCCCTTTCTCCAACCCCCCGGCTCTCAACACTCTCTGCTACTCTCCCATCCTTCCCAGCGGTATCCTCAGAGGAACTCTCCTCCCTCCTCTCAAGTGCTACTCCGGCCACCTGTGCTTCTGACCCCATTCCCTCTCATCTTATGAAATCTCTCGCTCCATCCCTTCTCCCCTCCTTAACTTCCATCTTCAACCACTCACTCTCCACTGGTTCCTTCCCCTCTGCCTTCAAACATGCCCATGTCTCTCCCATCCTAAAAAAACCCTCTCTTGACCCCACCTCACCTTCTAGTTATCGTCCCATATCCCTCCTACCATTCCTTTCCAAACTCCTTGAACGAGTTGTCTACACGCGCTGCCTAGAATTCCTCAACAACAACTCTCTCCTCGACCCCCTCCAGTCTGGCTTCCGTCCCCTTCATTCCACGGAAACTGCCCTCTCAAAGGTCACCAATGACCTCCTGCTTGCCAAATCCAAAGGCTCATACTCTGTCCTAATCCTCCTCGACCTCTCAGCTGCCTTTGACACTGTGGACCACCCCCTTCTCCTCAACACCCTATCTGACCTTGGCTTCACAGACTCCGTCCTCCCCTGGTTCTCCTCTTATCTCTCTGGTCGTTCTTTCTCAGTCTCTTTTGCAGGCTCCTCCTCCTCCTCCCATCCTCTTACTGTGGGGGTTCCCCAAGGTTCAGTGCTTGGTCCCCTTCTGTTCTCAATCTACACTCACTCCCTTGGTGACCTCATTCGCTCCCACGGCTTCAACTATCATCTCAACGCTGATGACACCCAGATCTACATCTCTGCCCCTGCTCTCTCCCCCTCCCTCCAGGCTCGCATTTCCTCCTGCCTTCAGGACATCTCCATCTGGATGTCTGCCCGCCACCTAAAACTCAACATGTCGAAGACTGAGCTCCTTGTCTTCCCTCCCAAACCTTGCCCTCTCCCTGACTTTCCCGTCTCTGTTGACGACACTACCATCCTTCCCGTCTCACAAGCCCGCAACCTTGGTGTCATCCTCGACTCCGCTCTCTCATTCACCCCTCACATCCAAGCCGTCACCAAAACCTGCCGGTCTCAGCTCCGCAACATTGCCAAGATCCGCCCTTTCCTCTCCATCCAAACCGCTACCCTGCTCATTCAAACTCTCATCCTATCCCGTCTGGACTACTGCACCAGCCTTCTCTCTGATCTCCCATCCTCGTGTCTCTCTCCACTTCAATCCATACTTCATGCTGCTGCCCGGATTATCTTTGTCCAGAAACGCTCTGGGCATATTACTCCCCTCCTCAAAAACCTCCAATGGCTACCAATCAATCTGCGCATCAGGCAGAAACTCCTCACCCTGGGCTTCAAGGCTGTCCATCACCTCGACCCCTCCTACCTCACCTCCCTTCTCTCCTTCTACTGCCCAGCCCGCACCCTCCGCTCCTCCACCGCTGATCTCCTCACCGTACCTCGCTCTCGCCTGTCCCGCCATCGACCCCCGGCTCACGTCATCCCCCGGGCCTGGAATGCCCTCCCTCTGCCCCTCCGCCAAGCTAGCTCTCTTCCTCCCTTCAAGGCCCTGCTGAGAGCTCACCTCCTCCAGGAGGCCTTCCCAGACTGAGCCCCTTCCTTCCTCTCCCCCTCGTCCCCCTCTCCATCCCCCCATCTTACCTCCTTCCCTTCCCCACAGCACCTGTATATATGTATATATGGTTGCACATATTTATTACTCTATTTTTTATTTGTTTATTTATTTTACTTGTACAGTTCTATCCTATTTATTTTATTTTGTTGGTATGTTTGGTTTTGTTCTCTGTCTCCCCCTTTTAGACTGTGAGCCCACTGTTGGGTAGGGACCGTCTGTATGTCTTGCCAATTTGTACTTCCCAAGCGCTTAGTACAGTGCTGTGCACATAGTAAGCGCTCAATAAATACGATTGATTGATTGATTGATTGATTGAGGTTGCCTCCGAGCCTTGCAGGTGCAAGCTTGTTTTTCTTGCCCTGGTCTCTTTATCTCCTGTTGTTGAGTCTGTTTGGCCTTGAGCCGTTGGGTACGGTTTGTGTGCACATACTGCCTGTCTCATCGCCTTCCCCCGCTCCCTACGTGTCCCCCTCCATTATGGCGGGGATCGCTAAGGGCGTCCGCGCAATGGGAGCATCTCGACCTTAATCTGGTGGACCACCCGGGCAACAATGGAGCAAAAGAGACGAAGGAGGCACGGGAGGCGCATGAGCAAAAGCAAAACCCCCTTTTGATCCTTCCGAGGCCCATGGCCACCGGGAGGAGCACATACGACCCTCCTCGGGATAACAAAGGTCTTCCGCAAAGCCGGCGCCTAAAGTAAAGGATAAGGAAAAGACAAAAATATCCAGGCAAAAAGAAAAGATAGAAAAATCCAACAGAAAAATTCAAGCACAACTGAGCACACACAACAATCCCCCTCCTCAGCGAAACACAGCGTCCAGACGGCGCTGCATGTCCGTGACTTCAGCTTTGGCCAGGCGTGTGGTCGGGGTTTGTAGAAGCATCAGGGTAGATGAAGCACATCAGAGGCAGGCCTTCAGGAGCTGAAAAACACAGCACAGCAAAAAAACCCAAACCAGAGGCAAGACACACAAATAAGCAACCAGACAAATCTCACGGGACCGAGGCCCATCCGGTAGAAGTTCGACGCAGCCGTAAAGCTGGGACAGCAAGTGGCTCGGAACCTTGAGAGTCAGCAGAAACCGATGGGGGAGTACAATCAGGAGGCGAAGCATCAACGACTGGCTTCACCTGGGAGTGATGGATCCAGGAGGGGCGCTCGGCAACACGATCTGCAGAAAAGGAAGACAAGAGAACCTGGTAGGGTCCCTCCCAGGATGGCTTAAGTGAAGCGTTGCCGACCATGTGCTTAACCCAAACCCAATCTCCAGCGATGAATGGATGCAGATGATCCGTGAGAGGGATGCGCTGATGAAGGATTCCAGCAGCCTGCAGCTCAGCTAGAATTCCCTGGAGAGACAAAACAGGCTCGCAGGGCATCATCGCCCTGGTATGGTGCATGTAAAGAACATTCAATTCCAAGTGGTCGATTCATTCATTCATTCATTCAATCGTATTTATTGAGTGCTTACTGTGTGCAGATCACTGTACTAAGCGCTTGGGAGGTCCAAGTTGGCAACATATAGAGACAGGTCGATAAATTTCAGATAGAACAGACTCAGTAAAATGTGATCCTTGATCAGAATCAATAACAGCAGGTGGTCCAAACCTGGGAATGATTTCCCGCTAGAGACATTTCACCACCGTAAGAGCAGTTGCTCGGGAGGAAGGGAAAGCCTCCATCCACCTAGTCGGGTGATCAACAATGACTAGTAAATATCGGAAACGACCAGCCCTCAGAAGTGTCACAAAATCAACCTGCAAACCCTCAAAAGGGGAATAGACCCAAGGGCGTCCCCCACAAGGGAACCCGATGACCAGGGTGAGCATTGAAGCTCTGGCAAGTAGCACAACTGGCTGTGACACGTTTGGCAACAGGATGGATACCTGGGGCAAACCAAACTCGAAGAACTGTGGCTGCCAAGGCATCTGCACCAAAGTGAGTCTCCTGGTGAAGACCCAGACAAACTGGTCGCAGTGCAGCAGCAGGCAAAATAGGGCATCCATCAGGGGCCCAAAAGAGTCCGTCCCGTTCCAGTGCCTCATATTGCCGAGGCCACTCAGCTCTTTCCTTATCAGTAATCAGGGAGGGCAACAGCGTGCCAGGCATAGACGTGGGGGCCAGGGTCATAACTGGAGCTACACATACAAGGGGGGCATGCCGAGCTGCCCAAAGAGAGGCCTTGTCGGCTAGGTGATTGCCCAAACTCGGGGTGTGGGCATGCACATGCACGACAGCCACCTCGGCTGGGAGCAAGAGGGCCTGTAATAGGCGATCTATACGATCCCCATTAGCAACCTGACGACCCGCTGAAGTGAGGAACCCCAGACTTTGCCACAGGGTACCTGTGGCATGACAGACCCCAAAGGCATACTTAGAGTCTGTATAGATGGTCACACGCTTCCCTTTACCGAGTAATAATGCCTGTGCAAGGGCTTCAAGCTCAGCTGCCTGCGCACTGCAAGAAGCTGGGAGTGAGCCGGTCCACAGCACAGAGGTTAGGGTAACAACAGCAGCGCCGGTGAGGCGCACCCCTTGGTCCATAAAGGAGGAGCCATCTGTAAACAAAGTTAGATCAGAAGAGGACAAAGGCTCATCGCGAAGGTCAGATCGAGGAGCGACAGTTTCTCGAACTACTTCGTCACAATCGTGAATTTGATCAGTCATGGGAGATGACTCAAGCAGGGTAGCTGGATTCAAGGAGCCACAGCACTCCACATGTACCTGCGGATTTTCCAATAAAGCAACTTCATATTTAGTCAGGCATGCCACAGATAAGGCTTGGGTGGCTGCTCCATGAAGGAGGCGCACAACTTCATGCGGAGTCCGAACAACAACGGGATGTCCCAAGAGGATATCCTGAGACTTTTCAAGCAGCAGTACCACCGCAGCTATGCAGCGGATACAGGGTATCTGACTTAGAATGACAGGATCAAGGACACCTGAATAATAGGCTACTGGTCGATAGTGAGGACCGAGAGTTTGGCACAAAACACCTGAGGCTACTCCGCGGCGTTCATGAATGTACAAATAGAACGGCTTACTGTAGTCAGGGAGTCCCAGGGCAGGGGCTGAACTCAGGCATGATTTTAGTGTCTGAAAGGCTTCTACAGCCTCGGGAGTCCAGTCCAGGGGCTCTGGGGAAGTCATCTTTAGGAGCTCAAAAAGGGGTCTGGTTAACAACCCAAATTCTGGAATCCAAGCTCGACAAAACCCAGCCGCACCTAGAAAACCTCTCAAGGCCCTCTTAGTGGTGGGGCGAGGCATGCATTGAATAAGGCTTGCTCGCTTGGGGGCGATTGCTCTTTCTCCCGCCCGCAACATGAACCCAAGATATTTTACCTGGGGCTGACACCACTGCAGTTTCTCGCAACTAACTTTAAGACCAAGCTGATGCAAACATGCTAGGACCTGGAGGGAACCTGACTGACACAGATCCTCCGTGTCCCCAGCAATAAGGATATCATCCACATACTGGAACATACTGATCCCATCGGGTAATATGAGGGGAGATAAGGCTCTGCACAATTCTCTCGAAAAGATAGTTGAGGAGTAGACAAAACCCTGGGGAAGCCTCGTCCAGGTTAGTTGACGACCTTCCCAGGTAAAGGCAAAAAGGTACTGGCTCTCACAGGACACTGGGATAGTAAAGAAAGCACCAGTTAGATCAATACAAGTAAAACAGGTTGCTTCGGGGCTCAGGGAGCTAACTACTGCCTTGGGACTAGGAATCACAGCATGCATAGGCAAAACCTAAGAGTTAATTGCACGCAAGTCCTGGACTAACCGATAAGACAGAGGGGAGCCTGGTTTTCGCACAGGCAACACAGGAGTATTACAGGAAGACCGACATTCGACTAGAATTCCCTCGTGTCTCTTTTCTTTCTCCTTCATACACACTTACTCTAACCTCCATACACATACAAGTTCCTTCAGAGGAAATCTCTCCACCCATCATTCCCCCCTTTAGGGGACACCTGCTTTGCAGGGTGTAGATGCCTGAGCAGACAATTTCCTTCAACTGCAATTGCTTCACCTTCTCTTTTCTTTCTCCTTTTCCCTCCTTCTTCCTTTATACACATACAATTCTTTTAACCATCGTCTCCTCTCTCACTAAGACGAGTGAAAAAGTCATCGGAGGTTTCCCTTTCCCTCTGGATCATCCCATGGAAGGAGTCCCAATTAATAGGTTACCGGCCCAATTCTTGGATGGCAGCTAGTAGAGTCTGCTGCCCTTGAAAGGCTGCACGGAGGATACCGTGTATAAGGAAGTCCACGTCCTTTAGCTCCCCCGGGTGGGAGTCTTCATAGGCCGTCATCTGTTCCCCAATAACGTCCCACCGCTCCTCCGTGATCCCGGAATCAAATATCCACGAGGAGGTCATAGTTATCTTCCCTATAAATTCCCTTATTGTTTTCAGCTCAATCTTTACCCCCTTACTTCTCAATATCTTGTAACAGTGCCGGGTGTACAATTCCTTATCTTCTGGCTTATATATGGGCAGCGATCGTGCCGTCCCCATCTTCCCGCCTGACCTTTAGCTACCTGGCCTACGGGGCACTCTCCCTGGTCTTCCCAAATGGGGGTATCCGAGACCACGTTGGGCGCCACTCGTTGCTCCCCGTGGTTTCGGGGGCAACTCTCGGGTTCTTACCCTCTCCGGGTCTTCGGACATCTCCGGACGCGGCCCGCGCGTTCACACAAGGAAGAGTCAGCCAGAGGTTCAAAGCTTGGTTGCCGTTTATTTGCTATCAGCGGTTACATCGTTGAAAGAGAGAGAGAGAGCGAGAGAGAGAGGGAGAGAGGCGAGATAGGGAGAGGGAGAGAGCGCGCCCCCCCCCCCCTTGTCTTGTTCGTCTCTTATACCCTCCCTTGCCCGGGGGCAGGGTTTTCTCGGGGGATGGCGTATCGAGGCTTTGCCATGTAGCACACACCGCCCTCCAGCCACTAGCCTAACAACAGCTCTGTCCAGTCACGAAGCGTTTGCTCTGGCTCGCCCCCAGCCACCCGTTGCCAACCATCGCTGGCTGCGGATATGGCCTTGAGGTTGCCTCCGAGCCTTGCAGGTGCAAGCTTGTTTTTCTTGCCCTGGTCTCTTTATCTCCTGTCGTTGAGTCTGTTTGGCCTTGAGCCGTTGGGTACGGTTTGTGTGCACATACTGCCTGTCTCATCGCCTTCCCCCGCTCCCTACATCCTATGCTAAATATTAAGGGTTCCTTGGGGCTCAGATCAATACTTCACAACAAGTAACTGTCATTGCTGTTAAATGCTAAAGCATCTTACTAAGTAAACCCCATTTACCATCTCATAACCAGAAGTGCCTGTTTAATCTGTGTATGGGAAACACAGAAAATTTGAAAAGATTCTGCCTCGACAGGAGTAGGAATTGTCTTGTCATTATGCTCTCAAGTCAATTCTGACCTGTTGCGAAGCCATGGACACATTTCTCCCAGAACGCCACAACTCCACCTGCAATCGTTCTGGTACATATATAGCGTTTTACCTGTAAAAATATGGAAGTGGTTTACCATTGCCCCTTCCTAACAGCAAACATGATTCTCCACCCTCGGCTGTCTCCCATGCCGTTGTTGCCCAGCACAGATGACCTCTGACTTGTAGCAGATTGCCTTCCACTCGCTATCCACTGGCTAAGCTAGGAATGGAATGGGTAGGCCTCTGCTTGACTCTCCCTCCCATAATCAAGACTGGTAGAGTACAGGAAACTCTCCAGGTGCGACCTTGAGAGGGGGAAGTAAGAATAGGTAATTAAAATCCCATCCCCTCCAAGAGGCTTTTCCTGACTGAGCCTTGATTTCCAGTTCTCACACCCCCTTCTTCATCAGCTCTTGTGCTTGGATTTGCACTCTTAATCAGCCCTTCCTCAACTCTGCAGGACTTAAGTACATCTCCATAATATATTTATTTGTATCAGTGTATGTTTCCTCCTCTAGACTCTAAGCTTGTTGGGGGCAGGGAAGGTGTCTACGACTCTGTTGTATTGTACTCTCCCATGCTCTTAGTACAATTGATTGATCGAGTGAGCTTCCTTGCTGACCTCTCTGTCTCCTGTGTCTCCCCAACCTGTTCCATACTTTTCTCATTTTTCTACAGAAACGCCAGTCCATGTTTCCCCACTTTTCAAGAGGCTCCAGTGGTTGCCCATCCACTATGCATCAAAACAGAAACTCCTTATTATCAGTTCTAAAGCTCTAAATCACCTTGCCCCCTCCTACCTTATCTCACCGCTCTTCTTCTACAACCCAGCCTGCACACTCTGCTCCTCTAACCCCAACCTTCCCATCGTTACTCGATCTCATCTAATTCACTGCCAACCTCTCACCCATGCCCTGCCTCTGTCCTGGAGTGGCCTCTGTCTTCATATCCAACAGACAATTACTTTCCTCACCTTCAAAGCTTTAATTAAGGCACATCTCTTCCAAGAAGCCTTCCCTGATTAAACCCTCATTTCCTCTTCTCCCACTGCCTTCTGCATTGCCCTTGTACTTGAATTTGCTTCCTTTATTCACCCCTCACTCAGCCCCACAGCACTTATTTACACTAACACTGCCCTGTCCTGGTTCTCTTCCTATCTCTCTGGCTGCTCCTTCTCAGTCTCTTTTTCAGTATGACCTCCTCTGTCTCCCTTCCTCTCACAGTGGGGGGTCCCTCAAGACTCAGTTCTCAGTCCCCTTCTATGCTTTATCTACCCAGTCCCTTGGAGAACTTACTTGCTCCCACAGCTTCAACTACCATTGTTCTGTGGATGATTCCCAAATCTACGTATACAGCCCTGACTTCTCTCCTATCTCCCATTTCCTCCTGCTTTCGGAATATCTCTACCTGGACATCCTGCCGACACCTCAAACTAAACATGTACAAGCAGAGATCCTCATCTTTCCACACAAATCCTGCCTTCCCTTCTTTTCCGTCATTGAAGAAAATCCTCCCGATTTCACAATCCCCTAACCTTGACATTGCCCTTGATTCATCCCTCTCATACAACCCACATATTCAATCTGTCACCAAATCCTGTCAGTTCTACCTTCACCGTATTGCTAAAATCCTCCCTTTCCTCTTCATCCAAACTGCTACTACACTGATCCAAGCACTTACCCTATTCATCTTATAGATATGAGGGGAGTATATATCTACCCCCCTTCTAGACCGTGAACTCACTGTTGGGTAGGAACCGTCTCTATATGTTGCCAACTTGTACTTCCCAAGCGCTTAGTACAGTGCTCTGCATACAATAAGCGCTCAATAAACACGATTGATTGATTGATTCTGCCTTGACTACTGCAGCGGCCTCCGCTACTTCACTCCGCTGAATGGATCACAGTTTTAAAAAGACCTTTCAGTCGATGTCTCCCCACTCTTCAAGAACTTCCAGTGGTTGCCCACATATTTCCACATCAAACAGAAAATCCTTACTACCAGCTTTAAAGTGCTCCATCAGCTGGCACCTTCCTACCTCATTACCCTGATCTCCTACTATAGCCCAGCCCATGTACGCCACGTCTCTAGCAGCAGCTTCCTCACTGTGCCATGATTTTATCTAATCTCTCTGCTGATCTCTTTCCAATATCTTCCCTCTGGCCTGGAACTCCCCCTATCCCCATATGAGCCAATCCACATTCTCTGCACCTTCAAAGTCTTACTAAAGTCACATCATCCTCCAAGAGGCCTTCCCCCACTTTGAGCCTTTTTTCTTGGACTCCCTATCCCTTCTGCATCATCTATGCACTTGGGCCTGTACCCTTTAGTCTTTTGGTATTTAACCCACTCTCGACCCCACACCACTTGGTTATATATCTATAAATTATTTATTTGCATTAATGTCTGTGTCCCCCTCTGGACTGTAAGTTCGTTATGGGCAGGGACCATGTTTGCCAACTTTGTTGTATTGTATTCTCCCAAGTGCTTAGTATGCACTCAATAAATGCCATTGATGATGATGAAGATGATAACTTATCTCCATTTCATAGATGTGGAGCCCAAGGCCAAGGGAAGTTAAGTGACTTGATCGAATCACAGAGTAGGTCAGTGGTACTCAACCCTGGGTCTTGCCTCTTTTCCAATGCTCTATCCACTAGGCCACATTGCCTCCCTGAAACATTTTCACCAAATCCCAAGATGAGATAAGGGTGGGGACTCACTGAGGCCTTTAGGTAGTAGATAAGTTCAAATGAAACAAAAACCAATCACTTCTGCACCCAGAGGATGGTAGTGAACCATCGGGGTCTCCCTTACCTCCACCCATGAAGGCTTTGATATCTGCTTTTATCATTTCTGATATTGAGCAACCAGTCATAGACTCAGATTTCTAAAGTAGGGTTGATCTCAAGGGTCCCCACAAGTGTATGTCGAGATTGAACCCGTAATTCATTGCCTCTATTCCATGATGCTAAAGGTTTCACTCCAGGAGAGCAGAACACCCTCCTTCCTCATATCCAACAGACAATTACTCTCCCCTCATTCAAAGACTTATTAAAGGCACATCTCCTCCAAGAGGCCTTCCCTGACTAAACCCTCCTTTCTTCTTCTGTCATTCCCTTCTGTGTCACCCTGATTTGCTCCCTTTATTCATCCCCCTTCCCAGCACCATAGCACTTATGCCCAGATCTGTAATTTATTTATTTATATTAATGTCTGTCTCCCCCTCTAGACTGTAAACTCACTGGGGGGTAAGGAATGTGTCTGTTCATTGTTACATTGTACTCTCCGAAGCTCTTAGTACAGTGCTCTGTACACAGTAAGCGCTCAATAAATAAGAAGAAGAAGAAGAAGGAGGAGGAGGAGGAGGAGGAGGAGGAGGAGGAGGAGGAGGAGGAGGAGGAGGAAGAGAAGGAGGAGGAGGAAGAGGAGGAGGAGATGGAAGAAGAGGAGGAGGAGGAGAAACCACTGAGAGTTAAATTCACCTATAAATGCATGTGGGACTGACAGTTTAGGTGGCACTGTGCACACAAAAAGGCCGTCCGCTATTTTTTTAATGATACTTTTTAAATACTTACTATATGTCAAGCACTGTGCTAAGGTAGAAGCAATCTAATCAGGTGGAACACAGTCCCTGTCCCATATGGGTCTCAGATTCTGAGAAAGAGGAGGAAGTAGGATTTAATTCTAATTTTAAAGAAGGTCACACTTCTGAAAAGCGTCAGAGCTAGGACTAGAACCCAGGTCCTTCTGATTCCCAAGCCAGTGCTGCATCCACTAGGCCACGCTGCTTCCCTTGTTTCGTTCCACGATACTTGCATTGTCTCTCTTTATGGAGCTTCAACTTGAAAAGGGCCATTCCTTTCTTAATTGCAATGTGCTATGTTGGTCTCTCCACAACAAATGACTTCCAGTTTTGAACTGGGATGTAGACTTGTCTGAGGTTTTACCTGTTTTAATGGTATTTGAAAAGTGTGTACTGTGTGTCAAGCGATGGGGAAATTAGATTGGACACAGTCCATGTCTCATGTCTCACAGTCTTGCAGAGGAGGTAACTGAGGCCCAAAGAAGTTGGGTGACTTGTTGTAGTTCACACAGCAGACAAACGACAGAAATAGGATTAGAACCTTGGCCCTTCTGATTCCCAGGACCGTGCTCTATCCACTAGACCATGCTGCTTTTCATCCTTTACCTTACTATGGCTTTGAAATACTTCTTCTGCCCTTCTTTCCTTTGATTTTCCAATTTCAGTTCTCCAGAAAGCAGCTGTTTGTATCTCCTGCTGACCCTCAAATGATCTCCTCTGTTCTCCCCTTTATTGAAGCTGCAGTAAGATGAGCATAGTATGAGGCTAGGAGACTGACTGTGTTCCAGAAGTTCATTGTCAAGGATCTGGTCTTGCCATTTCCCATTGAGCCTGACCCGTAAGTGGAGGTGATGGAAAAGCTCAGGGAGCTGGATATGCCATCTGTTGGCTGTTTTACTGGGGGTCACTGGGCCTGACAGAGAGGTGATTCTGACCATGTGCCTCCATCTAATCTTCCCCGAGACCCAATGGGAAAGCATGTAGCTTCCTTAGGGATCCTCGTTGGAAAGAGGAGATTCCCTTTTCCACAGTGTCCTTATTCTCCGGTCACTGGAAATCATCAGGAGTGGACTCACGGCTGAGAAGGTAATCGAAAAAGCCACAGGGCTATTCACCAGCCATGAAGAATTTTCGTTTCTGTTTAGCAAAACACTGAACATGATGGTCTGTCTCTATACAGCAGGACATAGAACACAACTAGGACAATAACCCTCTTGGCTGCCCTAACCTCAGGCATTGCCTTGTGGGGACCGTCCAGGCACATGGAGGTGGTGGATCTGCCGGTGGTGTCTGCGCAGGACAAACACCATGTAGCCACTGGTCGAGCTCATGAGCCCTATGAAGAACAGGTCGCAAGCACAGTTGCCTCACTGACAGGGACCTCTGTGCAATATTTAAAATCCAGTGTGATTCGAACCCTGGAGCCATTCCGGGAACCTGCTGTGAACAGCGGTACACCAAAATATAAGAGGAGTTTGAAAATACAGAAGAGGAGACAGGAGGAGAGGACAAATTTGGATAATTTCGCCTTAAACCTAGCCCACCGGGAAGGGCCCGGGCTGACAGTGATGGCCTGATAGATGCTCAGGAGGTACGTGTTGCAATGGACAGGCTAAGGGCCACTCGATGGAAGTACATGACCATCTTGCACCTGACGTCATCTAGGAAATTTCCCAGGCTCCAAATTTCCAGAGCATTTAGGAGTCCCCCAGAGAGAAAAACAGTGATGTGGGCTAAGGCCAGGTGAGTCTATACTTCACTCTGCTGCTCGGATTATCTTTGTACAGAAACGCTCTGGGCATGTCACGTCCCTCCTCAAAAATCTCCAGTGGTTGCCTATCAACCTTCAAATCAAGCAAACGTTCTTCACTCTTGGCTTCAGAGCTCTCCATCACCTCGCCCCCTCCTACCTCACCTCCCTTCTCGCCTTCTACAGTCCAGCCCACACACTCCACTCAGCTGCCGCTAAGCTCCTCACTGTGCCTCGTTCTCGCCTGTTCTGCCATCGACCCCTGGTTGGCATCCGCCAAACTAGCTGCCTTTCTCCCTTCAAAGCCCTACTGAGAGCTCACCTCCTCCAGGAGGCCTTCCCAGACTGACCCTTCTTTTTCCTCTCCTCCTCCTCCCCTCCCCATCGCTCCCCTGCCCTATCCCATTCCCCTCCCTACAGATCTTGTGTATATTTGTATATATTTATTACTCTATTTTTATTAATGATGTGTATATAGCTAAAATTATATTTATTCTGATGGTATTGACACCTGTTTACTTGTTTTGTTTTATTGTCTGTCTCCCCCTTCTAGACTGCGAGTCTGTTGTTGGGTAAGGAAAATCTTTCTACAATGCCGATTTGTACTTCCCAAGTGCTTAGTACAGTGCTCTGCACACAGTAAGCGCTCAATAAATACGATTGAATGAATGAATGAATGTGAGCAAGGATGAAATCAGAGGAGCTCAGCTGGTGACTGGAATATATCTTGTGGGTATAAAACAGGAAGAGGAATCCATTCGCTGATATCCCAGTGAGAACCTGTAACAGAATTACAATCCCAAAGGTGATGTCCATTCTCAGGCAGAATTAGAGAGGACCTCCTCTAAGGCAACTTTGGGAGAGAGAGTGACATAGGTGAGAATGAGAGAAAGAGAGACAATGAGAGAAGGTGCCCTATAAGTGTCACTGAGATAGAAATACATGCATGCACCTCTTAAATTTGACTGGAGGTCAATAAAAGAAGAGAAATGCACATACTCTTTGTTCCGTAATGCTCCTGACATAATCCCATCATTTTTCACCAATTCTGTCAAGAAAAGATGGGTTTGGATGATTTATCTCTGAGAGCTGCTGACTGATTGAGACTGAGAAGCAGCATGGCTTCGTGGAAAGAGCCCGGGCTTGGGAATCAGAGGTCGTGGGTTCTGCTGCCCGGATTGTCTTTGTCCAGAAACGCTCTGGGCATGTTACTCCCTTCCTCAAAAATCTCCAGTGGCTACCAATCTGCGCATCAGGCATAAACTCCTCGCCCTCGGCTTCAAGGCTCTCCATCACCTCGCCCCCTCCTACCTCGCCTCCCTTCTCTCCTTCTACAGCCCAGCCCGCACCCTCCGCTCCTCTGCCGCTAATCTCCTCACCATGTCTCGTTCTCGCCTGTCCCGCCATCGACCCCCGGCCCACGTCATCCCCCTGGCCTGGAATGCCCTCCCACTTTTAGACTGTGAGCCCACTGTTGGGTAGGGACTGTCTCTATATGTTGCCAACTTGTACTTCCCAAGCGTTTAGTACAGTGCTCTGCACACAGTAAGCGCTCAATAAATACGATTGATTGATTGATTCATTGATTGCCCATCCGCCAAGCTAGCTCTCTTCCTCCCTTCAAGGCCCTACTGAGAGCTCACCACCTCCAGGAGGCCTTCCCAGACGGAGCCCCCTCCTTCCTCTCCCCCTCGTCCCCCTCTCCATCCCCCTGTCTTACCTCCTTCCCTTCCCCACAGCACCTGTATATATGTACATATGTACATATTTATTACTCTATTTATTTATTTATTTTACTTGTACATATCTATTCCATTTATTTTATTTTGTTAATATGTTTGGTTTTGTTCTCTGTCTCCCCCTTCAAGACTGTGAGCCCACTGTTGGGTGCGGACCATCTCTATATGCTGCCAACTTGTACTTCCCAAGCGCTTAGTACAGTGCTCTGCACACAGTAAGCGCTCAATAAATACGATTGATTGATTGATTGATTAATCCTGGCACTGCCGCTTGTCAGCTGTGAAACCTTGGGCAAGTCACTTAACTTCTCTGCATCTCAGTTACCTCATCTGTAAAATGGGAATGAAGACTGTGAGCCTTACGTGGGACAACCTGATTACCTTGTATCTACCCCAGCGCTTAGAACAGTGCTTGGCATATAGTAAGCGCTTAACAAATACCAATATTATTATTATCATTATTATTATATAAATTATTGTTAGCCTCTAGTGTCTGTCTCCCCAGCTAGATTGTAAGCTCCTTGAGGACAAGAATTCTATCTACTAAGTATATTTGTCTTTTCCTAGGGCTTAATATGCTGCTCTACACAGAGAAAGCCTCAAGAATTCTAATTAATTGATTGATTGACAAAGGCTTCAGTGCAAGACACCTTGGGTGGGTTAAAGGCTAATAATGTCCATATTCCCAAAATTTAATTTTGTTGTGCTACTAGGCGGGGCCATCATCTGAAGTAGGCCTTTCCTCAGAAGATTTGTAATAAGAAGGTCGTTTTCTGCCAAAATTAAAATCCAATGAAAAGCCAACTCGCTTCACGTAGACTTCGATTCCGTTTTGGACCTTTTCCAACCTGTTCCTATTGCAATGTGTTTGATGCTCAGCATCTCTGATGAAGTGACCTGAACAACGCAGTCTCTGCCTTGTGCTTTCTTTAATGGTATTTGTTACATGGGTAGGGATTGTCTCTGTTTCTGAATTGAACTTTCCAAGCACTTAATCCAGTGCTTTACACACAATAAGCACTCAATAAATACGATTGAATGAATGAATGAATGAATGTGGCAGGCACTATACTGATTGCTGGGGGAGATACAAGGCAATCAGGTGGGACACAGACCCTGTCCCACATGTGACTCAATGTCTTAATCGCCATTTTATAGACGAGGGAACTGAGGTCACTTGCTCAAGGTCACACAGCAGACAAGTGGCAGAGCCAGGATTAGAACCCAGATCCTTTGGACTCCCAGGTCTGCACTCCATCTACTAGACAATGATGTTTGTCTTAGTCTTTCAAGGTTAATCACAAGGATCATAACTGAAAATGGCACTGATTCTTCAGGCCCCAGAATACACAGTCTGAGGGGTCATTTCCTGGAGATGGTGGGAGATCCTCACTCTTGAATGGGTGCTTTTGTGAAAGTGGACCGTGACTAGTGTAAAAAGAAGCAGCGTGGCCTAATAAAATAGATCATCTGCCTAGGAGTAACAGGCTCTAGGTTCTTATCCCGGATCCACCACCTGTCTGCCGTGGGACTTTGGGCAACTCATTTCACCTCCTGTGTCTCAGTTACCTCATCTGTAAAATGGGGATTCAATACCTGTTCTCCTTCCCTCTTAGACTTTGAACCCCATGTAGAACATTACGTGGGTCTAACTGGATTATCTTGTGTTGACCCCAGTACTTAGTAAAGCACATGGCCCAAAGTAAGTGCTTAACAAATACCACAAAAAAGATGTAGCCGGGGAATGTTCTTATGTCAATCATCGGGGGAGCCCGGATGAATGCATTATATCTGGAGGATTGAGATGGAAGAGGAGGAGCTAATAAAAGACAGCAGATATGTACATAACTGTAATTATTTATATTAATGTCTGTCTCCCCGCCCCCAGACTGTAGGGTCGTTCTGGTCAGGCAGTGTGCCTATTGATTGTTATATTGTACTTACCCAAGTGCTTAGAACAGTGCTCTGCACATAGTAAGTGCTTAATAAATACGACTGAATGAGTGAATGGATAAATTAAATGGAGAGGGAAGTTAACGTGGTAATGGAGGTGATTTGGGATGAGACTATATAAATCACTCCCTCAGTCAACACTGCCTCATTGATAATAATAATTATAATCGTAGTGTTGGCTAACCTAAGTTGCCAAAGACTCTGCTAAATGCTGGGGTACATTCAAGATCATCGGGTCGGACCAAATCTCATATGAGGCTCACAGTCTAAGGGGGAGGGAGAACACGTTGTTTGTTGTCTGTCTCCCCCTTCTAGACTGTGAGCCCGTTGTTGGGTAGGGACCGTTCTCTATATGTTGCCGACTTGTTCTGCCCAAGCGCTTAGTACGGTGCTCTGCACTCAGTAAGCGCTCAATAAATACGATTGAATGAAAGACGAGCATGTATTTAATCCTCATTTTACAGATGAGGAAAGTGAGGCACAGAGAAGTTACGTTACTTGGCCAAGGTCACCCAGCATGCAAGTTGTTGGAACTGAGTGGAAAACTCCAGTCTCCTGACTCCCAGCCTTATGCTCTTTCCAATAAAGGGTTACCCAGAAATTCATTAGAACAGGGAGCTGGGGTATTCATGTGCTTAACCTAAACCCTCCTATTTCATCCCCCGTCCTCATCCCTCTTGACCCCTCCAAGCCAACCATGATATGGAGACACAAGTCCCCGGCTAACTTCCATCCTTCTTGTGTCCACCTATTGCCAAACACACCCCAGGCCCAGCAAACAGTTTCCATTTCAGGGGAAAGCTTCCCCTTCCAGCCTCCTGTCCCTGTAACCCCAATGACACTAGACAGAAAGATGACTAAGTCCTACTCACCTGCCTCCATTTCCTCCGTGGATGAAGGGTCCAGGTCTCTGACACTCTGATTCTGGCAGAACAAGGAAGAGGCAAGCATTTATCAAACAGTTTTCCTCATCACCACTTTCCCTCTGGAATTGTTTATTTTGCACGGTTCAGTGAGTTTGTCATTGAGCATTATCTGCTCTGATACCCTGCCTGGGACATCTCTGATGATGATTCCCCTCCCTGTTATCCCTCATTCTGAGACCTTATGATACCGGAGCTTTCTGCACAATGCAACGAGGTTAATTGACATCAGACCCGTCCCAGAAGAGACTGGACACGGCCCAATCCTGTAGACCTTGGGAATGATTTAAAAAAAAATCAAAAGCTGTTTAACAGGCTATTAGCAACTAGATACAATACAATATCTAACCTGACCTTGAGAGTTGATTTTTGACTGACTGAATTTGGAGTGACCGGCTGTCAATACTACCATGTCACAGACACATATCACTCCCTTCAAATCTGGAACAAATACCATAATTATCATTATCATTATTAGCACAAGGCTCAGAAGCTGACTGATCGAAACTCACCTCTGACCCCTGCCTGCAGAATATAAATGTTGTAGTTCACCCCTGATAGGAGTCCCTTCGGAGGGACCCCTTCTACTACCCAGCCCAGACACTTCGCTCCTCTAGAGCTAGCCTTCTCACTGTGCCGCCATCTCACCTGTTTCGCTGTCGCCCCCTAACCCACATCCTGCCTCTGTCATGGAACGCCCTCCCTCCTGAAATCTGACAGATACTCTTCCCCACTTCAAAGCCTTCCTGAAGGCACATATTCTCCAAGAGGCTTTCCCAGACTAAGCCCCACTTTTCCTCATCTCCCACTCCCTTCAGCATCACCCTGACTTGCCCTTTGCTCTCCCACCCTTCCAGTCCCAAAGCACTTATGTAAATATATGTAATTGTACTCAGGTGTTTGTTCTCCCTGACACCCAGCCCCAAAGGACCTATGCCCATATCTGCAATTTTACTTATTTGTATTCATGTCTTTCTCCCCACTGTAGACTGTGATCTCATCGTTGGCAGGGAATGTCACTGTTTATTGTTATATTGTTCTTTCCTAAGCACTTAGTACAGTGCTCTGCACACAGTAAGTGCTCAATAAATGCGATTGAATGAATGAATGGATCTCCTTGAGTCTATCCTGTACTGAAGGATAGTGGCAGAAGCATGGCCTAGTGGAAAGTCGTGGCTTGGGAGAGGACCTGAGTTCTCATCCCTGCTCCACCACTTATCTGCTGTGTGACCATGGACAAGTCATTAAACTTCTCTGAGCCTCAGTTCCCTCATCTACAGAACGGGGATTAAAAACCTGTTCTCCTTCTACTTGGGCTGTGAGCCCTGTGTGGGACCTGATAATCCTGTATCTATCCCAGCACTTAGTACAGTGCTTGGCACACAGTACGCATTTTCAAATACCACAATTATCATTAGCTTTCTTATGACAAATGAAGCTTCTCTGAGAAGGAATAAACATTCTTCTCATTTTCTTCAGTCTTCAGTAGCTCCAGAATTGTTTTGGAAAAATCTTGCCTTTTCACTCTCATTTTCAAAGCTATCATTCCCCAGGGAGCCCACAGCTTCGCTGTAGAAGGAATGTCCAACATCTCCACGGTGATGGAATTCCTCCTGCTGGGGTTCTCGGAGGTCCAGGTGCTGCAGCTGGTCCATGCTGCACTGTTCCTCCTGGTCTACCTGGCGACGCTTATGGGGAATCTCCTCATCGTAACCGTCACTGTCCTCGATCAGCTCCTGCACACATCCATGTATTTCTTCCTCCATTCCCGAGAGGCCCTCCCGCCATCACACCGCGTGGCGCCCGCTTCTCCCGGAAGGATCCTCTCCTCAGAGCGCTGCCACAGACACCCGGGACTCCGTTCCCGAGAGGCCCGCCCGCCCGCCATCACACCGCGCGGCCTTGCTGCTGCCGGAAGGATCCTCTCCTCAGAGCGTGCCGCCATAGATGCCCGGGACTCCGTTCCCGAGAGGCCCGCCCGCCATCACACCGCATGGACCCCGCTGCTTCTGGAAGGATCCTCTCCTCAGAGCGCCAGAGAGGCCCGCCATAGACGCCCGGGAATCAGTTCCCGAGAGGCCCGCCCGCCATCACACCGCGTTGCCCCCGCTGCTCCCGGAAGGATCCTCTCCTCAGAGCGCCGCCATAGACGCCCGGGACTCTGTTCCCGAGAGACCCGCCCGCCATCACACCGCGTGGCCCCCGCTGCTCCCGGAAAGATCCTCTCCACAAAGCGCCGCCACAGACGCCCGGGACTCTGTTCCCGAAAGGCCCGCCCGCCATCACACCGCGCGGCCTTGCTGCTCTCGGAAGGATCCTCTCCTCAGGGCGCGTCGCCATAGACGCCCGGGACTCCGTTCCCGAGAGGCCCGCCCGCCATCACACTGCGTGGCCCCCGCTGCTCCAGGAAGGATCCTCTCCTCAGAGCGCCAGAGAGGTCCGTCATAGACGCCCGGGACTCCGTTCCCGAGAGGCCCGCCCGCCATCACACTGCGTGGCCCCCGCTGCTCCAGGAAGGATCCTCGCCTCAGAGCGCCAGAGAGGCCCGCCATAGACGCCCGGGACTCCGTTCCCGAGAGGCCCGCCCGCCATCACACCGCATGGACCCCGCTGCTCCTGGAAGGATCCCTTCCTCAGAGCGCCAGAGAGGCCCGCCATAGACGCCCGGGATTCCGTTCCCGAGAGGCCCGCCAGCCATCACACTGCGTGGCCCCAGCTGCTCCCGGAAGGATCCTCTCCTCAGAGCGCCTCCACAGACGCCCGGGACTCCGTTCCCGAGAGGCCCGCCCGCCCGCCCGCCATCACACCGTGTGGCCCCCGCTGCTCCCGGAAGGATCCTCTCCTCAGAGCGCCTCCACAGACGCCCGGGACTCCGTTCCCGAGAGGCCCGCCCGCCATCACACCGCGCGGCCTTGCTGCTCTCGGAAGGATCCTCTCCTAAGAGCGCGCCGCCATAGACGCCCGGAACTCCGTTCCCGAGAGCCCCGCATGCCCGCCATCACACCGCATGGACCCCGCTGCTCCCTGAAGGTTCCTCTCCTCAGAGCGCCAGAGAGGCCCGCCATGGACGCCCGGGACTCCGTTCCCGAGAGGCCCTCCCGCCCGCCATCACACCGCGTGGCCCCCGCTGCTCCCGGAAGGCTCCTCTCCTCCGAACGCCGCCATAGACGCCCCCTGCTTCCACCCCCACCCACTTAAGCGACCTCCCTTATAGTGCCCCCCAACCCCCCTTCCCGGTCCGGTCCTGACTGACAACCACCCCCCACCCCGGGAAAAAGGCTCTTGTTATCACCAAGTTACATTACGGACAAACACATTCGCACCTACTCTGCCTTCCTGTCCCGCCATCGACCCCCGGCCCACGTCCTCCCCCGGGCCTGGAATGCCCTCCCTCTGCCCATCCGACAAGCTAGCTCTCTTCCTCCCTTCAAGGGCCTACTGAGAGCTCATCTCCTCCAGGAGACCTTCCCAGACTGAGCCCCTTCCTTCCTCTCCCCCTCGTCCCCCTCTCCATCCACCGCATCTTACCTCCTTCCCTTCCCCATCGCACCTGTATATATGTATATATGTTTGTACATATTTATTACTCTATTTATTTATTTATTTTACTTGTATCTATCTATTCTATTTATTTTATTTTGTTAGTATGTTTGCTTTTGTTCTCTGTCTCCCCCTTCTAGACTGTGAGCCCACTGTTGGGTAGGGACTGTCTCTATATGTTGCCAGCTTGTACTTCCCAAGCGCTTAGTACAGTGCTCTGCACACAGTAAGCGCTCAATAAATACGACTGATTGATTGAATGATTGACTGATTGATTGATTCCTCAGCAACCTGGCCCTCATTTTGACCTCTGCCTCATCTCCGTCATCGTTCACACTTCTGTCGTCAACTCCCTGACCAACAACAAATATATCTCTTTCCTGAGATGAGTTTTACAAGTTTTAGTCTTCATATCTTTGTCATCCACTGAAATGATCTTGCTCACTTTGATGCCTCATGACCGTTATGCTGCCAACTGCCACCCTTGCGCTATGCGGTCATCATGAACAGAGGGGCTTGTGGAAAGATATCAGCTGTCTCTTGGCTCAGCGGGGGCCTCTCCGGCCTCATGCACACGGTCGCCACCTTTTCCGAGCCCTTCTATATATACAGTGTGATCCAACATTTCTTCTGTGTTGCTCCCCACCTCCTGGCCCACGCTTACTCCACTGTGATCCTTAGAGAAGTTGAAGTCACAACCTTTACTACAGGCGTCTCTATGCTCTGCTTTGTTTCCATCATCATCTCTTACGTCCGTATCTTCTCCTTTGTACTGAAGATACCGTCGGTGGAGGGCTGGTTGAAAGCCTTCTCCACCTGTCTTCCCCACTTGTTCGTCGTCACTCTTTTCCTCTCCACAGGAATCTTTGCCTTTCTAAATCCGAAGTCAAATGGTCCTTCAGGTATGGATCTGTTTCTTTCCATGTTCTATTCCATAGTGCCTCCAGCCATGACCCCTCTCATCTATAGCCTCAGGAACCGAGAGCTGAAGGCCAGTCTGGGAAGGATGTTACCTGGGACAGGGTCCAATAAGAGGGAAATGTTTGCTCGTCCATTAGTCCTTTAGACCGCACACTCACGGTGGGCAGGGAACGTGTCTAACAACTCTGTTGTATTGGACTCTTTCAAGAAGCAGCATGGTCTAGTGAAAAGAGTCTGGGCCAGGGAATCAGAGGATGTGTGGTCTAATCCTGGCTCCCCCTCTTTCTGCTGTGTAACCATGGGCAAGTCACCTAACTTCTCTGTGCCTCAGTCACCTCATCTGTAAAATGGGGATTAAGACTGTGAGCCCCATGTGGGACAGGGACTGCGTCCAACCTGATTACATTGTATCTACCCCAGTGCTTACAACAGTGCTTGGAACATAGTAAGCACTTAACAAATGTCACAGTTATGATTAAAATTGCCTTTGGATTGCCTTTTGCTATTTAAAGTAATTGTAGAATTTTTAAGTGCTTCTTATGATTGACACTCTGTACTAAATGCTGGAGTAGATACAAGATAAAAAGGTCCCATAAGGGGCTAACAGTTTAAGCAGGAGGGAGAACAGGTATTGAAACTTCATCTTGCAGATGAGAGAACTGAGGCACAGAGAAATGAGGTGATTTGCCTAAGATCACAAAGCAGACAAGTCGAGGAGTCAGGCTTACAATTCAGGATCCTCTGACTCCCAGAACCAGGCTCTTTACATTAGACCATGCTGCTTCTTTAAGAAGAAGGGACTGAGAACTTGAAACTGATCAGACACAAGAAAAATAACTGGGTCTCTCAACAGCTACCTGGGTGAGATTTTTCCCCCTTTCAGCCTCTTCTTCTAGCCCAGCCTCCCATTCTCTAACCAAGACAAATCATAAATCTCCTCGAAGCAAGGTCCTCAATGAAGCCATAATCACTTTCAAGATCCACTGGATGTTGGCCAATGAATAACAATTAATCCACCTGACTGACCCCTAGGTCAGTTGACTGATCCATCATTATGAAATCAGTCATATTCCATTCCTGTTCTACACGCCTCCAATATTCTTGCCCAGACCTCTGACATTAATGAGGGAAATCCCTTTCCTTCTTCTGACTGGCTCTGATTGGATTATGGAGGAGATGGGCATTTCAGCCTTCATTACATGCCTTGCCCTCGTCTGTTTGGTTTCCATGATCATCTCTTACGTCTGCATTTCCTCAGCTGTGCTGAGGATGAGGTCCTCAGAGAAACGGTCCAAATCCTTCTCTACCTGTCTGCCCCATCTCATCGCTGTGCCTTCCCCTTGGCCTCCAACCTCCTTTCTGTGGTCAGTGCTGAGGGCCTGAGCTCATTTGAGTGGAGCACCAATCTCCTTCCCCAGGAGGAGGCTGAGGGCAGTGCCTCTGGAAGGTGTTGGGAGAAAGGATCCGATCCCTAATGGTCTGCCCTGGATCATCCTACTAATATGTTCTGCGTGAATCTCTTCACACCTCAAAAACGTCTGATTGTCATCACCACATCCAACAAAAATGTCTGACCATTGGCTTTAAGATCCTCCACCATCTCTCTCTCTCTTTGTCTCCTCTCTCTGTCTCTCAGTCTCGCTGAGTGGAAACCCAGGGTGGAGAACAGTGCTTGCCACATGGTAAGTGCCCAACAAATGTCATGATTATTAATTATTAATTTAGCTTTCTTTCTCTCTCTTCTTGTTCTCTTTTCCTTTAGCAGATTGCTTTGATGCATACACTCTTCCCTGTTTCACTTGCCAATTTGATTATAATAATTGTGGTATTTGTTAAGTGCTTATTATATACTAAGCACTGCTTTAAGTGCTGCTGGGGTACATACAAGATAGTCATGTCCCTCATGGGGCTCACAATCTAAGTAGGAGGAAGAACAGGTATTGAATCCCCATTGTGCAGATGAGGAAACTGAGGCACAGAGAAGTTGCTCATGTTCACACATGGTCACACAACAGGTAAATGATAGGGTAGGGATTGCCCAAGGTCACACAGAAGTAGTAGATAGAGCACAGGCTTGGGAGTCAAAACGTCGCGGGTTCTAATCCTAGATCCACCACTTGTCTGCTGTGTGACCTTGAGCAAATCACTTCACTTCTCTGTGCCTCAGATACCTCATCTGCAAAATGGGGATTAAAGCTGTGAACCTCATATAGGAAAGGGTGTGTGTCCAACCCAATTTTCTTGAACCCATCCCAGTGCTTAGTACAGTGCCTGGCGCATAGCAAGCGCTTAACAAATGTCATAATTATAATTATTATTATTAGCAAGTGGCAGAGCTGAGATTAGAACCCATGTCCTTCTGACTCCCAGACTTATGATCTATCCACTTGGCTATGCTACATCTTCATATATTCCCTCTAGTCTGGAACTCTATCCCCCTTCATGTCTAGCATTCCACTAGTTTCTCGATCTTCAAAGCTCTATTAAATCCCTTTTGTTATTAAGCTCTATTAAATCCCTTTGTCCCTTTTGTTTTACCTAGGCACTTGGGCCTATACCCTTTAGGCAGCACTTTTATACTCAGCCTTGCCCCACCCTCTTGTCTACATATCCTGATATTCTGTTACTTCTCTTTGTACCCCTAAAGCAGCACTTTTATCTTCAACCCTGCCACACCCCTGATGTTCGTATCCTGATATTCTCTTACTTCTCTCATTCATAATTTATTTTAATGTTTGTCTTCCCAACGAGATTGTAAGATCCTTTTCTTTTTCTTTTTTATGGCATTTGTTAAAGGCTCACTATGTGTGAAGCATTGGAGTAGATACAAGATGATTAGTTGGACACAGCCCCATTTAATCCCCATTTCACGGATGAGGTAACTAAGGCACGGAGTACTTAAGTGACTTGCCAAAACTCACTCAGTAGGCAGGTGGCAGAGCCAGGATTAGAACCAATGTCCACTGACCTCCAGGACCGTGCTCTTTCCACTAGGCCAGTGCGGTTTCTCCAAGCTCCCTGAGGGCAGGGATCGTGTCTAATCGGTCTACTCTACTGTACTTCCTCAAGTGGTTAGAACAACGTTAGGCTTAATGTAAATGCTCAATCGATGTTGATCCTACCCCTTTATTACCCACTAAATTATAGCTTCAAAATCTACAGTACCATAAGCCCATGGGCCTACAAGTAGAGGGCTCAGGGAGAGAGATCCTCAGTAGTCTGGGAATGTAGGATCCTTCTCCTGACATGGCCAGCTCCCTTGAATGAGCCCACAGTCAGTGGTGTCTTTGGCTGATTTTAGAACGTCAGAGGGGAGAAAGGGACTGAGCTCCTCAGGACAGGGACCCTGCCTGATCCAATTGTACTGTATCTAGCTCAGCACAGTCCTTCATGTATTGCATGGATTTAACAAGAAAAGACGCAGCATGGTCTAGTGGAAAGAGCATGGGCCTGGGAGTCAAAGGACCTGGGTTCTAATGCTGGCTCTGCCAATTGCTTGCCGTGTGACCTTGGGCAAGTCACTTAACTTCTCTGTGCCTGTGTTCCTCAACGATAAAATGGGGATTAAATTCCTGTTCTCCCTCTTACTTAGTCTGGGAGCCCCATGAGGGAGGGGGACTGTATCCAGCCTAATTAACCTGTACCTACCCCAGGGCTTAGAACAGTGTTTGACACATTGTAAGTGTTTAACAAAGACCCTAAAAAGATGCCACTATTATTAAACTACAAGCTCATTGTGTATGCAGTGATCATGTCTACCAACTCTGCTGTATTGCACTTTCTCAAATGTTTGGTACAGTGCTGTGTACACAGTGAACACTCAATAAATACCACTGATAGACCGATGGGCAGGAAATCTGTCTACTAATTCTATTGTACTCTCCCAAGAATTTACTAGATTGCTCTGCACATAGCAAGCCCTCAATAAATACCATTGATGTATTGATTAATGACTGGCATGAAATATTCCAGTTAAAATTTACACTCATCCTGGACTTTTGGGCAGGAAGCATGTCTATCAACTCTATTGTATTGTACTCTCTAATCAATCAATCGATGGTATTTACTGAGCACTTACTTTTTGCAGAACACTGCACAGGGTACAGTATAACACTATAACTCCCAAGCACTTCATACAATGCTCTGCACACAATAATTGCTCAATGAATGCAATTGATTGATTCACTGTTTTTTTTATTGCTGTTTTTTTCTTTGGTTTGTTTTTATGGTATTTGTTAAGCCATCCTGCTTACAGTGCTTCTGGGCTTCTGGTAATATCGTTCTCCTGCTATTTTCCATCTTCTCCAGCCTAAGGCCCATTGACCAGATCTTCACCCACCTGGGCCAGGCCAACACCACGGTGCATCTCAGCAAGGGAATCTTGGAGACCATTGAAGCTTAGAAGATGGAAGATTTCCTGGACACAATTGGCTGCAAAATCCTCCTTTATTTCTACCGCGTGGCCCAGGGACATTCCATCTGCTCCTGAGTGCATTCCAGGCCATCACCCTCATCCTCGGGACCCTCCAAAGGCCTCTGGTCAAAGACAGAGTCCCCAGATAGGTCGGCCAGTCGTGCCTTCTCTTCTGGATCCTTAGTTTGTGTCTTGATGTTACCACCCCCTCAGAACATGACCAGCCCTCAGAACTAGACCAGTGTTCAGAATATAGTTCATTTAAAATGCGGTTCTTCAGTCAGAGTCAGTGTGGGCCTCACCCTGGTGAATTCCATCATTTTCACCTTCCCCGATATCCTCTTTATAGGGCCCATGAGTGGGGCCAGCATTGGCATGGCGACTCTACTGAGTAGGCACCACAAGTTAGTCTAGGTCCTGCACGGACATGGATACTTGTCCAGACCGATGCCCAAGTTTTGAGAAGCCAGATGTGTTCTTTTCCTGGTCACTCTTTATGATGTCCTGCACAGAAGCAGTTCGGTAACCTTCAACGTGTTAGTGAACACCCAGGCCGAGACTCCCCTCATACTGAATATCCACACGGTTTTGTCGTTCGTCTTCTTGGCCATAAATCCACTCCTGATTATCAACAGCATCAGGAGACCTTTCTGGGGCAGATTTTCTGAGGAAACACAAAGCCCCACTCTCCACATCAACCGAGTTGACAGAAGCAGCGGAGCCCCAAGTAGGTGGGAGAGAAGCGAAAAGGATCTGAGATGGGAGGGACTGTAAGCCAGTTATGGTCAGGGAATGTGTCTACTAATTCTGTTGTATTGTACTTTCCCAAACGCTTAGTACAGTGCTGTGAACATAGTAAGCACTCAATAAATACCATTGATTATTGATTGTTTGAGAGACCTAGTGCAACAGTCACTTCCCCAGGGAAGTTCCCCACAGCACTTATGTGCCTATCTATGAACTATGTATTATAAATTCTTTATTTATATTCATGTCTGTCTCTCCCTCTAGCCTGTAATTTCGCTGTGGGAAGGGAACGTCTGCCAACTCTGTTGGACTCTCCCAAATGCTGAGTACAGTGCTCTGTGCATGGTAAGCACTCAATTAAATACCTGTAGTGATGATGATGATGATGATGAATTTTAGCTTTGCCTGGGTGAAGTGACAGTTGCATTTCAGCATTACAGCCTGAACTAGACAGGAGCATCTACTCCTTTCTCTGTAGATAGTAGGTGCTAGATAAATACGATTGATTTGTATTTACCCCAGCAATTAGAACAGTGCCTGACACATAGTAAGCTCTTAACTAATATCCCTGAAAAAAAACAAAAAAAAAAGACAAAAGGAGGCTTAGCTGGTCTTGGACTTTTTGGCAAGTTTGGCCGGGTAAATTTTTGGCAAATTCGTCTGGTTCATCTAATTCATTTCGTGCTACATTTAGCTTCTTGCTATTTGATCTCTTTTCTTTCTGCTTTGTTAGCATCACTAATCATATCTATCTACCAAGTGATATAATATACATCCATATAAAATATACATATCGCTGTCATTATATTCCATCATCACATATCACTACATAAAGGACAATGATATGTGTGTGTGTTTATATGTATATATATATATATATGAGTATATACATATATATGAGTGGTGATGTATATTATCAGTGATAATACACATACATTATTGTCTTTCTTATTCAAATAAGACACCACTTACAGTGCCGGGTTTTTTAATATGATATTTGCTAAGCGTTTATCAATCAATCAATCGTATTTATTGAGCGCTTACTGTGTGCAGAGCACTGTACTAAGCGCTTGGGAAGTACAAGTTGGCAACATATAGAGACGGTCCCTACCCAACAGTGGGCTCACAGTCTAGAAGGGGGAGACAGAGAACAAAACCAAACATATTAACAAAATAAAATAAATAGAATAGATATGTGCAAGTAAAATAAATAAATACAGTAATAAATATGTACAAACATATATACGTATATACAGGTGCTGTGGGGAAGGGAAGGAGGTAAGGCGGGGGGATGGAGAGGGGGACGAGGGGGAGAGGAAGGAGGGGACTCAGCCTGGAAAGGCCTCCTGGAGGAGGTGAGCTCTCAGTAGAGCCTTGAAGGGAGGAAGAAAGCTAGCTTGGCGGATGTTGAGAGGGAGGGCATTCCAGGCCGGGGGATGACGTGGGCCTGGGGGTCGACTGCGGGGCAGTCTAGAACGAGGCATGGTGAGGAGATTAGTGGCAGAGGAGCGGAGGGTGCGGTCTGGGCTGTAGAAGGAGAGAAGGGAGGTGAGGTAGGAGGGGGCGAGGTGATGGAGAGCCTTGAAGCCGAGGGTGAGGAATTTCTGCCTGATGCGTAGATTGATTGGTAGCCACTGGAGCTTTTGAGGAAGGGAGTAACATGTCCAGAGCATTTCTGGACAAAGGCAATCCGGGCAGCGGCATGAAGTATGGATTGAAGTGGAGAGAAACAAGAGGATGGGAGATCAGAGAAGAGGCTGATACGGTAGTCTAAACGGGATAGGATGAGAGCTTGAATGAGCAGGGTAGCGGTTTGGATGGAGAGGAAAGGGCGGATCTTGGCAATGTTGCGGAGCTGAGACTGGCAGGTATTGGTGAGGAAGGGGGAGGAGCCGTCAGAATCTAGGGACGCAGTAACAAGGGGGATTCCCTTTGTAAGAGTCAGGGATTCTTGCAATCACGACTTGGCAAACTTTTAATTATGGGCCCTAGTGGCTGATCCCAGACGTCTCTCCTCCACCTATCAGGAGAAGCCATGAAATCCCATGGCACTGAATTAATGCTATTGTCGAAGAAAACTAGAAACTGTAACCCCGAGACCAGGCATCAGAAATGGAAAGCATCTCCCTGAGCTGACATCATCACCGGTACTAATACTCAGATGGACCTTTCCAAGCTGTGACAGCGCAAAGTACTGTGGACTAGTTGAAAGAGCACGGGTCTGGGAGTCACGGGCCCTGGTTTTTAATCCCAGCTCCGCCACGTGTCTGGGTGTGACCTTGGGGAAATCGCTTCACTTCTCTGTGCCTCATTCACCTCATCCATAAAATGAGGATTCAATACCTGTTCTCCTTCCTTCTTAGACTATGATCCCCTTGTGGAATGTGGACCTGTACAACCAGATAAGCTTGTATTTGCCCCAGCCCTTAGTAAAATGCCTGGCACGCGGAAAGTGCTTAACAAATACCATTTAAAAAAATAATCACTGGGAATGCAAAACTCTCGGAAAAATAGGGAATGGGGACAATGGAATTGGAACTGAAAAGATGGATTCATAGTTGAGACGGGTTGAGGAAAGATCAGGAGAGCAATGAGTTCAGGAAACAGGTACAGGGAGCTGGGACTGCAGGCACAAATCGAAAGAGCAGCGCGGCCTAGTGGATAGAGCACGGGCCTGGAAGTCAGAGGACCTGGTTCTAATCTTGGCTCCATCACATGTCTTTTATGTGATCTTGGGCAAGTCACTTCACTTCTCCATGTCTCAGTTTCTTCATCTATCAAATAGAGATTGAATGTCTGTTCTCCCTTCTATCTCCTTCCATATCTGCCAGACCACCACTCTCCCCACCTTCAAAACCTTATTAAAGCTCTCATTTCCTCTAAATGGACTTCCCTAATTAAAGCCTCTTTTCTCCAGTGCCCTCTTCCTTCTGCATCATCTATGCACTTTGATCTGTGACCTTTGAGCAATTTATATTCATCCTCCAGCTCGTAAGTACATATATATGCATTCTATATTTAAAAAATTGATTTTTTATATTAATACCTCTCTCCCCCTCTAGACGGCAAATCATCATGCACAGGGGATGTGTCCACCAACTCTGTTGTACTGTACTCTCCCAAGCACTTTGTGGGCAGGGAATATGTCTGTTTATTGCCATATTGCCCTCTCCCAAGCCCTTACTACAGTGCTTTGCACACAGTAAGTGCTCAATAAATACTATTGAATGCATGAATGAAGCATTTAATACAGTGCTCTGAACACGGCAAGTGTTCAGTAAATGCCACTGATAAGTCAGTCAGTAAGTCAATCATATTTATTGAGCACTTACTGTTTGCAGAGCATTGTACTAAGTGCTTAGGAACATACAGTATAACACTAGAACAGACACAACGAGTTCACAGTCTAAAGAGGGTCATAGGAATTAACATCAATGAATAAATTGAATATATGGACACAAGTCCCATGGGGCTGGGACAGGGGATGAATAAAAGGAGCCCTGCTTTCTTCCCTTTTCCTCCGCACGAACTCGGTGTGTAATAATAATGATGGTATTTGTTAAGCGCTTACGATGTCCAAAACACTGTTCTAAGTACTGGAGGGTGCAAGGCGATCAGGTTGTCCCACGTGTGGCTCACAATCCTAATCCTCATTTTACAGATGAGGTAACTGAGGCACATAGAAGTTAAGTGACTTGCCCAAAGTCACATAGCCATTTAGTGGTGGAGCCAGGATTAGAACCCATGACCTCTGACTCCCAAGCCCATGCTCTTTCCACTGAGCCATGCTGCAGCTTGGGAAGGGAAAGCTGCCTGCTGCTATGACTGCATGCCCTGTGCCAATTGATCAGCATTCAGACCAGTAGGTGCTCACTGGGAATTGTGCTTCCTAATCAAACAGTAGTGGGTCCGGCAGGTTATTACGGGAGAGCCTTCTGAGAGAGGAAATAATAACGATAACAACAAAAATGATTGTAATATTTGTTAAGTGTTTACTCGGTGTCTTGAGAAGCAGCGTAGCCATGTAGATAGAGCATGGCCAGGGAGTCAGCAATACCTGGGTTCTAATCCTGGCTCCTCCAGTTGTATTCTGTGTGACCTTGGGCAAGTCCCTTCACTTCTCTGCGCTTCAGTTCTCTCATCTGTAAAATGGGGATTCATTACCTGTTCTCCCTCCTATTTAGCCTGTGAACCCCATTTGGGACTTGATGATCTTGTATCTACTAACCAGTGCTTAGTACAGTGCTTGGCATAAAGAAAACACTTAAGAAATACCAAAATTAGTCTTATCAGAACACTAAGCGCTAGGTTACATACAGGCGGGTCTGGTTGGACACAGTTTATGTCCTAAATGGGGCTCATAGTGTTCATCCCCATTTTACAGATGAGGTAAGTGAGGAAAAGAAAGGTGGAGTGACTTCCCCAAGGTCAACACAGCAGGCAAGTGGTGGAGCTGAGATTAGAACCCAGGTCCTTCTGACTCCCGGGCCCTAGCTCCATCCACTGGGCAGTCGGGAGGTGGGGGACGTGGGATAGTTGGGACCCCCAGACTTCTCTGTGTCCTATTATCTTCTTGGGGTTGGACTCTGCCTGTCCACAGTTTTTGTAATTTGGGAGACTTCCCTTATGCCCTTGTCGGTCAATCAGTGCTATTAATTGAGTGTGTGGAGCACTAGTCTAAACACTTGGGAAAGTATAATTCAGCAGACTTGGTGGACACTTTTCCTGCCCACAATCAATCAATCAAGTGTATTAATGGAACGCTTACTTTGTGCAGAACACTGTACTGAGTGCTTCAGAGAGTACAATATAACAAACAGTTGTAGGCACATACCCTGCCAACAAGGAGTTTACAGTGTGGTGGGGAAGACAGACAATAAAATAAATTATGGACATGGACAAAAAGACTGAGGGGCTGAGCAGGGTGGAGGGTGGTGAATAAATGGGACAAATCTAAGTGTGAAAGTGACTGGGCAAACTGAACCAAACGTATCATTCTAGGCAATCAATGGTATTTATTGGGCACTTGTGTGAAGGGCACTGTACTAAGCATTTGGGAGAGTACAATGCAACACAGTCACTAGACACATTCCAGTCTTTCAGAAGCAAAGTCTCCATTCATCTAATTTTTTGGTTGTTCTTCTCTGCATTCCTTTACACCTGTACCATGGACTTTCCTCACCCTAGAATTTCACGCCTCCACCCAAAGGAAGTGTTAGATTCCATTTATTCCTTTCAGATATGGAGTGTCCCCAGGATGAATTTCCAAATCCTCAAAGAGATCAGTTTATCCCCAAGGAGGTGCTCTTCCTTTCGTCCGAGGAGCCTTTGGGAATGTTTCTGGATTCCTTAGCCCTCTGTTTCTCTCTCCTCACTGCTCTGGTTTTGGGAGTCTTTATCTGCCATCGGAACACCCCCATAGTGAAAGCTAACAACTGCAATCTCAGTTATACCCTTCTCATGGCCCTCCTGCCCTGCTTCCTATCCTCCTTGACTTCTGTTGGCCACCCCATTCTTGCCACCTGCATATTAAGACAGACGGCCTTTGGAGTCATCTCCGTGGTCATTTCCGCTGTGTTGGCCAAGATGGTCACCGTGGCCCTGGCCTTCAGGGAGCAGAATGAGGACATGGCTGGGACCCACAGCGCCTTCCTCCATCGTCTGTGCCTGCTTCCTCGTCCAAGTGCTCATCTGTACAGTCTGGCTGGGAATCTCCCCACAGTTCCCCGACATAGATATGGCATCTGAGGCCGGGGTCATCTTCGTCCAGTGCAACCAGGGATCCGCCACTGCCTTCTACTGCGTCTTAGGCTACATAGGGCTTCTGGCCCTGGTCAGCCTCACGGTGGCCTTCCTGGCCAGGAAGCCACAAGACAGCTTCAACGGGGCCAGGTGCATCACATTCAGCATGCTGGTGTTCTGCAGAGGCTGGGTCTCCTTCCTGCCCACCTACACGAGCACCAGGGACAAGTCCTCAGTGGCCATGGAGTTCTTCTCCATCTTGGCCTCTAGCACCAGGCTCCTTGGCTGCATCTTCTGGCCCAAGTTCTATGTGATCCTTCTGAGGCTGGACAGGAACACCAGAGGGCAGCTCCTGGGGTGACAGGTCACTTAATCTGGGTGCAATCAGGTGAGATCCCCTGGGGATGGGCTCGGGGAGGTGGGCCCTTGTAGGCAAACATTAGAATGCAGCCCCTCCCTACCAACACGCGACTCCACGGGTGTCTCCCAGAGGGCAACTTTTCACCTGAGGTGATTTCGTGCATCAGCTTCTAAATCGGCGAAGTTCCTTCCCTCCCTTCAGCCCCGACCTCCTATCGGTAGTGGGTCACTAGTGCTTAGCTCATTTGAGCAGAGTGCTAGTCTCTGTTCGCAGGAGGAGGCCGAGGGCAGCGCCTCCCACAGGTAGAAGGAGAAAGGGGCAGATCCCTGCAGGTCCAGCCTGAATCTCTGGGAGAGCCCTAGTTGAATGGGATGGGGCACATAAATCCCAAATCAGTCCCCACTCTGGGCCTCTCATCCTGTCCCTTCCAGCTCTGCCATTATTCCACCTGCCTCATCCAGTTAATCAATCTATCATATTTATTGAACATTTATGGTGTGCAAAGTCCTGTATTAAGCACGTGATAGAGTATATATAACAATATAACAGACGCATTTCCTACCTGCAACATGTTTACATTCTAGAGAAGGAGAAAGACATTAGTTCAAATAAATAAATTATGGCTATGTTCATAAGTGCTGTATATCCTTCTCCTTTGCACTGCCCCCCCCACCCACTACTGCAGCCTGCAGTCCACTCCTTTCCTCTTCTTTCCTGGGTTCCCCACTTCCCTCAGGCCGTGCCCTGATGAATCAATAATCATAATGGTTGAGCACTTACTGAGTGCACAGCATAGTGCCTAGTAAGATGGGAGATGAAAGTACAACAGGGTGGGTAATCAATCAGTCCGTCAGTCCATCATATGATTACCCACTCTTACTGAGTGTTTACTTTGTGCAGAGCACTGTAATAATAATAATAATAATAATAATGGTATTTGTTAAGCCCTTACTATGTGCCAAACACTGTTCTAAGCGCTGTTGTAGTTACAAAGTAACCAAGTTGTCCCACGTGGGGCTCAGAGATTTAATCCCCATTTTATGGATCAATCAATCAATCAATCAATCGTATTTATTGAGCGCTTACTATGTGCAGAGCACTGTACTAAGCGCTTGGGAAGTACAAATTGGCATCACATAGAGACAGTCCCTACCCAACAGTGGGCTCACAGTCTAAAAGGGGGAGACAGAGAACAGAACCAAACATACCAACAAAATAAAATAAGTAGGATAGAAATGTACAAGTAAAATAAATAAATGAATAAATAAATAGAGTAACAGAGAAGTTAAGTGGCTTACCCAAGGTCAAACAGCCGATAAGTAGTGGAGCTGGGCTTAAAACCCATGACCTTCTGACACCCAGACCCGTGCTCTTGCCGCTGCACCATAAGTGCTTGGAGAGAACAATATAACATTGTAATTGACAAATTCACTGCCCACAAAGAACCTATAGTCTAGAGGGGGAGTCAGACATTAATATAAATGCATAAATTACAGATATTTACATACGTGCTGTGGAGCTGGGAGAAGGGATGAACAAGGGAGCATGTCAGGGTGACATAGAAGGAATTGAGAGAAGAGGAAAGGAGGGCTTAGTCAGGAAAGGCCTTTTGGAGATGGGCCTTCAAAAATGCTTTGAAGTAGGGAGAGTCATTGTCTGTCGGATATGAGGAGGGAGGGCATTCCAGGCCAGAAGCAGGATGTGGGCTAGGAATCGGAGGAAAGATAGATGAGACTGAGGTACACTTAGAAGGTTGGAATCAAGAGGGGCAAAGTGTGTGGGCTGGGTTGTAGTAGGACAGTAGTGAGGTGAGGAAGGAGGGGGCAAGGTGATTGTATTCTTTAAAGCCAATGGTAAGGAGCGTCTCTTGGATTCAGATGTGAATGGGCAACCACTGGAGATTCTTGAGGAGAGAGGAAATGTGACCGGAATGTTATTGTAGAAAATGATCCGGGCAGCAGAGTGAAGTATGGGAGTGGAGTGGGGGGAGATAGGAGGCAAGAAGGTCAGCAAGGAGGTTGATGCAGTAATCAATGTGGGATAGGATGAATGATTGAATTCACATGGTAGTTATTTAGATGGAGAGGAAAGGGTGGATTTTAGCGGTGCTGTGAAGGTTGAACGAACAGGATTCAGTGATGGATTGAATCTTTAGATTGAAAGAGAGCGAGGAATCAAGGATAATGTCAAGGTTATGGGCTTGTGAGACAGGATGGATGGTGGTGCCATCTACTGTGATGGGAAAGCCATGGGGAGGACAGGATTTGGGTGGAAAGATAAGGAGTTCTGTTTTAGATGTGTTAAGTTTGAGGTGACAGGTGGACATCCAAGAAGAGATGTCTTGAAGGCAGGAGAAAATGTGGGACTGCAAGAGAGAGAGAGAGATCAGGGCTAGAGATGTAGTTTTGTGTATCATCTGCATAGAGGTGGTAGTTGAAACCATGGGAGCAAATGAGCTCTCCAAGACAGTGAGTGTAGATGGTGAACACAAAGGGACCCAGAACTGAACTTTGAGGAACACCCACAGGTACGGGGTGGGAGGCAGAGAAGGAACCCATGAAAGAGGCTGAGAATGAGCCGCCAGAGAGATAGGAAGAGAACCAGGAGAGGATAGTGTCCATGAAGCCAAAGCTGGATAATGTTTCCAGGAGAAGAAGGTGGTTGACAGTGTTGAAGGCAGCTGAGAGGTCGAGGAGGATTAGGATGGAGGAGAGAACGTTGGATTTGGAAAGAAGCGCTTGGGAGAGCGCTGTCAAACAATATAATGGACACATTCCCTGCTCACAATGAGCTTATGGTCTGAATGGGGAGTGTGATTTTAGGAGGGTTTTGAAACCATGGAATGTGGTGGTCTGTTGTGTATCAGTCAATCAATCAATCAATCAGTGGTATTTATTGAGTGCTTACTGTGTGCAGAACACTGTACTAAGTGCTTGGGAGAATAGAATACAACAGAGTTGGTAGATATGTATAAGAAAGGGGAAGGAGTTCCAGGCTAGAGGGAGGATGTGGTTAAAGGGCTTGTGGACGTGGATAATAGTTTTTGTTGAATGCTTACTACATGCCAAGCACTGCACTAAATGCTAGGATAGATACACAATAATCAGGACCCACAGAGGGTGAACAGTCTAAGTAGGAGGGAAGAGAGGTATTGAATCTCTATTTTGCAGATGAGGGAACTGAGGCACAGAAAAGTTAAGTGACTTGTCCAAGATCACATAGCAGACAAGTGGCAGAGCCAGGATTAGAAACCAAGTCATTTGACTCTGAGTCCCATGTTCTTTCCACTAACAACAAATCAATCAAATGTATTTATTGAACACTCCTGTGTGCAGAGCACTTGGGAGAATGAAGTATAACCGAGTTGGTAGACACATTCCCAGACCACAGTGAGCTTAGTCAAGAGGGAGAGACAGACCTAACATAGGTCATTATGGACAGGGAATGCCTTTGCTAATTCTGCGGTAATCTACTCTCCCAAGCACTTAGAACAGTGTTCTGTATATAATAAGTGGTCAATAAATACCATTGACTGATTTACATCTATATAAGTACTGTGGGACTGAGTGAGGGGTGAATAAAGGGAGCAAATCCAAGTGAAAAGCAAAAGGGAGTGGGAGAAGAGGAAATGAGGGCTTAGTCAAGGAACGGAGGAGATGTGCCTTCAATTTGGCTTTGACAGTAAGAAGAGTAATCATCTATCAGATAAGAAGGTCGGGGTGGAGGTGGGGGGCACATTCCAGGCCAGAGGCAGGAAGTGGATGAGGGGTCAACGGTGAGATAGACTAGAATGAGGTACAGCAAGTATGTTGGCACTAGAGGAGCATAGTGAGCAGGCTGGAAGAACAGCAGCAAGGTGAACTAGAAGGGGGATAAGAGACTGAGTGCTTTCTACCCAAGGGTAAGGAGTTTGTTGCTCAAGGTAGATGGGCAACCACTGGACTGAACATTTATTAGTAAAATGACCCAGGCAGGAGAGTGGAGTCTTCTGAGAACTATGAAAAATTGCTGCATCTTTCCCATAGCTTTAGGAGAGATAGTTTTCTCCACAGTTACTTAACTCCCAGGAAAGAAGCCTCCATTCCCCTTCCTCCCCTGACGTCCCAGGTCCTCAATGTTTACTGTCAGAGCTGGGTCTAAGGGGGCTCACAGGTTAGAGTTGAGGCCCACCTGTTCCTGGCTTCTTCTTGTAACACAAGGGAACCAGTGCTTTCTCTGTGCCTCCCACCGGCAGTGGTGCCATGTTCCTGACAGTGACAGAATAATTGCAATTCTGCTGGGAGATGAGCTCATGGAATCCTGTCCTATAACTGCTGCCCTCCCAGCCCCCTGCCCAGTTCCTGATCGCCTGATTCCAATCAGCCATAGAAGCCTTCCTGGTGAGTGTCTCCTTTCATTAGTTGTATTTGTTCATCAATCAATCTTATGCATTGAGCGCTTACACTGTAATAATAATAATTGTGATATTTGTTAATGGTTTTCTATGGTCCAGGCACTATAGTAAGCACTGGGGTAGATACAAGCAAATCGGATTGTATCCCACATGGGGCTAACAGTTTCAATCTCCATTTTATAGATGAGGGAACTGAGGCCCAGAGAAGTGAAATGACTTCATTCATTCATTCATTCATTCATATTTATTGAGTGCTTACTGTGTGCAGAGCACGGTACTAAGCGTTTGGGAAGTACAAGTTGGCAACGTATAGAGACGGTCCCTAACCAACAACGGGCTCACAGTCTAAAAGGGGGAGACAGGCAACAAAACAGAACACGTGGACAGGTGTCAAGTCATCAGAATAAATAGAAGTAAAGCTAGATGCACATCATTAACAAGATAAATAAAATAGTAAATATGTACAAGTAAAGTAAATAGAGTAATAAATCTGTGCAAACATATATACAGGTGCTGTGGAGAGGGGAAGGAGGTAGGGTGGGAGGGATGGGGAGGAGGAGAGGAAAAGGGGGGCTCAGTCTGGGAAGGCCTCCTGGAGGAGGTATGCTCTCAGTAGGGCTTTGAAGTGAGGAAGAGAGGTAGCGCGGAGGGAGGGTATTCCAGGCCAGGGGGAGGACGTGGGCCGGGGGTCGACAGAAGGACAGGCGAGAATGAGGTACAATGAGGAGGTTAGCGGCAGAGGAGCGGAGGGTGAGGGCTTGGCTGTAGAAGGAGAGAAGGGAGGTGAGGTAGGAGCGGGCGAGGTGATGGAGAGCCTTGAAGCCAAGAGTGAGGAGTTTATCCAAGGTTTTATCCAAGGTCACCCAAAAAAGAAATGGTGGAGCCGGCTGGGATTATAATCCCACAACCTTCTGACTCCCAGGTCCATGCTCATTGCACTATGCCATGCTGCTTCGCGCTAGGGAGAGTAATAATAATAATAACTATGGTATTTGTTAAGTGCTTACTAGTTGCCAGGCACTGTACTAAGCACTGGGGTGGGTACAGGCAAATAGGGCTGCACACAGTCCCTGTCCCACATGGGGCTCATGGTCTCAATCCCCATTTTGCAGATCAGGTAAGTGAAACACAGAAATGAGAAGTGATTTGCCCAAGGTCACACAGCAGACAAGTAGCAGAGCTGGGATTAGAACCCATGACCTTCTTACTCCTAGGCCTGAGCTCTATTCATTATGTCATGTTGCTTCTCCAACCCATATAATACTGTATATATAAAAAGTATAATAATAAATAATAACTTTGGTATTTGTTAAGCACTTACAATGTTCCAAGCACTGTTCTAAGTGCTGGGGTAGATACAAGGTAATCACGTTGTCCCACGTGGGGCTTGCAGTCTTCATCCCTATTTTACTGATGAGGTAACTGGGGGTCAGAAAAGTTAAGTGACTTGCCCAAGGTCAAATAGCCGACAAGTGGCAGAGCCGGTATTAGAACCCACGATCTCTAACTCCCAAACCTGTGCTCTTGACACTAAGCCACGTGTTAAGCACTTGCTAAATGCAGAGCACTGGATTAAGTGCTGAGGTAGATACAATATAGATTGGACACAGTCTCTGTCCCACATAGGTCTCACGGTCTAAATAAGAAGGAGTAGGATTTAATCCCCATTTTATAGCTGAGGAAACAGAGGCACAGAGATATGTGCCAGGCACCCTATTAAGTACTAGGTTTGATAAGAGATAATCAGGTTAGCTCACAGTCTTAATCCCCATTTTACAGTTGCACTAACTGAGGCACAGAGAAGTGACTTGCCCAAGGTCACACAGCAGACTAGTGGTAGATAGCAGACTAGTGGTAGATCTGGGATTAGAACCCAGGTTCTCTGACTCTCAGTCCTGTCCTCTATCCACTAGCCATGGTGTTTTTCCTTCTGGTTCAAACTTTGAAGCTGGAATGGGAAAGAGGAAACAGAGATCTGGATTTAGTAGTTTGGGTGTTGGGACATATCCAAGACCTTGGAAATATTCCCCATTTGAAGGGATGCTTTTCTTTGACGTGTCAGAACTATGACCCAGCCTTGAATACAAAATACTGATCTCTCAGGCAATCAATCAATCAGACTGTATGCAGAGCACTCTACTAAGTGCTTGGGAGAGTAAAATATAAATGTTTCCCCTTTCCTGCCAGTGATCCAGAGGCTACTGCAAAGGGGAAAGCCTCAGGAGGGGAATTTCAATTTTTTAAATGATATTTGTTAAGCGCTTACTATGTGCCAGTCACTGTACTAAGATCTGGGGTAGATACAAACTAGTCAGGTTGGACACAGTCCTTGTCCCACACGGGACTCAAAATCCACAGATGAGGTTTCTGAGGCCCAGAGAAGTGAAGTAACTTCCCTGAGGTCACACAGCAGATGAGAGGCAGAGCCAGGACTAGAATCCAGGTCTTTCTGACTTCGAGGTCTGTGTTTTATCTACTAGGCCACGCTGTTTCCCAAGTACTTGATTCCAACTGAATGATTCCAAGTGAGAAGCAGCGTGGCTTAGTGGAAAGAGTCTAAGCTTGGGAGTCAGAGGATGTGGGTTCTAAACCTGGATCTGCCATATGTCTGCTGTGTGACCTTGGCTAAGCCACTTAACTTCTCTGTGCCTCGGTTACCTCATCTGTAAAATGGGAATTAAGACTGTGAGCCCCATGTGGAACAACCAGCTTACCTTGTATCTACCCCAGCACCTAGAACAGTGTTTGGTACATAGTAGGCACTTAACAAATACCACAATTATTATTATTACTATTAATATTATTATTTGCACAATGCTCTGCACACAGAAAGAGCTCAGTAAATACCATTGATTGATTCCAAGCATATAGTACAGTGCTCTGCTCAGTTATTGCTCAATTAATACCATTGATTGTTTGATTTACATTGTTGTGCTCACAGTAAGCACTCAGCTTAGTACAGTGCTGTGCACACAGTAACAATTTAGTAACTACCATCGATTGATTCCAAATGCTTCGTACAGTTCTCTGCATACAGTAACGATTCAGTAACTGCAATTGTTAGATTCCAATGCTTAGTACAGTGCTCTGTACACAGTAAGCATTCAGTAACTACCACTGATTTATTGATTGATTCCAAACGCTTAATACAATGCTCTGCCCACAGTAAGTGCTCAATAAATAGCACTGTATGATTAGAGTTCTGTTAGGTGATAGCCAAAGGAAATGTTGGAGGCACAGTCTGATAACTGGGGCTCTGAACACAACATGGGGAGAACTGGGATCTTTTTCAAATAGAGCAGGAGGGAAACCATCTCCTCCTCCCCACTGCACCCATCTCTTAATCCCACCTTCCAGATCCTGGGAAGATCAGCCTCCCAGCCCCTCCTGCCAACCTTCCACACACACCCCAGACTGACTGGGCCGAGCAGCCTGAAGTAGGGACAAGCTGTGTCAGTGACAACTCCTAAAACCTCCAGCCAGTTGGCTCTCAGTTGACTCTGAAGTTCTGGGAGAGAAGGGGCTGTGATTATTTTTCTGAAAAAAAGTTCATCTTATTGTTTTCCCATCCCTCAAGAACCTCCAGTAGCTACCCATCCACCTCTGTATCAAACAGAAACTCCTTTCCATCAGCTTTAGATAACTCGATCACCTTGGCCCCTCCTCCCTTACCTCGCTGCTCTCCTACTGTAACCCAGTCCGTGTACTGTGCTCCTCTAATGCCAACTTACTCAATGTACCTCATTCTCATATAACTAGTCACTGACCACTTGTCCACGACCTCCCTCTGAACTGCATCTCCCTCCTCCTTCAACAATCAGTGGTATTAATAATAATAATAATAGTATTCATTAAGCACTTACTATGTGCAAGGCACTGTTCTAAGAGCTGAGGAGGTTACAAGGTGATCAGGTTGTCCCACGGGGGGCTCACAGTCTTAATCTCCATTTTTCAGATGAACTAACTGAGACACAGAATAGTTAAGTAACTTGCCCAAAGTCACACAGCTGACAAGTGACAGAGCTGGGATTTGAACCCATTACCTCTGACACCAAAGCCCGTGCTCTTTCCATTAAATCATGCTGCTTCTCACTGCTTTACTGTGCTTTACTGCATGCAGAGTACTGTACTCAGTGCTTGGGAGAATGCAGTTTCACGGAGCTGGTAGACATGTTCCCCCTCCACAAGAGTTTATGGTTTCGAGGTGGAGACTATTTGCCTGACCACCACTCTCCCCACCTTCAAAGCCTTATTCAAATCACGTCTCCTCCAAGAAGCCTTCTCTGACTAAGGCCTCATTTCCCCTTCTCCCTCATCCTTCTGAATCATCTATGCACTTGGATCTATATCCTTTCACCATTATCAAGTGCCATCGAGTCATTTCTGAATCTTTTTGACTCTATGGATATATTTTCTCCAGAACGTCCTGTCTTCTGCTACAATCCACAACCTTAGAATTGACAACTTGTATTTTTGTGGCAATTGTTTCATCAGCACATTTCATGACTTTTTCGAGGCTCTTCACAGCAAATCTTCCTAGCATTAATCTTTGGCATATTTCTTGTTTGCTAGGTCCTTTATTATAAATTATTGATACCAGGAGAGAAAAATTGTCAACTATTTCTATCTTCTTTCCATCTGCTAAAAATGTGTTCAAACTTCGAGATGTCATGATCTATGTTTTCTTGACATTTAAATGCAGGCCCATTTTTTTGCTCAGCTCCTTAACTTTTAATGAGCCCTTCAAATCTTCTTTATTTTTTGCTAGTAGGGTAGTATCATCAGCATAACGAAAGTTGTTTGTATCCCTTCCTCCAATCTTGGCTCCCTGTTCGTCTCCATCCAATCCGGCTTCTCATTATGTATTCGGCATAAAAGATGAATAGATAAGGTGTTAAGATATATCCTTGCCTTACCCTATTAGTAATGGGAAAACAATCAGTTTCTCCATATTCTGGCTTTATTGTAGACTCCTGTCCAGCATACAGGTTCTGCATTAATTCATTAATTCATTCAATCATATTTATTAAGTGCTTACTTCGTGGAGAGCACTGTATGAAGTCCTTGGAAAAGTACAATTCAGCAACAAATAGAGACAATCCCTGCCTACAACGGGCTCACCGTCTAGGAGGAGGGAGACAAGCATCAAAACAAGTAAACAGCCATCAATATAAATAAAAAAAATTATAGATTTGCTTGCATCCACCCTAGCGCTTAGTACAGTACCTTGCACTTAGTAAGAACTTTGCGAATACTATGATTATTATGATTATTACATGTCATTAATATAAATAAATAGAATTATAAATAAATAAATAAATATATATATATATATATATATATATATATATATATACAAGTGCTGTGGGGGTAGAGTAAAGGGAGAGAGTTGCAGTGGTGGGGAGAGGAGGAGGAGCAGAGACAAAGGGTGGCTTAGCCTGGGAAGGCATCCTGGAGGAGGTGAGCCTTCAGGAGGACATTTCAGGCCAGAGGTAGGATGTGGGCCAGGGGTCAACGGCGGGGCAGGTGAGAATGAGGCACAATGAGAGGTTTAGCACGAGAGGCATGGAGTGTGTGGGCTGGTATGTAGGAGAGAAGAGAGCTGAAGTAGGAGGGGGCACGGTGATGGAGAGCTTTGAAGCCAATAGTTGGGAGTCTTTTCTTGATACGGAAGTTGATAGACAACCACTGGAGATTTTTGAGGAGGGGGTGACATGCCCAGAAAATGATCCAGCATGCCCATTTTCCTTCATGTGCTCAAGAGCTTCTCATGATTTTTGTAGTCAAAGGTCTTACTATAATAAATAAAGCACATGCTGACTTCCTTTTGATATTCTCTTTTCCTTTCAATTATCCAGCAGACACCAGCAATAATATCTCGTGTTCCTTGTCCTTTCTAGAATCTTGCTTGATCATTGTGCAATTGATGTTCCACGTAGGTCTCCATTCGATGCCTTGTAACCTAGCAATACCTAGGTGGCATGTAAGATAAAGGAAATTGTACAGTAATTGTTGCATTTGGTCGTATCTCCCTTCTTCAATATTGGAACATGAACTAATATCTTCCAATCAGATGGCCATTGAGTGGTTAACCGTACCTGTTAAAATAATTTGATAAGGATATTAACCGATTCCTCTCCGGTTGCCTGAAACACCTCAACAGGAAGACTATCAAATCCATGTGCCTTATTTTTGGTAAGACAGTGCAAAACTAATCTAACTTAGCTTTTACCTGATGAGAGGCGCTAATTCACAAGGAACATTTTCAAATACTCACTGTATATTGCTGTCCTTCTGATATAGTTCATTTGTATATTACCATCATATCTGATTTCATTGGCATCATTTATCAACAGCTCATCTTTGCTTTCGGCGAAGCCAATCCAAGGATGAAATGTTCCCTTAATTTCCTTAAATCTTCTGAAACAGTGATCTTGTCCACCCACATTCATTATTGACTTCCGTGTATTTAAAAATGCTGTAATAATGCTCCTGCTTGTCCTTCTCCTGGCACAGAGCTGGAATGTTTGGCTCAGTTCTTTAACCAGGTTCTTTTGTCCTCTGATTTTTGCTTCCTTCCCTTTTTTGGCTATTTCCAGAGTTAGGTTCAACATCCATTTTGACTTCTTCTGCTCCCTGACCTTTTGCAATACTTTGTTGCTCTCTTCCTTGATGACAATTTTAATCTCCATCCACAGTTTCTCTGGTTCCTCACAGTGGTCCCTCACTGTACCTCGTTCTCGCCTGTCCCGCCATCGACCCACAGCCCACGTCCTCCCCCTGGCCTGAATGCCCTCCCTCCACACATCCACCAAGCTAGCTCTCTTCCTCCCTTCAAAGCCGTCCTGAGAGCTCAACTCCTCAAAGAGGCCTTCCCAGACTGAGGCCCCTCTTTCCTCTCTCCCTCCCCATCAACCCCGCCCTACCTCTTTCCCCTCCCCACAGCACCTGTATATATGTTTGTGCGGATTTATTACTCTATTTATTTTACTTGTACATATTTACTATTCAATTTATTTTGTTAATAATGTGCATCTAGCGTTACTTCTATTTAATCTGATGACTTGACACCTGTCTAAATGTTTTGTTTTGTTGTCTGTCTCCCCCTTCTAGACTGTGAGCCCATTGTTGTGTAGGGACCGTCTCTATATGTTGTCAACTTGTACTTCCCAAACGCTTAGTACAGTGCTCTGCACATATTAAGCGCTCAATAAATATGATTGATTGAATGAATGAATGAATGTTTCCTTCCCTTTGAGAGTAAGCATCTCAAACTGATTTTTTACACGATTCTTAAATGCAAGGGGAATATTCGTCAGGTCATATTTGGGCAGCTGTAAGACATGGTTGATATTTCTAAGTTTTAGCCTGAGTTTGCACGTTAAAAGCTCATGATCTGTTTCACAATCAGTTCAAGGCCATGTTTTTGCTGCCAAAGTACAACTCTTCCATTTCTTTCTACAAATAAAATAACCTAGTTGATTTCTATATAGTCCAAGTGTACAGTCATCATTTAGGTTGGTTAAAGAAGGTGTTTGCAATTAAGAAGTCATTTGACTTACAAAAATCAATCGGTCTCCGGCTTGATTCTAATTTCCAAGGCCATACTTTCCAACAACCTTCATTTCCATTCCATTACCAACTTTTACATTCCAATCCTTAGCGATAATCAACACATTTTGCTTGCAGCTTTAATCAATCTTTTTCTGCACTTCATCATAAAACCTATCTATTTATTTTTGCTTTGCATCTCTTGTTGGGGCATATACCTGAAATGTCCTCTGAATCTAACAGATATCAATTTGTTATTGACAGCATTCTATCTGATAACTGTCTTAGAAATTTTCTTTGTCACAATTTTCAATACATCATTTCTTCTATTTTTGGCATGAGCAGAGTGGTAAATGATATGCTCATTAGATGGGAAATGCCCAATACATGTTCATTTCATTTCACTGATTCCTAGGATGTCGATCTTCCATTTCACTTTTGACTATTTACAGATTTCCCTGGTTTATACTTTGCACATTCCATGTTCCAGTAATAAAGGTATCTTTACAGCTTTGGGTACTCTTTCTCGCATGGCAACATCAATAACCAGAGGTCCAAAGGCTTTATTACAGCCGCATCATAAACACACATGAAACCCTGACACGTAGTCTGATCATCTCTAGTAGTTTGTTGAATGCCTTCCAAACGGAGGGGTCATCTTCCAGCACTTTATCTGTAGTCATTCATGTGCATCCATAGAGTTTTCTTGGTAAAAATGCAGTAGTGGTTTACCATGCATTCTTCCGTGCAGTGAAAACTCGAGTCTCTGCCAATGGCCTTTGATCGACATTTTGATCACTTGATCGTCTGCCTTTGACTCTTTCCCATGCCGCTGCTGCCCGGCACAGGTGCATAAGCTTTGTCTGATGCTTCCACTTAGACCTTTCCATTAAGGGTAACCCTAGTGACAGAGTATCTCTCAATGGATAGCTCAAAGCTTCACTGGCATACCCAACCCTGACATGGTAACCTAAGCACTTGATATTCACCCCACAGCACTATTGTCTATATCCATAGTTTATTTACATCTATGTCTGTCCCCACCCTAGACCTTGAGGTCATTGTGGACAGGGAACATGTCTACCAGCTCTACTGTACTGAACTCTCCTAAGTGCTTACTACAGTGCTCTGCACACGATAAGCATTCAGTACATAGCATCGAAGGACGAGTAACTATTGTTTTGTCCCAAGTACCTAGTACAGTACTTTGCACACAATAAGCTCTCGTCATACACCATCGATGGACCCCTCACTGTACAGTATTTTTCCAAGAAAAGTGTGTGTGTGTGTGTGTGTGTGTGTGTGTGTGTGTGTGTGTGTGTGTGTGTGTGTGTGTTGTGGGGTGGGGGGAGGGAATGGAAATGTGGTTATTGGTCATAATGGAATTTCCTCAGCCTCACAACAATTATATATATATATATATATATATATATATATATATATATACAATCTGTGATTTACTTATTTTTATTAATGTCTGTCTCCCCCTCTAGGCTGTAAGTTCCTTGTGAGCAGGGAATATGTCTGTGATATTGTTATATTGTACTATTTCAAGCACTTAGTCCAGTGCTCTGCACAAAGTAAGGGGACAATAAATGTGAATGAAAGAATGAATGGAGTTAGAAAGATCTGAGTTCGAATCCCAGCTCCTCCATTTGCCTGCTGTGTGACCTTGGGCAAGTCAATTCACTATTCTAAAATGGGAATTAAAACTGTGAGCTCTATGTGGGTTAGGGACTGTGTCCAACCTGATTAGCTTGTATCTACCCCAGCACTTAGTACATACAGTGCCTGGTATATAGTAAGGGCTTAACAAATGCCTTAAAAAGAAGACTTAATACAGTGCCTGACATCTGATAAGCACTAAAGAATTCCATGTAAAACTTTTATTACAGCACCTGGTACATAGTAATTTCTTAACAACGTTTAAGAACAATTTCTTAAATGTCTGCAGTGTGACAAGTATTGTACAAAATGCTTCAGAGAGTCCGATCCAACAGAGTTGGTAGACCAGTTCTCTACCCACAATGAACTGACAGGGCAGAGGAACTGGTTTTCAGTCCCTCACACTCTCTCTCAAATTCCATTTTCCCCTCAGACCCACCAGACACCATGGTGTCTTTCCCACCATTCCTCACCCTGTCTAGTCTGAGATGGTCTCCAGAGACCTCATCCAGGGCATCTGCTTCCTCTCCCAAACAACAGTGGGATTCATTGGGAACGTCTTCCTTCTCACGGTCTTCCTGCTCCCCCAGCTCCATGAGTCCAACCCCACAGACATCCACCTGGCCTTGGTCCACACCATGATGCTCCTCACCAGGGTGGTCACGGTGACAATATGAGCCCTGGGTCTGACAGTTCCAGACCGACGTTGGATGTAGGTTGTTCACATTTGTGTACAGCACTACGCGTGGTGCCTCCAGGGGCACCACAAGCCACCTGAGCGCGACCCAGGCCATCACCATCAACCCCAGCCACCCCCTTGGGAGCCGGTCAAAGACTAGATGTCTAAGCGTATCTTCCCAGACTGCATCTCCATATGGTTCTTCAACCTGCTTGTGGAAGCCAACCTCCTCGTGAAGATGGTTTCGTCCCACAACATAACCAGCAGAGAGAACAGTTTCCACGACAACTATTGCATGTTGTTCAGGATCAGCACGTCCATCAGCACTTGGCTACTCTCCTACTACAATCCGGCTCACATACCTTGATCCTCTAATGTTAACCTTCTCACTGTACCTCGATCTTGTCTGTCTCACTGCTGACCTCTCGCCCAAGTCCTGCCTCTGGCCTGAAATGCCCTCCCTCCTCATATCCAAAATACAATGTCTCTCCCCTCTTTCAAAGCCTTACGGAAGGCTCATCGCTACCTAGAGGCCTTCCCTGACTAAGCCCTCTTTTCCAATTCTCCTACTCCATTCTGCATTGCACTGACTTGTTCCCTTCATTCATCCCTCCTCCTAGGCCCACACACTTATGTATGTATCTGTAATTTATTTTATTAATTTCTGTCTCCCCTTCTAGATTATCAGTTTGTTGTGGGTAGGGAATGAGTCTTTTTACTGTTCTATTGTACTCTCCCAAGTGCTTAGTACAGTGCTCTGCACAAAGCAAGTGTTCAAAAATACGACTGAATGAATGAATGAAAGAAAAACAACACCTATGTGTAGTAATGGAGACCACACCTATCAAGACTGTGAGGAAACACTGTGGAGTCAGAGAGAAGTGCTCAAGGAATATAAATCTCTCAGAGTTAATCTCTTAACTTGCAAGGACTCTGAAAGATTTCTATAACTTTCCCCATGCTTTAAGAGATATTATTTTCTCCACACTTATCTGATTCCCAGAAAAGAAACCTCCCATTCCCTCCTTCTCCGGATGTCCCAGGTCTTTGACGCTTACTGTCTGAGCTGGGTCTAAGGGGGCCAAAGTCTGGAGTTAGGGCCCACCTGCTCCTGGCTTCTTCTTGTATCACAAGGGCACCGGTGTTTTTTCTTTGCCTCCCACCTCTCTCCAGCAGTGCCAGGTTCCTGATCCTGACAGAATACTTGCAGTTCTGCGGGGAGATGAGCTCATGGAATCCTGTCCTATAAATGAAGACCTGCCAGCCCGGTTCCTGATCGCAAAGCCAGGTCAGCATTAGAAGCCTTTCTGGTAAATTCTTCCTTTAATTAGTGGTACTTGCTCATCAACCAATCATATCTATTGAGCACTTACTGTGTGCAGAGCACTATTCTAAGCACTTGGGAGAGTACTACATATATAATAATGTTATGATATTTGTTAAGCTTTTACTAGAAACTAAGCACCGGAGTAAGTACTGGCATAGACACAAGATAGGGTAGACACAGTGCCTCTTCCACATGGGGCTCAATCTAAATAAGAGGGAGAAGGATTTAATCCAGATTTTACAGAAGAGGAAACAGGGGCACAGAGATAAGTGCCAGGCACTGTAATAAGCACTGGGTCTGGCAAAAGATAATCAGGTTAGTGTGGCAGACCTAACATCTGGGCCTAAGTAGTAAGCCAGGCCACCTGGCCTTCTGTGTTCACAGGAAGACTTACAAGGAGCAATGAAGGAAGTCAGACTGCTAGATGAATAACTTGACGCTGTTCTGAGAATGGGAACGCGCAGATCTAGGCATGAGCTCAGCCTTGCTGATAACCTTAGCCTTGGTGATGAGCTCAGTCTTGCTGATGAGCTCAATCTTGCTGATAAGTTCAGCCTTGCTGAGAAACTTGCAGTCATCCGCCTGTCCCCTGACTCCCTTGAGGCTCCTCACTGTATAAAATCCTCCACAGTGTGCTGAATAAAAAGTCTCCTTGTCCACCTTGAGACTCGCCTGGCCTGCGTTCTTTCATTGCGAGTGCCCGTCTCCCCGCTGCGCCGGACGCGTGGAGGCAGACGGCAACAAATGGCGCCCGAACAGGGACAGGGACAAGAAGCCTGGACGCTCAGACTCAGCACCGCAACCCTCACGAAGCAACTCATCACTGCGCAGTGACTCACCAAAGAAACGGAAGAGGTGAGGGCATTTAAGTTTACTTTCATTTTCAAACACCAGGCTTACAGCCCGGAAGAAAATGGGACAAATTCAATTCCGTTCTCGGAATCATTATATCCAATTACTTAAGGATATTGTAAAGGAGCGTGGGTTGATTATCACCACCGCCCAGATTGAACAATTTTTGGAATGCGTGGAAAAATGCTGCCCTTGGTTTCCAAAGGAAGGAATAGTGGATTTAGAACGATGGGAAATAGTGGGAAGGCAGATGAGTTCCAGACTACAAGAAGAAGGACCCCAGGCTTTTCCTATCGCTGCGTTCTCCTTATGGAACGTATTAAAGATTTGCCTTACTCCTGAACACAAAATTCCCTTGAAGGAAAAGTTGGCGGGGGTAGATGTGGCCTCCGGCCCGGACGAAACTATGATTTGTCCGGACCCCCCTTTGCCTCCCCCGCCTGAATCTGCATTGATAGACTGTAATCCTGAGCTATGGCCAAAAGGAAAGTGGAATCCTTTCACTGAGCCAGCTCCGTCCGCACCACCACCTCCACCACACCCTCCGTGGGTCCCGAAAGCTGCACAAACACCTCTGCAGTGAGCAATGGGGGCTGCTATGGAAGGGGGAGAGGAGATACCTATTGAACTGTTGATGGGTTTCCCTGTGATGGAGCAACCTGACCCTGGTAATCCTGGTCAGATAATACGTACCCACGAACTCTTGAATTTCAAATTATTAAAAGAAGTGAAACAGGGTGCTACGACATATGGACCCACGGCTCCTTATGTGCTGGCACTCATAGAAAGTGTTGCTTCCTCAATCCTTTGCCCGTATGATTGGCAAACCTTAGCCAAGAATGTCCTGGATGGCAGAGACTATTTGCTTTGGAAGACAGAATTTTTTGATTTGTGCGCGGAGCAAGTGCGTCGTAATGATCGCACCCAACCTCCAGTTCAAATCACTTTCGAGATGCTTACAGGGACTGGGCCTTTTGCGGGCACTGCCAATCAATTAACTTACACTCTGCAAGCATATCAACAAATAATGATAGCGGGGAAAGCTGCATGGCAAAAGCTCCCGGCGAAAGGAGAACAAAACTCCAGTTTTATAAAAATATTACAAGGACCGTCAGAACCATTTGAACAATTTATCAGCCGCCTAACGATGGCTATCCAGCGCAGCGTCAGTGATAATGCGGCGGGAGTTATTTTATTAAGACAGCTGGCTTATGACAATGCTAACCAAGACTGCAAGCGTGCCTTAGCTGGGGGCAAACGGACCTTGTCCATCACTGACATGGTACGCCGATGTCAGGATGTAGGGACAGCCTCTTTCAATGCTAATCTAATGGCCGCAGCAATGCAAAGACAAACTAAGGCAGACATGGTGTGCTTTCACTGTGGAAAGAGCGGACATTTGGCGAAGGATTGTCGTAGCTCACGACAGAACTTTTCCAGACCGCTACCAGCCTCAGTATGCCTAAAATGCAAAAAAGGACGCCACTGGGCTTCTGAATGCCGCTCGGTGTTCTCAAATAATGGCAGCCCTGTGCCGGGAAACGGACGCAGGGGCCGGCCCCAGGCCCCAACAACAATAGGGGCAGCAATCACTCTGCAACGCGCAGCTGTTCCAAAGGAACAGGCTCTGACTTCTCCCGACAACTGTCCACCATCGGCGAATTGCAGCAAGCCACTAGCGGCTCCGCTGGCCTCGACCTCCCCGTGGTGGGACACTTGATTATAACCCCTGAAATGGGGGTTCAACGAATCCCCACGGGGGTCGCTGGCCCTCTCCCAAAGGGTACTGTGGGACTCATTTTGGGCCTTAGCGGACTAACCCAGAAGGGGATGATTGTCTTGCCGGGAATGGTGGATGAAGACTATCTGGGGGAATTAGCTGTTTTGGCATACAGTCTTCGGGTTGTGCAACTTCCTGAAAGTTCATGCATTGCTCAATTGGTGATCTTTCCTTTTTACGCTTTAGGCTCCATTCGGACCAAGGATCCGCGGGGGTCAAAGGGTTTTGGCAGCTCCGGCATAGGAGCTTATTGGTCCGCTGTCATTGGTCAAGACCGGCCGAGATTGACGGTCCGTTTAAATGGGCGAGAGTTTATTGGTTTAGTAGACACAGGGGCTGATCGTTCGGTCCTTACAAGAAAGGATTGGCCCCCGGCATGGCCACTGCAAACCGGGTCTGCCCCATTAGAAGGCATCGGAGAGGTTACCCTCCCCTCTCAAAGTGCCGCTTACCTACACTGGGAGCTTGGTAGCCGATCAGGATACATTCAACCATATGTGTTAGATCGCCTCCCCATTAATTTATGGGGACGTGATCTTTTAGGACAAATGGGGGCCGTAATTACGACCGACAATTGTCACCCGTGTAATTCACTGCGCCCTTTTCCTTCGCGGCCACTGCAAATGTCGGGGTCAACCGCCCAACCGCCCAACGAATAACGTGGGCTTCTGATACACCAGTATGGGTGGAGCAGTGGCCGCTACCAACCCCGAAATTGGCTGCTTTACAAGTGATAGTCGCGGAACAATTAGCGGCAGGGCATATTGAGCCCTCCGATAGCCCTTGGAATTCCCCTGTCTTTGTGATAAAAAAAGCGCTCGGGGGGCTGGAGGATGTTGACTGATCTCAGAGAAATCAATAAGACGATGCAGCCGATGGGAGCGCTGGAACCTGGGCTCCCGAACCCGGCTATGATCCCTAGGAATTGGCCGATATTAGTAGTAGATATTCAGGATTGTTTTTTCTCTATTCCGCTCCACCCGGATGATCGTATTCGATTTGCGTTTTCAGTCCCTGTGGCTAACAGGACTCAACCTACTACGCGATATCATTGGACGGTCCTCCCCCAGGGAATGAAAAATAGCCCCACAATGTGCCAGATTTACGTTGCGCTTCTGATAGCGCCGCTCCGCGTCAAGCATCCTGAAGCATATATTATTCACTATATGGATGACATATTATGTGCTTGTGCCACTGCAGCCCAACTACACACCTTACGGCCTGCTCTTCTGGCGGTTCTAGAATCTGGAGGGCTGCGGGTTGCACCCGAGAAAGTCCAGACAAAACCCCCGATCACCTATCTGGGACACATTTTGACAGATCGGACGGCGTCCCCTGTGACCCCTACCTTGGATGTTTCAAAATTAAAAACACTTAATGATTTCCAAAAATTACTGGGGGAATTAAACTGGGTGCGCCCTTATCTTGGAATCCCCACCGATCAATTATCTCACCTTTTTGCTACCTTGCGAGGAGCCCCGGAGCTCTCTTCCCCCCGCTTCCTTTCACCACAAGCCGCCCGGGAGTTAGAGCAGGTAGTCAAAAAATTGTCTCAGGCTACGGTGGACCGTGTCACCCCAGGGATACCCGTATCCGCCGTTGTCGTTCCCACCTCTGTCATGCCTACAGGGGTTATATGTCAAGAGCAACAATTGGTTGAGTGGATGCATTTGCCCACTCAGCCCCACCGCTCTGTTTCCCCATATCCGACTTTGGTAGCCCAGTTATTGGGTCGTTTAATTTGGCGCATTACCGTCCTTTCTGGGACCGGACCCTCTGCCTTATACCAACCATATACTTCAGATCAACTTGCCACACTTCTTGGCAACGATCCCGATTGGCAGATCCTTTTGGCAATGCATACCGGGGCTTGGGTTACTGGTCTCCCAGATATTCCATGATTAAAGGTTTTCTCACCTTTTGCATGGGTATTCCCCTGCATCACGGTTCCGGACCCAATACCGGGGGCTACCACAGTTTTTACAGATGGAACAAAAGGCCGAGCTGCCTATTACTGTACTCCGGACACTTCCCGCGTTATCCCCATTCTGTCCCATTCCGCTCAACAAGCGGAACTTGTAGCTGTGATGTCAGTCCTTCGCGATTTCCCTCATTCACTTAATATTATCTCAGATAGCCGGTATGCATGCTTTGTTACTCTTCACATTGAGACTGCTGTGCTTCGGTTTTCCGAGGCAGCCATTTTTCCTTTGTTCCAGGAACTTCAAGCAACGATTCGCGCTCGTTCTCATCGTTTTTATATTTCTCATATTAGGGCGCATTCGTCCCTCCCCGGACCATTGGTTGAAGGTAATGCTTGTGCAGACCTACTTACAAGGGAAATTGCTGGCGCACCAAAGGCGATTAATTTTGTTGCACCACTGTTGGCTCCGGCTCTTCTCCCTTTAGATGCTACAGCCGCAGCCTCGCAAGCCCACCGGCGCTTCCACCAAGGGGCAGGAATGTTGCGCCGTCAATTTGGCATTTCTCGGGAAAGTGCGCGGGCTATTGTGAAAGCTTGTACCTCCTGTGTTACTACATTACCCGCAGCCTCTGAAGCCACGAATCCCCGTGGTCTTGCACCAAGAAAGCTGTGGCAAATGGACGTCACGCATTACCCTCCCTTTGGCAGATTGGCTTTTATTCATGTTACTGTTGATACCTGTACATTATTTACTTTTGCATCGGCTCACACTGGTGAATCAGCCAAACATGTTATGGATCATTTGTTTCTTGCTTTTGCCTTTATGGGAATTCCACAGGTATTGAAAACCGACAGTGGCCCCGCATACACTTCTAAAGCGTTCCGGTCTTTCTGTAATATTTTGCTATTCGCCATGTTACGGGTATTCCATACAATCCCACAGGTCAAGCCATTGTCAAAAACCGTCATCGTTGGCTCAAAGCTTTTTTGGAAAAACAAAAAGGGGGAGATGAACTGACCTCTCCCCATAGACAATTACAATCGGCTATATATACCCTTAATTTTTTAACTATGGATGAGAAAGGTCTCACCCCTGCTGAAAAATGGGGTGGCAGTGACACTAAAGTACACCCCGAAAGAGTAAAATGGAAGGACCCTCTCACGCGACAGTGGCGAGGGCCAGATCCCTTATTAACATGGGGCCGAGGGTATGCTTGTGTCTTTCCAGAAACTGAGGACCGCCCGATCTGGATACCTACAAAGAACATACGCCGCGTCCTTTCTACAGCACACCCTCCCTCACCCTGCATACTTCAGGAGCTGACAGAGAACCAGGATACAGACTCCGTGACCCTTCCTCTGGAGGATCAGCAGCAAAGTTCCTAAAAATGATGATCGCTTTCCTGATTCTCGCCTCCTCCACTGTTGTGATTACTGAGGACTATTGGACTTTTGTTCCGTACCCTCCGTGGGTGCGGCCAGTTACGTGGCAGGACCCGGTGGGAGATATTCTCACTAATGCTTCTGACCTTGTAGGGGGGGATGCGATTCCATGGGAAGGACCAGGGGAAGAGGCGTTTGTCAATGTCTCCCTCCTTGCTACTCGCACTCAACTTTCTTTTCAATGTTGTGATTATCGTTACCCTCATATCTGTGTGACCCCATATTATTATAATGCCACATTTACCGTATTTTCGTGGTCCACGATCTGAAATCAGCTCCAAGGAGCCTGGCATTCTTCGAATGTCTCCCTTGATTTGTCACACCTTGCCTTACTCTCCAATGCTATGCAAAACACCCCTCCCTTGACCATTCCTGCCAATATTGCTTCACCAATCATTTCTGCCCTTGAGGTGGTTAATCCTTTTAATTGGCACTCAATGCTGCTTCATAGTCTCCCATATATTGTTGGCCCTGTTTTGCCTGCCCTGCCTTGCCCGATGGCTATCTGTTTTCCTTCGCCCACTTCTTACTCAAATCCATGCTGTGCAATTGTTTCAAAAACAAAAAGGGGGACTTGTGGCAGACCTAACATCTGGGCCTAGGTAGTAAGCCAGGCCACCTGGCCTTCTGTGCTCACAGGAAGACTTACAAGGAGCAATGAAGGAAGTCAGACTGCTAGATGAATAACTTGACGCTGTTCTGAGAATGGGAACGCGCAGATCTAGGCATGAGCTCAGCCTTGCTGATAACCTTAGCCTTGGTGATGAGCTCAGTCTTGCTGATGAGCTCAATCTTGCTGATAAGTTCAGCCTTGCTGATAAGCTCAGCCTTGCTGAGAAACTTGCAGTCATCCGCCTGTCCCCTGACTCCCTTGAGGCTCCTCACTGTATAAAATCCTCCACAGTGTGCTGAATAAACAGTCTCCTTGTCCACCTTGAGACTCGCCTGGCCTGCGTTCTTTCATTGCGAGTGCCCGTCTCCCCGCTGCGCCGGACGCGTGGAGGCAGACGGCAACAGGTTAGCTCACAGTCTTAATAACCATTTTGCAGATAAGCTAACTGAGTCACAGAGAAGTTAAGTGAGTTGCCCAAGGTCACACAGCAGTCAAGTGGCAGAGGCAGGATTAGAACCCAGGCCTGTGCTCTATCCACTCAGCCATGCTGCTTGCCATGTGCTTGATTGCATTTGGTTGATTTTTAGTGCTTAGCACAGTACTCTGTACAAAGTAAGCATTCAGTAACTACCATTGACTGATTCCAAGGCTTAGCACAATGCTTTGCATACAGTAAGTGTTCAGTAAATAGCACTGAGTGATTCCAAGCAAATAGAGCACTTAGTACAGTGCTCTGCACAGTAAGCATTCAGTAACTACCACTGATTCATTGACTGATTCCAAATGCTTAGCACAGTGCTTTGCACACAGTAAGTTCTCAATAAATAGCACTGAGTGATCGGAGTTCTGTTCTTGCTGACCTCCCTCCCAGGTTTCTTTCCTTTCCAATCCATACTTCACTTTGCTGCCCAGATCATTTTTCTACAAAAATATTCGGAACATGTCACCCTGCTCCTCAAAAACGCCAGTCGTTGCCCATCCACCTCTGTATCAAAGTTTTCCTTTGATACAGAGGTGGATGGGCAACCACTGATGCTTTTTGGTTTCCTCATCATTGGCTTTAAAGCACTCCGCCATCTTTCCCCCTTCTACTTCACCTCACTACTCTCATTCTACAACCCAGCCACGCATTTCATTCCTCTAGTGCTAACCTTCTCACTGTTCTGAGCTCTCTCCCATCTCACCACTGACCCCTCGCCCATGTCCTGCCTCTGGCCTGGAATGCCCTCCCTTCTCAAATTTGACAGACAATTACTCTCCCCCCCTCCAACCCCTTCAAATCCTTATTGAAGTCACTTCTCCTCCAAGAGGCTTTCCCAGACTAGGCCACTCTTTCTTCTTCTCCCACCAACTTCTGCAACGCCCGACTTACTCCCCTTGTTCTTCCCCCACTCCCGGTCTCACAGTACTTATGTACTTATCTGCAATTTATTTATGTGCATTAATGTCTGTTTCCCCCCTCTAGACAGTAAACTCGCTATGGGCAGGGAATGTGTCTATTTATTTTTTTAGTGTACTTTCCCAAGTGCTTTGTACAGTGTGATCTGCACACAGTTAATGGTCAGTAAGTACAATTGAATACCTGAATGAATGAATGACTTTCCCCTGGCCTGGATTCTTTTCCCCTTCATCAATTAACAGTATTTATTGAGTGTTTAATTTGTGCAGCTCACAGTACAAAGTGCTTGGGAGAGAAAAATATAACCAATTTAGTAAACATGTTCCCTTCCTTCTCAGAGTCGCACCTGCAGAGTTCCCAGTACTCTACCAGTCTCGACTATGGGAGGGAGAGTCAGGCAGAGGCATACCAATTCCGTTCCGATCTTAGGCAGTAGCTAGCAAATGGAAGACAATCCACTACAAGTCAAAACTCACCTGTGCTGGGCAGCAGCGACATGGGAAAGAGTCGAGGGTGAAGACTCAAGTTTACTGCGTGGAAGGAGGTGATGGTAAACCACTTCCTTATTTTTACCAAGAAATCTCTATGGATACACTACCAGAACGACTGCAGGTGGAGGTGGGGCATGCTAGGAGAGATGTGTCCATGGCATCGCTATGGGTCAGAGATGACTCGACAGTATAAGACAAGACAAATATGTACCCTGTCCACAGGAGCTTACGGTCTCAAAGGGGCGGCTATCTGACAGCCCACCAACTCTCTTCACCGTCAAAGCCTTATTCAAATGAAATCTCCTTCAAACGTTCTTCCCTGATTAGGCCCTCATTTTCCTTACTACCTCGCCCTTCTGCATCATACATCCACCTGGATCTGTACCCTAAGTACTTGCTATTCACCCCACAGTACCTATCTCCGTATCCATTATTTGTTTATATTAATCTCTATCCCCCTTTCCAGACTGTGAGCTCCCTGTGGGCAGGGAGCATGTCTACAGTACAGAACTCTCCTAAGTGCTTAGCTCTGCACGTAATAAGCACTCAATAAATACCATTAAGTATACTCCTTCATTGTACAGCGGCTTCCCAAGGAAAGGAGCTCTGTGTGTGTGTGTGTGTGTGTGTGTGTGTGTCTGTGTCTGTGTCTGTGTCTGTGTCTGTGTCTGTGTTCCCTATTCCTATGGTCCATGAGGCTACTGGCCCCCGCAGAATTTCCTCCATATCCCACGCAGCAGAGAAGCCCTGATGTCCCATCTTCAGCCAAAATTTATTTGGTTTCCAGGACCTAAACCCCAGCCCCCCTCCAACGTTTTTTTTAAAAATGGTATTTGTTAAGTGTTTACTATGCTTCAGGCACTGTTCTAAGAAGTCAGGACCCCGAGCATTCCCTTCCGTACTCAGTAAGCAAAACTTTAATCAGTGGTGTTTATTAAGAGTTTACTGTGTGCACAACACTGTAACAAGATAATCAGGTTTGGCACAGCCCGTGTCCCTCATGGGGCTCACTGTTTTTATCCCCATTTTTCAGATGAGATAAGTGGGGTACGAAAAGTGTAGGGACTGGCCCAAGGTCACACAGAAGAAAAGTGGCAGAACTGAGATTAGAAGCCATGTTCTCTGACTTCTGGGCCCAGGCTCTATCCACTAATAATAATTATGATATTTGTTAAGTACTTCATTCATTCATTCAGTCATATTCATTGAGCGCTTACTGTGTGCAAAGCACTGTACTAAGTTCTTGGAAAGTACAATTTGGCAACAAATAGAGACAATTCCTACACAACAATGGCCTCACAGTCTAGAAGGGGGGAGACAGACAACAAAACAAGTAGACAAGCGCTTACTATGTGCCAGACACTGTACTAAGTGCTAGGGTGGCTAAAAGCAAATCAGGATGGACACAGTCCCTGTCATACCTGGGGCTCACAGTCTCAATCCTCATTTTACAGATGAGGTAACTGAGGCACAGAGATGTTGCCCAGGTTCACACAACAAAATGGCAGAGCTGGGATTAGAACCCATGATCTTCTGACTTCTAGGACTATTTCTATCCACTACACCATGCTGCTGCACTACTTCTCGATACACTGCCCAGTCCATTCCCATCTAGGGCAGGGGCAGGGACTGGGGAAGGGCACTGCTAAGATGGAGGGGTCAGAAACTTCTCTAGTGGCAGAAAAATTCCTGATAGGAATTTCTTTTTTGCTTGAACTGATTGCTAAGGGGCCAACAGCCACGAAGCAGAAAAGTAGGGAAGATTCCTGTAGGGAATCCTGTATGGAGAGAGACTGCTTGGGATTGGGGGGTGGGGGCAGATCTGTCTACCCCTGTGATGTCATGCTTTGGTACCTCTGGGAATCATACACCTGAAAGTCAGAGGCAACCTGGCCTAGTGGAAAGAGCCCGGGCCTGGGAGTAAAAAAGGACCTGCATTCTAATCCCAGCTCTGCCACTTGTCTGCTGTGTGACCTTGGGCAAATCACTTGACTGTGCCTCAGGTACCTCATCTGGGAAGCAGCATGACTTAGTGGAGAGAACACAGGTTTAAGAGAAGGATCTAAGTTCTAATTCCTGCTCCACCACTTGTCTGCTGGGTGACCTTGGACAAGTCACTTCACTTCTCCAGGTCTGTTCCTGCATCAGTAAAATGCGGATTAAAGTTGTGAGCCCCACGTGGGACAGGGACTGCATCCAGCCCGATTTGCTTGTATCAATCCCAGCAATGATTACCATAGCTGGGAAATAGTAAGCACTTAGGAAATACCTTTAAGAAAAACCACTTAGTACAGTACCTGACACATTGTAAGTGCTTAAATACCATTAAAAAAATGTCATTTATCCAGTGCTTACAGTGTGCAGAGCATTGAATTAAATGCTCGGGAGAGTCCAGTCCAACAGAGCTGGTAGAATCGTTCTCTGCCCAAAACGAGCCGACAATCCAGAGAAACTCTTGTCCAGTTTCCCCCTCAAACTTCAATTGTTCCCTCAAACTCTGTTGAAAGAAATCATTCCCAGCTCTCCATTATACTCCTCACCTGGATGGTCACGAAATGGTGTCAGCCCTCGGTCTGCGGCAGCTCTAGACAAACGTCAGGTGTAAACTGTTGACCTTTGCGTATTGTGCTATGCATGGAGCCTCCATGGGCACCACGAGCCTCCTGAGTGTGTTCCAGGCTTTCACCATCGGCCCCGGCCACCCCTCCAGGACCCGGCTGTAAGCCCAGTTGTCCAAGTGAGTCTTAATGGCCTGGTTTCGGTATCTGGTTCATCAACCTGCTGGTGGAATCCAATCTCTTTGTGAAGATCTTTTCATCTCCCAACGCGACAAGCAGAGAGAACAGGTTCCACGGCAACTACTGTATTGTGTCCGGGATTAGCACATCAATCAGTGCTCCGCTCTAGGGGCTCTTCCTGACCCTCAAGGTGGTCCATGATGTCCTCTCCCTGGGGCTCATGGGATGCTCCAGTGGCTAACTGGTCCTCCTCTTTCTCTGCCACAGCTGGCGGGTCCGCCATCTCCACACCCACTGCCCAACCCACAGGTCCTCTCCAGAGACCCGGGAAACCTGCACCATCGTGCTTCTGGTGAGCTGTTTCGTCACCTTTTACTCTGTAGACTTTGTTCTTTCTTCCTTGGGACAACCCAGAGAAATGATCCCTTCCTCTTGGCCATTTTTAACTTTTTGGTCAGTGGTTTCCCAACTGTCAGTTCTTTTGTACTGCTCAACTGTTACCACCAGATCACCAAACTCCTGGGTTCGTTTTTAAGGAAAAAAAGACCCCATACCATTACTGTGAAGAAGAATTATCCCCTCCCTTGGGAAGGGGCTTAAACCTTCTGTGTCTCAATGTATTTATCTGTAAAATGGAGATGCAATCCCTTTTCTCCCTCCAACTTGGATTGCGAGCCCCACGTGGGACAAAGACCTTATCTGACCTGATTACCACAGCACATAGTACAGTGCTTGCCGAAGTGTTTAATCAGTCATATTTATTTAGACCTTACAATGTGCAGAGCACCATGCTAGGCACTTGGGAGTGTACCATGTAACAGAATTAGAAGACATATTCCCTTCCAATAAGAAACTTACAGTCTAGTGGTAAAATTAACAAATATTGCAATCATTAGTATTCTTGTTCAATTATTTTTCAGTCAATCAACAGAAATTGTTGCATGCTTACTGTATGCAGTTTACTAAACACGTGGGAGAGTCCGTTACAGCAGAATTGGTAGACAAACTCCTTGCCCGCAAGGAAGACTGACTGATTGACTGAGTTAGCCCTGTCACTTTTCAAACCAATCAATCAATCGTATTTACTGAGCGCTTACTATGTGCAGAGCACTGCACTAAGCACATGGGAGAGGACAACACAACAATATCGCAGACACGTTCCCTGCCCACAGTGATCTTACAGTGTAGAGGGAATACACAGAACTCAGTGACAAATGGCTTTCCCTCCTGAACCCTCCAGCATTGGAGGAGAGTGGTCTCCCTTTCTTTCTCCCCTTCCCCTCTCACTCCCCCTCCCAACCAATCATTCCTATTTATTAAGTGTTTTCACTGGGTGTGGAGCCCTGAACTAAGCACTTGGAAGGGTGCTCCCCCTTTCCCTCTCCCCCTGCTCACTGTGGGCAGGGAATATGTCTGTTTATTGTTGTATTGTACTCTCCCAAGCACTTGGTACAGTGTTCTAGTTTTTAGACTGTGAGCCCTTTTAGACTGTGAGCCCACTGTTGGGTAGGGACTGTCTCTATATGTTGCCAATTTGTACTTCCCAAGCGCTTAGTACAGTGCTCTGCACATAGTAAGCGCTCAATAAATACGATTGATAATGATGATGTTCTACACATAGTAAGCACTCAATAGATATGACTGAATCAATACAATTGAATCAATAAATGCATGACGAGTATGGCACAACAGAGTTTCTTGACATGTTCTGTGCCCGCAACAAGCTTAAAGGCTAGAGGGGGAGACAGAAAATAAATATAAATCAATTACAGATATGTATATAAGTGCTGTGGGGCTGAATGGGAGGGTGGATTAAGGGAGCAAATCCAGGTACAAGGGTGACACAGAAGGGAGAGGGAAAAGAGGAAGTGAGTGCTTAGACAAGGAAGGCCTCTTGGTGGATATGTGCCTTCAATAAGACCATGAAGCTGGGGGAGAGTGATTGTCTAGTTAGATGTAAAGAGGGAGGAAGTTTCAGACCACAGGCAGGATATGGGCGAGAGGTTTGTGGCAAAATAGATGAGATCGAGATACAGTGAGGATGTTGCCATTAGAGGAGTGAAGTGTGCAGTCTGGGTTGTAGAAAAGGAGCAGCAAGAGAAGGTGAGAGGGAGCAAGGTGATTGAGTGATTTAAAGTCGACAGTGAGGAAATTCTGTTTGATGAAGAGGTGGATAGGAAATGACCGGAGGTTTTGAGGAGTGGGGGAACATCAACTGAATGGTTGTGTAGAAAAACGATCCGGGAAGCAGAAACAAGTGTGGACTGAAGTAGGGGGAGACAGAAGACAGGGAGGTCGGCATAGATGTCGATGCAGTAATCAGTGTGAAAAGACTCAGTGCTCCTCCTTCTCACTCTGGCCTTCTCCCCTCCCTCACCCAACCTCCTTCCTTCTCCCTCTTCCCCTCTCCCTTGTCTTGTTACCTATTTCTGCTTTTACCTTAACCAGGAAAAAGTAACCAGAGCCTGGAGGGGAGATCTTTGGCTGCCTCCCTCAAGACAGCAGAGTCAGAACTCGTCCAGGCAGGGGAATCAGGAAAAGCTGAATGGACTGCTTTTTGAAAGAGCTGCACGTGGAGAGGACAGGGGTCATATTACTCTGGCTGCCACTGGAATTGGTCAAAGGTGGTGGAAGCTCATGCTAATCAAGATAAACCACAAAATGGCCCCATTAAACTGATAAAGGGATTGAAACAGCAAATGAGCTTTTTTGTCAGCCACTGTAACACTCCTCACCCCCGTCCTCAGAAGATTCTTAGTCTGCTAATCCCAAATTAGACTCCTTATACATTAGAACACACAGTAAACAGCAACAATAGCTTGGTTATTTTATTTTATTTTTTTAAATAGTGTTTGTTAAGTGCTGGCTATGTTCCAGGCATTGAGCAGGTCTCTCTCCCATAAAGTGAGTGGAGAGACTGAGATTATGTCTTTCACTGGAAAGTATTCCTAGCACTTACTAGATTACCTCCCTTATCCATAATTCATTTCACTCCATAATGTATTTCCCATTAAATTGTCAGCCCCTTGAGGGCAGGGATTATGTCTATCTAATCTGTGGTACTCTCCCAAGTGCTTAGTATAGCACTGCACACAGAGTACGCTCTCGGTACATACCATCGGTGGATTGATTAATGTGATTTTTGGAAAGAATAATAATAATCATGGTATTTGCTAAGGGCTTACTCTGTGCCAAGCACTGTACTAAGAACTGGGACAGATACAAGTGAATCAGGTCCCATTTGGGGCTCACGGTCTAAATAGGAGGGAGTACAGGTATTAAATCCCCACTTTGCAGATGAGAGAATAGAGGCACAAACAAGTTAAGTGACTTGAACAAGGTCGCACACCCGACAAGTTAGAGATCTGGGATTACCAGTCCTGTGCTCTATCTATTAGAGCATCTGTGCTCATGCCCTCCCTCTTGCCTGGAACTCCCTCCCTCTTTATCAGTCAATCAATCGCAGGTATCCTCTCTCACCTACCCAGAACCTCGGCATTATCCTTGACTCCTCACAATCAATCAATCAATCAATCAATCAAACAATCATTTACATTTACTGAGAACTTACTGTGGGCAGAGCACTGTATTAAGTGATGGGAGAGTATACTATGACAATACGACAGACGCATTCCTTGCCCACAACCATATTACAGCCTACAGGGAGTTTCCAGTCTCTCATTCTACCCACATATTCAATCTATCACTAAATCCTGTCAGTTCAACCTCTATAACAGCTAAAACCTGCCCTCCTCTCCATTCAAACTACAGCCATGTGAACCTAAGCACTTAGCCTTTCCTTCCTTGATTACTGGATCAACCCCCTCGCTGACCTCCCTGCCTCCTGCCTCTCCCCACTCCAGTCCAAAGTTCACTCTGCTGCCCAGATCATTTTTCTATAGAAATGTTAAGGCCACATTTCCTTTCTTCAACAACTCCCAGTGGCTGCCTAACCACTTCTGCATCGAGCAGAAATTCCTCACCATAGGCTTTAAAGCACTCAATCACCTTGCCTCTTTCTACCTTGAATCACTGCTCTCTTACTTCAACCCAGCCTGCCCACACCACTCCTCTAATACCAACTAAATGTACCTTAATCTTATCTATCTTGCTGCTGTTATTCTGCCTCTGGCTGTAACACCCTCCCTCTGCATTTCTGACAGACAATAACTCTCCTCCACTTCAGAGCCTTATTGAAGGCACATCTCCTCCTTGAGGCCTTACCTAAGGCCTCATTTCCTTTCACTCCCTTCTGCATCACACTGCCTTCCTGACTTTATGCATCCAAACTCCAACCCCATAGCACTCATGTCCACATCGATAATTCATTCATTAATATTAATGTCTGTTTCCCCCTCTAGATTGCAAGCTCGTTGTGGGTAGGGAACTTGTCCATTATATTGTTTTAGTGCACTCGCCCAAGTGCTTAGTACACATAAAGTGCTCAATAAATATGACCGACAGAGTGATCTAGATGTGCGATAATTCACTCTAGGTCACATTGTTGATATAAAGCTGTCAAATATCAGGCCTAATGTTGAATTTCCATTGGGTTTCCCATACAGTCTGACCATGCAGCCCTGGTCTCGTATGAATGGAAACTGGAACTTATTGATCCAGCCATTGGTACAGTCCAGAGAGGCACAAACAGCAGCATGGAGCATGGAGCAGTGTGGCCTAGTGGATAGAATATGGGCCTGGGAGTTAGAGGAACCAGGTTCTAATTCCTGCTCCACCATTTGTCTGCTGTGTGATCCTGAACAAGTCACTTCACTTCTCCGTGCCACAGTTTTTTCATCTGTAAAATGAAGATTCAAAGTCTGTTCTCCCTCCTACTTAGAATGTGAGCCCCATATGGGACAGAGACTGTGTCTGACCTGATGAACTTGTATGTACCACAATCTTAGAGCAGTGCACTACACACAGTAAGTATATATATATATATATATATATATAATATATATACAACTGTCAATAATATATATGTGTCACTGTCACTATATGTCACTATCATATATCACTATATGAAGAACAGTGATCACAAATACAATTATGGTACTAGTTAAGTGCTTACTATATGTAGTGATTAGTGATATTGGTACACAAATATATATGTGCATATATATCATGATTTTCATAGTTAAATAAGACACCACTGACAGGGATAGATCCCAGCTCACCAGGTTGGACACAGTCCATGTCCTATAAGGGGCTCACATTCTTAATTCCCATTTAACAGATGAGGTAACTGAGGCACAGAGAAGTTAAGTGGTTTGCCCAGGTCACACAGAAAATAATAATAATGATGGTATTTGTTAAGCACTTACTATGTACTGAGTGCTGTCCTAAGTGCTGGGGTAGATCCAAGGTATCAGGTTGTCCCACGTGGGGCTCACAGTCTTCATCCCCATTTTCCAGACGAGGTAACTGAGGCACAGAGAAGTTAAGTGACTTGCCCAAAGTCACACAACTAGCAAGCGGTGGAGCGGGGATTAGAACCCATAACATCTGACTCCCAAGCCCGGGTTCTTTCCGCTAAACCACGGAGCAAGGATTAGAACCTAGGACCACTGACTCTCAGACCCGTTCTCTACCCACTTGTACACGCCGTTTCTCTAAGGAGTCACGGGATTATTCGGCCTTGTTGACAAGGGAAAGAATTTCAGAGTATTCTCTGGGCTTGAACTAGTCAGAGATGCATCTTCTCCCCACGCACCACCCCCATGCAACCCCAACCAAAGCCATGCTCCTAACTTTGCTGAGCCAGAACTCCCAGAAGGAATGAAGGCAGTTATTATTCCAGGACTAGGAGATCCCTCTGCTCAGGGGAAGGAACCGGGGCTGAAGGAGAGTGGGAGATGTGCTCAGAAACTAGGGACACCCACGTGGCCAGTAACAAGTAACAGTAACAAGTTACAGTAACAACCCAGTAACAAGACCCAGGGATTCTTGCATCAAAACTCAGCCAACTTTAAATTATGCCTTACAGTAATTGAACCCAGACCTCTTGCCTCCACCAATCAGGAGAAGGTGCGCAATCCCACAGCACAGAATTAACGCAGTTGTCAAAGAAAACTAGAAACTGTAGCCCCAAGGCCAGTCATTGGAAATGTAAAGTAACTCCCTGAGCAGACATCATCACAAGTGCCAATTCTCAGATGGACACTTGCCAAGCTGTGACAACGAAAAGCAGCGTGGTCCAGTGGAAGGATCAGGGGCCTGGCAGTCAGAAGGACCCAGGTTCTAATCTTAGCTCTATCACTTGTCTGCTGTGTGATGTTGGGCAGGTCACATAACTTCTCTGAGCCTCAGTTACCTCATTTCTAAAATGGGAATTAAGACTGGGAGGCTTATGTAGGACAGGGACCGTGGCCAACCTGATTAAGTTGTATCTACCCCGGCACGTAGTACAGTGCATTGCACTTAGCAAGCACCTAACAAATACCATTAATGATGATAATGATAATAATGATGATAAAAATCATATGGATTACAACCTATAACTGTCCTAGGCAGTTCATTCCTAAAGGTGTTCCCATTCAGCAGACTCATTTGCATCGTTCACCTGGAATAGCTACAGCCAACATACCGACTGCACAGTAGTCGGGATGAGAACACGAAGAGAAGCAGTGTGGCATAATGGAGGGAGCACAGGCCTGGAAGTCAGAGGACCTGGGTTCTAAACCTGACTATGCCACAAAACTGCTGTGTCACCTTAAGTATCTTCACTTTTCTGGGTTGCAGTTCCTTCAACTGCAAAATTTGGAATGCATTTCCTGTTCTCCTCCATTCTTAGACTATTAAACCCACGTGGGGCAGGGAATATGTTCAACCTGATGATCAAGCTGCATATTCCCCTGGACTTAGTACAGTGCTTGGCACCTAGTAAGTTCTTAAAAACTACCACCACAATTATTATTCCTAGGTTCTCTGACTCCCAGTCTTCTTCTCTTTCCATTAGGCTTCACTGCTCGGTCCCCACCACTAGAGATTATCCAGAGAGCACAAGGGCTTATTGGCAAAGGGACACACAACTTGAGGACACTTCATGGCTTTGTGCTGGAAGAAGCATCTGACACTTTTCAGAGATGTCCTGTCACTGAGGTTACAGTGTCTTAGACTCCTTCTGGATGTTCTGCACATCATTCAATCCATGGTATTTATTTGGCACTTACCATGTGTAGAGTACTCTACTAAGCACTTGTGAGAGTCCAGTATAACAGAGTTGATGGGCACATTCCCTACCCACAGTTAATCAATGGTGTTTATTGCTTATATTTAAGTCCACCTCTCTCCTTTCCTAAAGTCCCTCTAAACCCCACTGCATCCTTCAACAATCACCTCATGTCCCTTTTATGATTCCTGTCTAAACTATTTAATCGCGCTGCCTACACTTCCTTTCCTCCATTTCTCTCAGCTCTCCACAATCCTGTGTCTGCCCTCTCTCTGCACTTAAAGAAACCGTTCTCACCCACATCATCGGTGACTTCCTCTTCACCTAATGAAACAGCCTGCACTTCAATCCAATCCACCTTGACCACAAGCAGACCTCCTCCACCTTTCTCCTGGAAACAGTCACAGGAGAGCCTCTGACATTGTCCTCTTCCTGTTACGAACTGGTCAGCAGCCTCTACTCCCTTCCCTGCACAATGGAAGCACTTCATGCATACCAGTGATGACTGATTAAACTGGTGTGGTATGAGATGGAGATTTACCCTTCCTAGGACTATTCAGACCAATTTTGGCACGTTGGTCTGTTTATTTTAATTTATTTCATGTCAGATTTTGTATTTTGCTGTTTATTCACTTTCCTTTCTGCTTTGTTAGCATCACTAATCTTTTCTATCCTGTATTAATTACTTATTAATTATTATTAATTAATGCTTGTGCTATTAATTATAAGATTATATATTAATTATATTATTACATAATTAAATATTATCAATGAATAATAACCATGTAATTTATATATGAATTATATTATAGATTATATTGGTATACGTTATAAATTATACAAATTGATAATCATAATTATATAATTATTTATTTATTAATTATTAATACTTTCTATCTAACTATCCAGGTATAATACAGGTGAGTGTCTATGGTGTGTGTGTGCATATAATGTATATGTCACTGTCATTATATGTCACTATGATACATCACTATATGAAGGGCAATTTTATGCATCTGACTGCTGTATAACATATAAAATATAACACCTCCAAGATCCACCCTTTCCTCTCCATTCAAACCACTACTACATTAGTGCAATTACTCATCCTGTCCCGACTGGATTACTGTATCAGCATCCTTTCTTATCTCCCAACCTCCTGTCTCTCCCCACTTCAGTCTATACTTCACTCCACTGCCCGGATTATCTTTCTACAGAAACATTCTGGGACTGTCACCCCACTCCTCAAAAGTCTCTAGTGGTTGACTATCAACCTTCACATGAAGAAAAAACTCTTCACTGTTGGCTTCGAAGCTCTCCATCAACTTGCCCCCTCCTACTTCACCTCCTGTGTCTCCTTCTACAACCCAGCCCACACACTCAGCTCCTCTGGTGCTAACCTTCTCACTGTGCCTCGCTCTCTCCTGTCCCGCTATCAACCTCTGGCCTGGTATATGTTGCTGACTTGTACTTCCCAAGCGCTTAGTACAGTGCTCTGCACACAGTAAGCTCTCAATAAATACGATTGAATAAATTAATGCCCTCCCTCCTCAAATCAACCAATCACGCTTCCCCCTTCAAAGCCCTAATGAAGGCTCACCTCCTCCAGGAGGCCTTCCCAGACTAAGTTCCCCTTTTCCTCTGCTACCCCTCCCCTCTCCATCACCCCAACTCGCTCTCTTTGCTCTAACTCCCCCCGCCCACCATGGCACCTATGCATATATGTACAGATTTATAATTCCATTTATTTATATTAATGATATGAAAGAATCTATAATTCTATTTATTGATATTGATGTTATTGATGCCTGTTTACTTGCTTTGATGCTTATCTCTCCCCTTCTAGACTATGAGCCCATTGTGGACAGGGATTGTCTCTGTTGCTGAATTACACTTTCCAAGTGCTTAATTCAGTGCTCTGTGCACATTCAATAAATACGATTGAATGAATGAATATATGTATATATACATAATGTATATGTCACTGTTACTATATGTCATTATCTTATCACTATATAAAGGGCAATAATATATAGTAGTGATATGTATGATTAGTGATATATTTATCTCTCTCTTTGTGTACATATAGATAGATGTATACCTAACATTGTCTTACATACTCAAATAAGACGAAACTGAAAGTGGGTTTTTTAAGGAATTTTGTAAGTGCTTACTATATGCCAGGAACTGAACTAAGTGCTGAGGTAGATAAAAGCTCATCAGATGGGACACAGTCCATAACCCACATGAGGCTTACAGTTCAGTGACTTGCCCTAGGTTACACAGCAGACAAGTGGTAGAGCCAGGGTAAGAAACCAGGCCCTCTGACCCTCAGGCTGGTGCTATCTCTACTAGGCCACGCTGCTTTTCAACAGAGTCATGGGACCAATCTGGCTTTTTGCCAAGAGAGAGAATTTTGGAGTATTCCTTTGGTGTTGACCTTGTCAGAGATGAATAGTCTTCCCACACACTCCACTCCTGGAAGTGGAACTGAGCTCTCCTCCCAACTCTGATGACCCAGAATCCCCAGAAGGGATGAAATAAGGAATGAAAACTGCCTTAGCCAGGTGAACTCAGGTGTATATCCTGAGGACAGTGATTCTTCTAGGAATGAGAGTTAGCACTACTCAGGGGATGGGCGGGGTCTGAGGGTGGGAGAGAGAGGAGCCATTAGAACCCTGGGGCACCCACATTGTCCACATGACCACAACAAGGGGGACCCCCGCTTTAAGAGCCAGTTATTCTTTCATAAAGACTCGGCCAACTTTTAATTTTGCCCCATAATAGCTGAACCCAGACATTTATCCTCCAACAAACAGATGGAGCCACGAAATCCCACAGTACAGAATTAATGCCGTGGATAGAGCACGGGTTTGGGAGTCAGAGGATCAGGGTTCTAATACCGACCCTGTCACTTGTCTCCTGTGTGACCTTGGGCACGTCATTTCACTTTCCTGGGCCTCAGTTAGCCCTTCGATTAAATGAGTATTAAGACTGTGAGCCCCATGAGGGTCAGGGACTGTGTCCAGCCTGATTTGCTTGTATCCACCCCAGTGCTTAGTACAGTGCCTGGCACATAGTGAGTCTGCAATAAATACTAATAATTTTAATACTACCAATACTACTACTACTACTACTACTACTACTACTACTACTACTACTACTACTACTACTACTACTACAACTAGTAATAATAATGACAATTTTATGGAGTACAACCCACCACTCTATCCCAAGCAGTTCATTGCTAAGGAGGATCCCATTCAGTGGAGTCATTCCCCCCATTCATCTGGAATAGCTCCAGATGAATAGCTGGATGTGGAAATCAAGGGTCTGGGTTGTACTTTCCGAGGAAAACGTCTGGTATGGACAAAGGATAATCCGGTCAGACAATGTCGATGATCCACATGGAGCTCCCGGTCTAAGAGAGAAGGAGAGTAGATATTTCATCCCCATTTTACAGATGAGGACACTGAGGCCCAGAGAAGTGAAGTGATGTGCCCAGGATCACACAACAGGTAAGCAGCAGAGTCAATCCATCAGAGGAATAATAGAGGAATTAGTCAAACAATGGTATTTATTGAATGATAACCGGGTGCAGAGCACTGTAGTAAGCACTCGGAAGAGTACAACACAAAATAACTGGGAGACACGTTTTCAAAAATTGTTTATCCAGTGATCGTGAGTATGCAGGTGCAGATTACCATAATTATTATTACCATAAGTACTGTAATTATAATAATAATAATTATTATTATTCTCCTGGTCTTAATACCTCATCTGTAAAGAATAATAATTGTGCTACTTGTTAAGTGCTTCCTATGTGCCAAGCACTGTTCTAAGCACTCGGGTAGATACAATTTAATCAGGTCGGACACAGTCTCTGTCCCACATGGGGCTCACACTTTAATCCCCATTTTACATATCTGGTAACTGAGGCACAGAGAAGTGAAGTGGCTTACCCAAGGTCACACAGCAGGCACATGGCCGAGCCAAGATTGGAACCCATGTCCTTCTGACTCCCACGCTCTTGTTGTAACCACTAAGCCACATTGCTTCTCTATTGCAGATTGAAACTGTGAGACTCATGAAGGACAGGGACTATGTCCAACCGAATTTGCTTGCATCCACCCCTGTGCTTAGTAAAGTGCCTGGCACATAGAATGCACTTAACAAATACTATAATTATAAACTATCACTATTACTGCCGTTATGCATTCTGAAGATCTTCCTCCTGTTGCTTTACCTGACTGCGTTGCCTCCCAAGGTCACGTTTGGCATCATGTAGACCCCAGACCACACCCACCGCCTTTTCCTTCAGAACTGTTGTATTGCCCTTTCCCAAGCTCTTACTACAGTGTTCTGCACAGAGAAAGTGCTCAATCAGAATCTCTGATTGATTAACTGGCACACAAAGATTAGCTTGTGGTCTCCTTGCAGCTTTCCCTACCAGACATATAGGTAAGCTTTGCACTCACTTCCAACTTCCCTCATGGCACCTGAGGATTTTCTCCTCTGTGCCCCTATCCCATTGTCTTGAGGAAATTCAGCACACTTCTTTTTCAATGTTACTTGGTAAGTATTTCTTGGGTGCCAGGCACTGAAAAAATCACAAGCTCGTCACGTTGGAGACAGTCCCCAGCCCACGTGGGGACACGTCTTCATCGCCATTTCACAGATGAGGTAAATGAGGTAACGGAAGCACAGAGAAGTGAAGTGATTCATCCAGGGTCACACAGCCAGCATGTGGCGGTGGCGGGATCGGAACCCAGGTCCTCTGACTCCCAGGCCCGATCTCTTTCTTCTATGGCCAGACCATTCAGTGCCATCTCCTTTCTTTCTCGTTACAGATATTTCAACAAACACTATTAGTATGTCATGGCCCCGGTATTTGCTGTGTTGGAGATCAACAAGGACCCCAGGCTCTTACCCAGTATTTCTCTGGGCTTCCACCTCTTCAACGTCCACTTCCAGACTATGCAACGGTTGAGAGCTCCATGGCTCTGCTCTGGGGAGAGCCGGTATGGTCTCCCATTACAGTTGTGAGCCGGAGAGGCGGGACAAACTCCTGGCTGTCATAGGAGGGATGTCATCAGCAATGTCCACGACCGGCTCCTGTCTGCTGGGACTCTATAAGCTACCCCAGGTAAGGCATCCTGAAGGTTAGGGGCATACCAGCACTAGGTGGTTGTCATTGTTATGGTTGTCTTCATTTTAGGTATCCATTAAACCTTTACCATGTGCCACCTACTGTATTACGTCCTGTCCCATGTCCCATGGACTTCAAAGGAGCTAAAGTCAATGAATTAGACATAACGTCTTTGGAAGGAAAAAGGCAGACCCCCTGTAGAATATGAGCCACCTTTGGGAAGGGAGCCTGTCTACCAGCTCATTTCGTACTCTCCCAGATACAAATCATGCATGCAGTTCCCAAGATGCAAACTAATCAGGTTGGACACAGTCCATGTCCCACATGGGGCTCACTGTCTTGACCACCAATTTGCAGATGAGGGAACTGGAGCATAGAGAATTGAAATCACTTGCCTGAGGTCACATAGCAGAAGAGTGGTAGACCTGGGATCAGAACCTAGGGCCTCTGACTTCCAGGCCTGTGTGGTTGTCTCAACACCACGCTGTTCCCCTGAGCTGGGAACTCCTCCCTAACCACATCCAACTACAGCTCTTCTCAAATTCAATTCCCTCCTAAAATCCCACCTCATCCAACAAGCCTCTTCACAGGCCCTTGCTCTATCCACTAGGCAACGCTACTTCAACCCATGGATAGAGATGTGTTGAATTATTAATTTGGACCACGTGAGTTGTGAATTCCTTCTTCAGTTCACTTTCTGTTACAGCATAAGAGCATGGAATGTACCACTTTCATTAAAATAATGGTACTTGTTTAGCACTTACTGTGTGCCAAGCAGTGTTCAAGCGCTTGGAAAATATGCAAGATGATCAGGTCAGATGCAGTCCCTGTCCCTATTCAGGCTCCCAGTATAAAAGGGAAGGAGAGCAGGTATTTGGATCCCCATTTTACAAATGAGGAAGCGAAGTGACTTGCCCAAAATCTCTGAGCAAGCAAGGGGCTCCTTCGACCAGGCCATTCTGGTCATCATCAGGGCGATCAGATCAGATCAGATCCAGTGGTATTTAATGAGTGCTAACCATGTCCAGAGCATGGAACTAAGCACTTAGGAAAGTGTAATACAGTAATATTGGGCAATTTTGGTAAGGATAATGTCTACCTACTCTACCGTATTCCCCCAAATGCTTAGTACAGTGCTTGATAAACGCTATTAATTGCATCCTTGAAATATTTAAGCCAGAAATGTCCTACGTTCAGAGGATGTACCCATCACTGGTATTTACTGAGTAGTTACCATGTGCAGAGTCCTTTATTGACCTCTTGGGAAAGTGCAATACAACAGGGTTAAGAGATACATTCCCTCCCCATAACGGTCCTACAGCCCAGAGGAGGGATAAATGTTAATGTGAATACATTTCTAATACGTAATTTAAAGATACGGATTCATGTAAATGCTGTCGGGGAGCGGTGATGAGAGAATATCAAATGCTCAAAGTGTAAGATTGGTCTATACACCCATAACAAGAGTGTCTGAACTGATAATTTTGAGTACTCAGAGGACGTAGCAGAGTGTAGGACTAGTCTCTACACTGATAACAAGTTCAAGATGATAATTTCTGGGGAATAGCAGACACACTGAGGTGTGGGACTGGTCTCTACATCAATCCCTAATCTAATACTTGTTCTGACAGTTTTGACCTCGGGTGAGTTACTCCACTGCTCTGTGCCTAAATTACCTCATCTGTAAAATGGGCATTCAATATCTGCTGTTCCTCCCGTCTTAGACTGTGAGCCCCATGTGGTATATGGACTCTGTCCAACTTGATTGCCTTGTCTGACTCAGCACTTAATGAAGAGTCTGAAACATTGTAAGAGTTTAACAAATACCTTTAAAAATCACTGTGATATCAAACTCTCAGACAGAAATGGAACAGTAAGAATGGGATTGGAACTGAAAACATGAATTCATAGACGAGGCATGCTGAGGAAAATTCAGGAGAGCAATAAGTTAAAGAAATCGGAACTTTCTCAACCCTGTCTCAGATAGCTATCACCCTAGGCCCAAATGGAGAGAGCAATGTGGTCTGATGGCTAGAGCACAGTCCTGGGAGTCTGAGGACCTAGGTTCTAATTCAGGCTCTGCCATGTCTGTTGTGTGAGCTTGTGCAAATCACTTCTGTGCCTCAATTTCCTCAATTGTAAAATGGAGATTCAGTGCCTTTTCTCCCTCTCAGTTAGAATGTGATTCCCCAAGCGGGATCTGGAATGTCTCTGACCCAATTAACTTTTTCTGTTCGAGGTTTAAATGAACAGTCAAATATATAAACCAGAAAGCAGGCTAAGCACATGTGTGAGTCAATTAGCGAGTCAAAGTTGAATGGAAAAGATACCAATCATTAAATATACACTACATGGGGTGACTTTTACAACACACTCCGAACACTACTGCATGTCTTGATGTTTTAAGGTTTTGTTTTCTTGTAATGAAAATCCTACTTCTGGAGATAGTTTAACGTTTTTATCTTACTGCTTCAAGGTTCCTAATTATGTGTTAGTGGGAGGCCTGGACTGGATTGCTGCATCAGCCTCCTCTCTGATCTCCCATCCTCCTGTTCCTCCCTGCTTCAGTCTACACTTCACTCTGCTGTCCAGATTATCTTTGTACAGAAATGCTCTGGGCATGTCACTCCCCTCCTCAAAAATCTCCAGTGGTACATTCATCCATTCATTCTATCGTACTTATTGAGCGCTTACTGTGTGCAGAGCACTTTAATAAGCGCTTGGGAAGTACAAGTTGGCAACATATAGAGACAGTCCCTACCCAACTACAGGCTCACAGTCCAGAAGGGGGAGACAGACAACAAAACAAAACATGTGGACAGGTGTCAAGTCATCAGAATAAATAGAAGTAAAGATAGATGCACATCATTAACAAAATAAATAGAATAGTAAATATGAACAAGTAAAATAAATAAAGTAAGAAATCTGTACAAACTGTTATACAGGTTTTGTGGGAAGGGGAAGGCGGTATGGCTGGAGGGATGGGGAGCGGGAGAGAAAAAAGGGGACTCATTTTGGGAAGGCCTCCTGGAGGAGGTGAGCTCTCAGTAGGGATTTGAAAGGAGGAAGAGAGCTAGCTTGGCGGATGTGCGGAGGGAGGGCATTCCAGGCCAGGGGGAGGATGTGGGCCGGGGGTCTACGGCGGGACAGGCGAGAACGGGACACAGTGAGGAGGTTAGCGTCAGAGGAGCAGAGGGTGCGGGCTGGGCTGTAGAAGGAGAGAAAGGAGGTGAGGTAGGAGGGGGCGAGGTGATGGAGAGTCTTGAAGCCGAGAATGAGGAATTTTTGCTTGATGCGTAGGTTCTCTGGTAGCCACTGGAGAATTTTGCGGAGGGGAGTAACATGCCCAGAGCGTTTCTGCACAAAGATGATCCGGGAAGCAACGTGAAGTGTAGACTGAAGTGGGGAGAGACAGGAGGATGGGAGATCAGAGAGGAGGCTGATGCAGTAATCCAGTCGGGATAGGTTCAGAGATTGAACCAGCAAAGTAGCGGTTTGGATGGAGAGAAAAGGGCGGATCTTGGCGATGTTGCGGAGGTGCGGTCGGCAGGTTTTGGTGACTGATTGGATAGGGGTGAAACAGAGTGCAGAGTCAAGGATGACACCAAGGTTGCGGGCTTGTAAGACGGGAAGGATGGTAGTGCCGTCAACAATGAAGGGAATGAGAGGGCGCGGGCAGGGTTTGAGAGGGAAAATAAGGAGTTCAGTCTTCGACATATGGAGTTTTAGATGGCGGGCAGACATCCAGATGGAGATGTCCTGGAGGCAGAAGGGGACCTGAGCCTGAAGGGAGGGAGAAAGAGCAGGGGGAGAAATGTATATTTGGGTATCATCAGCTTAGAGATGATATTTGAAGCCATGGGAGCGAATGAGTTCACCAAAGGAGTGAGTGTAGATAGAGAACGGAAGGGGACCAAGAACTGACCCTTGAGGAACCCCTACAATAAGGGGATTGGATGGGGAGGAGGAGCCCGCAAAGGAGACAGAATGTACGGCCGGAGAGATAAGAGGAGAACCAGGAGAAGACGGAGTCTGTGACGCCAAGTTTGTATAGCGTCTTGAGGAGAAGGGGGTGGTCCACAGTGTCGAAGGCAGCTGAGAGGTCGAGGAGGATTAGGATAGAGTAGGGGCTATTGGATTTGGCAAGAAGAAGGTCATTGGTGACTTTTGAGAGGGCTGTTTCGATGGATTCTAGGGGACGGAAGCCAGATTGGAGGAGAGTCGAGGAGAGAGTTGGCGTTGAGGAATTCTAGGCAGCGAGTGTAGACGACTCGTTCAAGGAGTTTTGAAAGGAATGGTAGGAGGGAGATAGGGCGATAACTAGAAGGGGAGGTAGGGTCAAGAGAGGGTTTTATTAGGATGGGGGAGACATGGACATGTTTGAAGGCAGAGGGGAAGGAACCAGTGGAGAGTGAGCGGTTGAAGATGGAGTTTAAGGGGGGGAGGAGGGAAGAGGAGAGAGATTTCATATGATGAGAGGGAATGGGTTCTGAAACACAGGTGGGTAAGCGGTTGAAGATGGAAGTTAGGGGGGGAGAAGGGAAGGGGCTAGAGATTTCATAAGATGAGAGGGAATGGGGTTTGAAACAGAGGTCGATGGAGTAGCACTTGAGAGCAGGGAGGAGATCTCATCTGAGGATACTTTTGGGAATGATGGGAGAGTAACGGAGAGGGTTGAGAGGGTTGAGACGGGGGAGGAGTGACTTTGGGGAGCTCAGACCTGACGGAGTTAATTTTACTAATGAAGTAGGAGGCCAGATCGTTGGGGGTGAGGGATGGAGGAGTGGGAGGAACAGGGGGCCTGAGACCGGAGTTAAATGTACGGAAGAGCTGACGGGGATGATGGGCATGGGTGTCAATAATGAGGAGAAATAGTTTTGTCCGGCAGAGGAGAGGGCAGAGTTAAGGTAGGAAAGGATAAACTTAAAGGGAACGTGTTTGGCTTGGTGTTTAGAATTTCGCCAGCAGCGTTCAACAGCTCGAGCATAAGACCGAAGTAGGTAGACAGTGGGAGTGATCCAGGGCTGTGGGTGAGTGGTACGAGAGCGGCAAAGGGAAAGGGGAGCGAGCGAGTTAAGCTGAGTAGAGAGGTAGAGAGGGTAGCGTTGAGAGCAGTAATCTGATCATCAAGATTGGTTAGAGAGGAAAGGGAGGCGAGGTGAAGTGTGAGGCGCTCAGAAAGATGGATGGGGTCGAAAGAACACCAGCCTGGTAGTAAGAAGGATCTGGGTTCTAATCCCAGCTCCACCACTTAATAATAATAATAACAATAATAATAATAATAATAATAATAATAATAATGATAATAATAATAATGGTATTTGTTAAGCTACTTACTATGTGCAAAGCACTGTTCTAAGTGCTGGGAAGGTTACAGGGTGATCAGGTTGTTCCACGAGGGGCTCACAGTTTTAATCCCCATTTTACAGATGAAGTAACTGAGGCACAGAGAATTTAAATGACTTGCCCAAAGTCACACAGCTGACAATTATCCCATGATCTCTGACTCCAAAGCCCGTGCTCTTTCCACTGAGCCACGCTGCTTCTCATCTTGTCCACATCCTCCTCTATGGATGGCAGACGATCTTGATCAGTGTTATAATAATAATAATGGCATTTGTTAAGTGCCTACTGTGTTCCAAGCACTTGTCTGCTGCGTGACCTTGGGCACATCACTTCATTTTCTATGTCTCAGCTACCTCATCCGTAAAACCGGGATTGAGACTGTGAGCCCCACGTGGGCTGTGTTCACCCCAATTTTCTTGTTTCCACCCTAGTGCTTAGTACAGTGCCTGGCACTTAGTAAGCGCTTAGCAAATACCATAATAATAATAATAATAATAATAATAATAATAATAATAATAATAATACCCATTTCTGACGTTCCAGGTGATGAAAAGCTAGCTTGCCCGCAACCACTCTCCGGGAAAACAAGGCTGAGACAACTTTCCTCCCTACTTTCTCCCCTCCTTCAGGGGGTGATTAGGATGTGTGTAGCTGAGTGGATCACTTAACATTTATTCACTCTGACGCTATACTTGGGAATCTCTGGCTTTCTTCCCTGATTTCCAAATCCTGGGACTAGAATGAGCCTAGTCTCCCCTTCATTATCTCTTTCTAATTGACCCCTCCAAGACAGCCCTGGAGAGATCTACCCATGTCAACGCCGTGTCATGCAGGTTTTAGGGGGATTCCAACTCCGTTCCAATGTCTAACTCTGTCAGGACGCAAACCTATGCCTTTAATGCATGTTTGACACACACTCTCTTTCATGGTGTTTGTTAAGTACTTACTAGATGCCAGGAACTATACTAAATGCTGAAGAACATAAAAGCTAATCCAACTGGACAAAGTCCCTGTCCCACAGGGGGTTCACAGTCTTAATCCCCATTTTACAGATGAGGGAATTGGTGCACGGAGAAGTTAAATGATTTGCCCATAGTCACAAAGCAGAAAGAGGTGGAGCTGAGATTAGAGCCCAGGTACTCCTGACTCCTAGGCCTGTGCTCTATCCACTAAGCCATGCTGCACTATAGACAATGGCCATCCCTCTTGTAGTTTGTATGTTAAGCTACGGACATGCTAAGAAGCATCGTGGTTTAGTGGAAAGATAAAGGATTTGGAAGTCAGAGGTTGTCGGTTTTAATCCCAGCTATATCACTTAGCTGTGTGACTTTGGGCAAGTCACTCAACTTCTCTGTGCCTCAGTTACCTCATCTGTAAAATGGGTATTAAGACTGTAAGCCCCACGTGGGACAACCTGATTACCTTGTACCTACCCCAGTGCTTAGAACAGTGCTTGGCACTTTACAAATACCATCATTATTATTATTCCATGTACAGTCAAAGTCACCTCTTAAGGATGGAGCTATGGACAAGTCTTCCCTTTTCTGGTTTGTATACTGGGCCATGTTATATGTCCAGTTGAGGTAAACTCTTGAGCACAGAGCTATAGGTTACAGTCCTTGCTTTATGTGTCTAGTCAGAAGTCACTTTTTGATGATGGAGCTATGATAGACTTTTGTCCTATTTTCTCTACTGCATTTGCTCTAACTCTCATAACAACCCCTTAGTACGCTTCTGTTAGCTATTCATTTCTACCTTAGCCTATCTTCACCCCTCCACACATACTCCCATCCTAGTCTAGTTCCCTATCTTGTTTCATTGTCCATCAGTTGCTAAATGAATTAATCAACTGTATTTATTGAGTGCTAACTGTGTGCTGAGCACTGTGGGAATAAGACAGAAAGGGACAAAGAGGGCAGGTGTGCACGTAGCAGAGGCTGAGGTCCTACTCAATTTGGGCATGGTGGCCCTTGAACCTGAAGACTCCACAACTATGCCGTCCATATTTCTATGTGGGAGAATCCATTGTCACCAGTGACTCCTAAGTGAATGATCCCAAGGGGAGGATCCCAGCATTCCCTGAGCTAGAAGAACCCATGAGCTCATGGAGAAGAAGGTTCTATCCCCATTCTAGAGACATTTTCCCGCAATCATTCTCCTCTGGGTGAACTTCATGTCTCGGTTCCTCAACCTGTAGATAACGGACACCAGCAGATCCAGGGCCGAGGGGAAGTCAGAAACGACATTGAGGTAGGCAAAACACTGTTTGCTCCGAATAAAGTCATGATGGTGAAGTGGGGCGGGCAGGTGGAGAAGGTTTTCGCACAACCCTCGGTGGATCGCATCCTCAGCCTGACCCAAAAGATGTGGACATAAGACACAAGGAGGAATACGACGCAACCCGGAACTAAAGTGACACTTACTGCCAGAACATTGACCTCTGTCCGGGCCTCTTCCAGGAACATGAGTTTCAGTAACTGGGGGATCGCACAGAAGAACTGGTGGATGACACGAGGACCGCAGAAGTGGGAGGAGAAAGTGGTGGCTATGTGCATCAGGATGTAAAGGCCACCGGTGAGCCAGGAGGTGGCTGCCATCTTCCCACAGGCCCCTCGGTCCGTGATGATGTCGTAGAGCAGGGGGCGGCAGAAGTCCATCTAATGGTTATAGGACATCACCATCAGGAAGGCCAGGTCCACAGCACCACATATCACAAAGGAAAGCATTTGGGAAATGCAGCCCAGGAAGGAGATGGATTGACAATTGTTCAGGGCATTAAGGATGGATTTGGGAATGGTGACAGAGATGAGGCAGAGGTTGCAGACAGACAGGGACCTGAGGAAGAAATACATGGAGGTGTGGAGGTACCAGGTAGAGGGTGGTGACGGGAAAAGTGAGAACACTCGAGACCTCTTCTGAAGAATTAAAAGATAATAATACCAAGGTATTCTTCCAAGCTTTCAAAAAATTACACAGTCAAATCAGATAGGCTTCTTGGCACCATAGACACTACAGTCTCCAATGTGTTGGTGGGGCAAAGACTGTAACAATTGTCCTTCAGTTAATAAGTCCTACTCAAGATATAAAATGGGATAGGAGGAAGGGCAGATAGGGAGTTCCCTGTTTGAATGACTGAACAGAAAGTAGAATGGTCAGTGTAGTGGTAGTAGTAGGAATAGTAGTACTGGTAATGGAGTAAGCTCATCCTCTAGATTGTAAGCTAGTCTTAGACTGTAAAATCGTTGTGGGCAGGGAATATGTATGCTCATTGCTGTCTTATATTCTCCCAAACGCTTAGTACAGTGCTCTGCACACAGTAAGCGCTGAATAAATATGATTGAATAGTAGTGTTATTAGTAGTGGTGGTAGTAGTCATTGCAGTAGTAGTAGTAGTAGTAGTAGTAGTAGTAGTAGTAGTAGTAGTAGTAGTAATGTGATATTTGCTAAGTGCTAATATGCCAAGCACTGTTCTAAGCACTGGGGTTAATGTAAAGTAGATGGACAAAGACCCTGTCCCACGTAGGGCTCACAGTCTTAATCCCCAATTTTACAGATAAGGTAACTGCGGTACAGCTAGGTGAAGTGAAGTGAAGTGAAGTGACTTGCCCATGGTCACATGGCAGACAGGTGGATTAGAACCCACATCCTCTGACTCCCAAGATCGTGCTGTCGCCATTAGACCGCACTGCTTCCAGTAGTAGTAGTAGCTGTAATGTTTATTAAGTGCATCCCGTGCAGAAAACTATGCTAACACTGGGTACACAGGTGGGATACACAATCTAAAAATAAGAAAATTTCGAAGTCTACAGCTTGTGCTCTTCATTCATCAGAAGCTCACCCTCTACACCTCCTTCTCAAAGCTCCTGTTTCCTATTTCACCTGCCTTGAACTCCCTCCCCACACTAATCTGCTCATAGCCTTCCTTAAATCCCTCTTTTTAATGCTATTGGTTAAGCGCTTAAAATGCGTTGAACATCGTTCTGAGGGCTGGAATAGTTACAAGTTAATTATTACTATTAGTTTCTCTGATGAACAGGCTCATGCTCTTTCCACTGGGCCATTCTTCTCTGTCTCTGACACTGGAAATTCTCCAGAAAGCACAAGAGCTTATTGGCAAAGGGACATGCAGCCTGAAGACACTTTGTTGTTTTGTGTTTGAGAAAGTGTCTGGCTCATTTTAGAGACCTGCTTCCACTGAAGTCCCAGAGTCCTAGGCTCCTTCTCGTTGTTCTACACATCATTCAATCAGTGGTATTTATTGAGAGCTAAATCTGTGGAGAGCACTGTACTAGGCATGTGGGAGAGTCCAATACAATAGACTAGGTAGATACGTTCTCTGTCCACATTCAATCCATGGTGATTATGGAGTACTTACAGTGTGCAGAACACTGTAATAAGCGCGGGGGAGAGTACAATATAATAGAGTTAGTAGGCCGGTTCCCTGTCCACGATCAATCCATGGTATTGAGCTCTCACTGTGTTAAGAGCACTGCATTAAGCACCTAGGTAAGACCTATACAACAGAGTTGGTAGACATGTTTCCTGACCACAAGGAGTTTACTTTCTAGAGGAATTAATCAATGGTATTTATCGAACGTTTACTCTATACTAAGTGCTTGGGACAGTACAATGCAACAGATCTGGGCGACACGTTTCCAGCTCTCGTTTGTCCACTTATGAGCATGCGGCTGCAGCAAACAAGGCTGGTATTTCTCAGTGATTTTGATCATGGCTTCTCTGGGAGGGAGGCAGGGGCCAGGAGAGCAGGGAGGAAGAGGATCCTTAGGTCACTTAAGCCACCGAAAACAAAGATCATCAGGTGGAACCAGTGACTCTTCCATAAGGTAAAAGCATCCCTATAAATATCCTCCCTGATCCACTCCCACTGCAGTCCTGGAATGAGGACCATCTCCATCCAGGCGTTGCACCAGTGTGTGGAATGAATCCTCAGGGGAGCCCGAAACGCTGAACAGCTCTCTAATCTCAACCTGTCAGCCTCTGGATCAACCTGTCCCTCCAGTGAGAAGTTTTTTTTGTGTGTTTTAGGGCTGTGGCCAAGAGGGTTAGTCTTCTGTGGACTATCCTATTCTCTCAGCTCAGTGGTGTCCCATGTGGGATGGTCAACCCTTCCTGTACCTTGGAGAGAAATCATTTTAGCGGCTTCTACCAGGATGAAGATGTGGTGATTGGAGGACTCCTCTCTCTGGATGTGATTATGAGTCACTTTGGTTCCTTTGAGAACTTCATAGAATGGCTACTGTTCTTTCTCGAGTCCACAGAGTAAGTGTTTGTGTTACCCAGGATGTAGGATGGAAAGGAGCAGAGGGGGAGGTGGCACCACTGGATGGGGGAGAAAGGAAGGGCAGTGAGCATGAGTTCTGGAGCACGGATGGCATTAACGTCTATAGGCAAGGGCCAAGGGGCAGATCCCAGATATAGCTATTCAGAGAACTCCAGTCAGTCAGTGGTGTTTATTGAGGACTTACTGTGTGGCAGGGCACTGAAATGATAATCAAATAATAATCAAAGTGGTGGATACTTTCCCTACCCTACGTACTTAGTACTAAGTGCTTAGTTTAGTGATCTGCACACAGTAAGCCCTCAATAAATACCACTGATTGATCGATTTATTGATTGCCACGTGTACGTGATGGGAGAATACAATATATCAGAGTTTGGAAAAACATTCTGTGCTCACAAGGAGCTCATAGCCCAGAGGACTTAACGAGTCCAGAGAATTTGCTGGAGTCAGTACGATTTCAGAACTAGGAATTCCCACCTTTGCTTTCATCCATTCAATCATTCGTTCATTCAATCGTATTTATTGAACAACTTACTGTGTGCAGAGCACTGTGCTAAGCCCTGAGAAGTACAAGTCGGACCATAAAGAGATGGTCCCTACCCAACAACGGGCTCACAGTCTAGAAAGGGGAGACAGACAACGAAGCATCATTTGACATCATTAATAAAATAGAGTAGTAAATATGTACAAGTACTGTGGGGAGGGGAAGGAGGTAGGGTGGGGAGTGATGGGGAGGGGAGAAGGAGTGGAAAAAGGGGGCTCAGTCTGCGAAGGTCTCCTGGAGGAGGTGAGCTCTCAGTAGGGCTTTGAAAGGAGGAGGAGAGCTAGTTTGCCGAATGTGTGGAGGGAGGGCATTCCAGGCCAGGGGAAGGACGTGGGCCAGGGGAAGATGGCGGGACAGATGAGAACGAGGCACAGTGAGGAGGTTAGTGGCAGAAGAGCAGAAGGTGTGGGCTGGGCTGTAGAAGGAGAGAAGGGAGGTGAGGTAGGAGGGGACGAGGTGACCCTTGAAGCCGAGAATGAGGAGCTTTTGCTTCATTCGTAGGTTGACAGGCAACCACTGGAATATTTTTGAGGAGGGGAGTGACATGCGCAGAGCGTTTCTTTACAAAATAATCCTGGCAGCAGAGTGAAGTGTAGGCTGAAGCGGGGAGAGACAGGAGGATGGGAGATCAGAAAGGAGGCTGATGCAGTAATCCAGTCAGGATAGGCTGAGAGATTGAACCAGCAAGGTAGTGGTTTGGATGGAGAGGAAAGGGCGGATCTTGGAGATGTTGTGATGTTATGTCGATCTTCCTCCTGCTGCTTTCCCTGACTGTATTTCCTCCCAAGGTCAATTTTTGCATCAAGCAGACACGAGTCCACACCCACAACCTGTTACATTTGGATTGGTATATATTGCCTTCTCCCAAGTGCTTAGTACAGTGCTCTGCACACAGAAAGTGCTAAATCAAAATTTCTGATTGATTGATTGACTCACTCAACTAGCAGGTCTCCTTGTGGCCTTCCCTGAGAGAGATACAGGGAAGGTTTGAACTCACTTCCCACATCGTCTGTAGCGTCAGGGGGCTTTTCCCTTCCCATCCCTGTCCCACTGCTGCTCGACAGTTCAACACCCGTGTTATTTTTTTTATCCCAATGGTATTTGTTAAGCACTTCCTAGGTGTCAGGCACTGTAGAAAGCCCAGGGGTACATAGGAGCTTATCTGGTTGGACATAATCCCTGTCCCACATGAGGCTCACAGCCTCCATCCCCATTTCACAGATGGAATAACTGAGGCCCGGAGTTCCTCACCCACGAAGCCTGAGCTCTTTCCACTATACCCCGACACTTCACTGCCGTCTCTCGTCCTTCCCATTTACAGATACTTCACAAAACACTACCAGCATCTCTTGGCCCTGGTGTTTGCTGTGGAGGAGATCAACAAGGACCCCAGCCTGTTACCCAATACATCTCTAGGCTTCCATCTCTCCAATTTCAACTTCCTGTGGCCTATGAAAGCCTAAAGCTCTATGGCTCTGCTCTCGAGGAGATCCGGGATGGTTTCCAACTACAGCTGTGGGCAGGAGCAGGCTGTCATGGGAGGGCTGTCATCAACAGTGTCCACGACAGTGTTCTTCGTTTCTGGGACTCTATAAGCTCCCCCAGGTGAGGAATCCCGACCACAAGGGGAAGACAAGCATTCGTCTGCTGTTATTCTCACTGTTGTTGCTTTAGTTTATTTCTTAAACACTTACCACGTGCCAACCACTTCACTAAGCTCTATCTCATGGACATTCCGAGGCCATAAAATTCCCTTAAGGAGTCAAAATCAATGAAATGGATTGGTGTCTTTGCTCAGAATGGTGTAGGCAGACCCCCTGTAGACTGTAAGCCCCTTATGAGCGGGAACCTGTCTCCCAGCTCTCTTGTACCCCCCAAGAGTGTTGTATAGGGCTCTACACCTAGTGAGCGCTCATTAAATACCATGGATTGATTGATCGATTCGGGAACAAGGAATGGTGTTGTCTGCCTGTGCATATCTTCACCCCAGAGTCCCCCCTCTCTGGCTCTGTCTCTCCTGTAGATTTCTTATGGCCCAAAGGACCCAGCTCTCAGAGAAAATGCCTGGTTCTCATCTCTTTATCCGATCTCTGCGTGTTCCTCCGATCTGCCCATGGAGATTATCCATCTTATAAAACATTTTCACTGTGTCTGGATCAGTCTACTGGTCGCCAATGACATTCAAGGGAAGACGTTCGCTATGGTCCTAACAGAGGAGATGACCAAGAATGACATCTGTGTGGCTCAAGTTAAAAGAGTCGACGAATTATTTACTGAAAGTACACTCCAGACTGCGTGACCACAGTCAAATTAATACATCATCGTCGAATGTGGTCCCTGTCTTTGGGGATGCATTCTATTTACTGACAATTGTATATTGTGTGGACAAAAGCCCCGTTCTCGGCAAAGTCTAGGTCACCACATCCGATTGGGATTTGATAACCAATACCATTTTCAGAAATAGCACCTTTTCCCTAGGCTTCTTGTCACCTCCTGGAGGAGGTGAGCTCTCTTCCTCCCTTCAAAGCCCTACTGAGAGCTCACCTCCTCCAGGAGGCCTTCCCAGACTGAGCCCCTTCCTTCCTCTCCCCCTCGTCCCCCTCTCCATCCCCCCATCTTACCTCCTTCCCTGACCTATCTAATAGGACATGCTGACCTATTAGATTTAACAGAATGACAGCAAAGTCTGGGTCAAAGTGGTAGAGTTCATGCCCCAAGCCCCAGCTGACCAATATTTCATAATCAGTGAGGAGGGGATAATGTAGGATGGGCCATTTTCTCAGGTAAAGAAAGTGGGGTTCCAGGAGCAGGAAGTGGAAGTGGGGGGGAGGAGGAGGGGGAGATGACCTGCATCTTCTGACAAATGGTCTTTGGATTCGTCTTTTCTGTGGCCATTTCTGCCATATTGGCTGGGACAGCATTGTGGTCCTGGTCTTCAGGGCCACCGAGTTGGGGGGCGGAATGAGGCCATGGTTGTGACCCAGACACCTTCCTCCAACGCCTGTGTCTGCTCCCTCGTCCAAGTGGGCATATGCACGGTCTGGCTGGGGATTTCCCCTCATACCCCTGTTCCCTGATGTGGATGTGGAGGCCTTCCGAGACTGAGCCCCCTTTCTCCTCTCCTCCTCCCCATCCCCCCCAGCACTACCTCCTTTCCCTCCCCACAGCACTTGTATATATTTGTACAGATTTGTTACTCTATTTATTTTATTTGTGCATATTTACTATTCTATTAATTTTTTAATGATATGCATATACCTATAATTCTATTTGTTCTGACTATTTTGACACCTGTCTACAGATTTTGTTTTGTTGTCTGCCTCCCCCTTCTAGACTGTGAGCCCGTTGTCAGGTAAGGACCCTTCTCTATATTTTACCAACTTGTACTTCCCAAGCACAGTACAGTTGTTGGGTAGGGACCATCTCTATATGTTGCCGATTTGTACTTCCCAAGCGCTTAGTACAGTGCTCTGCACACAGTAAGCACTCAACAAATGCGACTGAATGAATGAATGAATGTGGCATCAGAGGTCTGGGCCGTTGTCGTCCAGTGCAACGAGAGCTTTGCCATTGCCTTCTATTACATTTTGGGCTACATGGGGCTCCTGGCCTAGGTCAGCCTCAAGGTGGCCTCCAGTCCAGAAAGCCACCAGACAACCTCAACGAGGCCAGTTTGTGCTGGTGTCCACTCCACCCTTAATCCTTCAGCCCTTCTGTCAGTCAGTCAATCATATTTACTGAGTACTTACTGTGTACAGAGCACTGTACTAAACGTTTGAGAGAGTACAATATAACAGTATGACAGGCGCATTACTGGCCCACAACGTCAATATCCATAATTTATTTTAATGTTTGTCTCCTCCTCTGGCCTGGAAGCTCCTTGTGGACAGGGATGGGTCTTCCAACTCTGTTTTATTGCACTCTGCCAAAGCATTTAGCACAGTGCTTTGTACACAATAAGCACTCAGTAAACGCCACTGATTGACTGGTTGATTGAAAAGGTGTCAATGGATGAGATCCTAGATTGTCATCTTGGATCAGAACCTGGTCGGGCTGCAGAAATGGATGAAATGAAATTATGAGATTCTTCCCCTTTGGCTTTAAAGGTCTCAATCAGCTCGCCCCCTCCTACCTCATCTGACTGATCTCCTCCTCCAGTCCAACCTGCACACTCTGCTGCTCTAACATCAGTTTATGCACTGTACCTCGGCCTCGCCAATCTCACAGACTATCCCTACCCCATGACCTCCCTCTAGCCTGGAACTCCCTCCCATTCCGTATTCCATTCCAGAGAAGCAGCGTGGCTTAGTGGAAAGAGCACGGGCTTGGTAGCCAGAGGATGTGGATTCTAATCCCGGCTCTGCCACTTGTCTGTTGTATGACCTTGAGCATATCACTTAACTGCTCTGAGCCTCAATTACCTCATCTGTTAAATGGAGATTAAGACTGTGAGCCACACGTGGGACAATCTGTTTATCTTATATCTACCCCAGATCTTAGAAAAGTGCTTGGTACATAGTAAGTGCTTAACAAATACCATAATTATTATCATCATATATATGTATATACAAGACCACCACTCTCCCTACATTTAAAGCCTTCCCTGATTAGGCTCTCTTCTCCCCAGCACTGTCTTCCTTCTGTGTCATCTATGCAATGAATGTGTGCCCTTTGGACATTTGATATTCGTCTTACAGCACCTGTGTACATATCCATGCTTTATATACCAAATTTTTTTATATTAATACCTGTCTCCCCCTCTAGGTTGTAAGCTCATTGTACACAGGGAACGTTTCCACTGTTGCATTTTACTCTTCCAAGCACTTAATCCCCCCCTCCTCTCGTTAACTTCCATCTTCAATCGCTCACTCTGCACTGGTTCTTTCCCCTCTGCCTTCAAACATGCCCATGTCTCTCCCATCCTAAAAAAAACGCTCTCTTAACCCCACCTCACCTTCTAGTTATAGCCCCATTTCCCTCCTATCATTCCTTTCCAAACTCCTTGAACGAGTCGTCTACACGCGCTGCCTCGAATTCCTCAACACCAACTCTTTCCTCGACCCCCTCCAGTCTGGCTTCCATACCCTACATTCCACGGAAACTGCCCTGTCAAAGGTCACCAATCACGTCCTGCTTGCCAAATTCGACGGCTCATACTCTATCCTAATCCTCCTCGACCTCTCAGCTGCCTTCGACACTGTGGACCACTCCCTTCTGCTCAACACGCTATCCAACCTTGGCTTCACATATTCCGTCCTCTCCTGGTTCTCCTCTTATCTCTCCGGTCGTTCATTCTCAGTCTCTTTTGCAGGCTCCTCCTCCCCCTCCGATCCCCTTACTGTGGGGGCTCCCCAAGGTTCAGTTCTCGGTCCCCTTCTGTTCTCGATCTACAATCACACGCTTGGTAAACTCATTCGCTCCCACGGCATCAACTATCATCTCTACGCTGATGACACCCAAATCTACATCTCTGCCCCTGCTCTCTCCCCCTTCCTCCAGGCTCGCATCTCCTCCTGCCTTCAGAACATCTCCATCTGGATGTCTGCCCGCCACCTAAAACTCAACATGTCCAAGACTGAACTCCTTGTCTTCCCTCCTAAACCCTGCCCTCTCCCTGACTTTTCCATCACTGTTGAAGGGACTACCATCCTTCCCGTCTCACAGTCCCGCAACCTTGGTGTCATCCTCGACTTCGCTCTCTCGTTCACCCCTCACATCCAAGGCGTCACCAAAACCTGCCGGTCTCAGTTCCGCAACATTGCGAAGATCCACCCTTTCCTTTCCATCCAAACCGCTACCCTGCTCATTCAAGCTCTCATCCTATCCCGTCTGGACTACTGTATCAGCCTCCTTTCCGATCTCCCGTCCTAGTGTCTCTCCCCACTTCAATCCATACTTCACGCCGCTGCCCGGATCGTCTTTGTGCGGAAACGCTCTGGGCATATTACTCCCCTCCTCAAAAATATCCAGTGGCTACCAATCAATCTGCGCATCAGGCAGAAAGTCCTTACCCTCGGCTTCAAGGCTCTCCATCAGCTAGCCCCCTCCTACCACACCTGCCTTCTCTCCTTCTACTGCCCAGCCCGCACCCTCCACTCCTCTGACGCTAATCTCCTCACCGTGCCTCGTTCTTGCCTGTCCCGCCGTCAACCCCTGCCCACGTCATCCCCCTGGCCTGGAATGCCCTCCCTCTGCCCATCCGCCAAGCTAGCTCTCTTCCTCCCTTCAAGGCCCTACTGAGAGTTCACCTCCTCCAGGAGACCTTCTCAGACTGAGCCCCCTCCTTCCTCTCCCCCTCGTCCCCCTCTCCATCCCCCCGTCTTACCTCCTTCCCTTCCCCACAGCACCTGTATATATGTATATATGTTTGTACATATTTATTACTCCATTAATTTACTTATTTATTTATTTATTTTACTTGTACGTATCTATTCTATTTATTTGTAGGGGGATGTAGGGGACGGATGTCAGACTGGAGGGGGTCGAGGAGAGAGTTGGTGTTGAGGAATTCGAGGCAGCGCGTGTAGACAACTCATTCAAGGAGTTTGGAAAGGAATGGTAGGAGGGAGATGGGGCGATAAGTAGAAGGTGAGGTGGGGTCAAGAGAGGGTTTTTTAGGATGGGAGAGACATGGACATGTTTGAAGGCAGAGGGGAAGGATCCAGTGGAGAGTGAGCGGTTGAAGATGGAAGTTAAGGAGCAGAGAAGGGACAGAGCGTGAGATTTCATGCGATGAGAGGGAATGGGGTCGGAAGCACAGGTGGCCGGAGTAGCACTTCAGAGGAGGGAGGAGAGCTCCTCTCAGGATACTGCTGGGAAGGATGGGAGAGTAACGGAGAGTGTTGAGAGCCGGGGGTTTGGAGAATAGGGGGAGTGACTTTGGAGAGATCAGACCCGATGGATTTAATTTTATTAATGAAGTAGGAGGCCAGATCGTTGGGGGTGAGGGAAGGAGTGGGGAGGAACCGGGGGCCTGAGAAGGGAGTTGAATGTACGGAAGAGCTGACGGGGATGATGGGCATGGGTACTAATAAGGGAGGAGAAATTGTTTTGTCCGGCAGAGGAGAGGGCTGAGTTAAGGCAGGAAAGGATAAACTTGAAGTGAACGAGGTTGGCATGGTGTTTAGACTTTCGCCAGCAGCGTTCGGCAGCTCGAGCATAAGAGCGAAGGAGGCGGACAGTGGCAGTGATACAGGGCTGTGGGTTAGTGGTACGAGAGCAGCAAAGGGAAAGGGGAGCGGGTGAGTCTAGCTGAGTAGAAAGGGTAGTTGAAAGCAGTAATCTGATCAAGACTGGGTAGAGAGGAGAGGGAGGCGAGGTGGGGTGTGAGGCGCTTAGATAGATGGATGGGGTCAAGAGAGTGGAGATCTCTGTGAGGGAGTAATCTGGATTTACAGGGGAAAGGAGTGTGAGCGAGGAGGCAGGTGAGAAGATTATGATCAGAGAGAGGGATTTCGGAGTTGGTGATTCTACAGCCATCAGCCCATGCCTCCTCCGTCTCATGAAAGCTGGGTAGGTCAGGGGGCTACTGATAGCCACGTAGGGGTCGTACCTCATGGAGGCCAGGAGAAGCCCTTCAGCCCCTGCAGTGGTCAAGAAAAAGAGGCTCTGGACCCCACAGCCAAAGAAGGACTTGAACTTCCTGTTACAGAGGAAATTGGCAGCTTTCATTGGCACGACTGTGGGGATGTATGTCAGAAACATGTGGGAGATCTTGTTGAGTCAAACGTACATGGGATTGTGAAGGCGGGGTCAAGGTGAACGAGGCTTATTTGGAAGATGAAGAAGATGAGGGAGAAGAGGAACAGACCACTTTGTTTTGAAGAAAAGAGTCATAAGAAAAAAAAATCAGTGGTCCATGTTTGATTCCAGTTCTCCATGTAGCTTTCATGAACTTCTACCTGAAAGAGGAATCAAAAATTTTTAAATAAAGTACCGATCAGTGGGCTTCCTGTCTATTCTCTTCACTTACCCCAGAACAGTGTAGCCAAAAGCCCAAAAGAAAACTGACTGATTTTATAAGCTGCCCAGGACCTACACTGATTCAGATGATCAAATGATTACATAAATGGATGAATAAATGAATGAAACTGGATTTAGTGATTTCCTTTCATTGTAACATCCCTAACAAGATATTTTCGTGTTATTAATAGGAAGTTCTACGGCATGGTTACTCTTCCATCTATCTTCATTATTACTCATTCATCAAGATAAGCAGCGTGGCCTAGGAGAAGCAGACTAGTGGAAAGAGCATGGGCCTGGAGTCGAAGGACCTAGGTTTTAATAATCTGGCTCTGCCGACTGCTTGCTATGTGACCTTGGGCAAGTCATTTAACTTCTCTGTGCCTCCATAATCTCACCTGCAAAACGGGGATTAAAAGCCTGTTCTCTCTCCTGAATTAGATTGGGATTCCCGTGTGAGAAAGCGACTTTGTATGACTTACTTAATTAACTTGTACCTGCACCAACGCTTAGAAGAGTGTTTGACATATAGTAAGCGCTTAACAAATACTATAAAAAATAGAAATCCCTGCACTGTACATAGTGTCTACTGAATTTGCTAAAGTCCTGTTATGCCACAGTGATATCTCTAACATTAGTCATCACCATCATCCGTGATATTTATTGAGCTCTTACTGTGTGCAAAACACTGAACTAAACACTTGGGGGAGTACAATATAACAGAGTTATCCATAGGGAGAATGAGAGTGAGCGAGAGAGAGAGTGAAAGGGAGAGAGGGGGAACGAAAGGGAGAGGGAGATTCCCGTGTGCATTTCCATTCTGCTTAAACACTATCCCACTTGTCTGCTGTGAGACCATGGACGAGTCATTTCACTTCTCTGTACCTCAGTTACCTCATCTGTAAAATAGGGGCTAAGAGTGTGAGACCCATATAATCTCGCTGTGGGCAGGGAATCTGTCTATTTGTTGTATTTTACTCTCCCAAGTGCTTAGTACAGTTCATTATATGCAGTAAGCATGGAATAAGTTCAATTGAGTGAATGAATAAATAAATACGAGTCAGGTACTATATCCTACCTGATTTGGTTGTATCCACCCCAGCACTTTATTAAGTACCTAGCTTATTAAGTACCTAGCACATAGTAAGTGCTTAAGAAATACTATTGTTATCATCATCATCATCATCATCATCATCATCATTATTATTAACCCCAACACTTAGTAGAGGCCTGGCACATTGTAAATGTTCAACAAATACTATTTTTAAAAAACAGACTCCATAACATGCTATAAAAAGGAAACTGTTTATTTACCATTGAAATATCAATTAAGGTCAATGATAATAATAAGAATAATAATAATATTTGTAAAGTGCTTACTACATGTCAAGCACTGTTCTAAGCATCGGAGAAGATACAAGATAATCAGATCGCTGTCCCACACAGGATTCACAGTCTAAGTAGGAAGGAAAACAGGTGTTGAATCGCCATTTTACAGATGATGTAACAGAGGCACAGAAAAGTGAAGTGACGTGCCCAAGGCCACTTAGCAGATAAGTAGCAGAGCCAGAATTAAAACCCACGTCTTCTGACTCCCAAGGTCATGATCCTTCTATTGATTCCCAAGGAGCAAAAGCAGGAAGCTCCATAGGACCCCAGTAATAATAATAACAATAATAATAATAGTGGAATTTGTTAAGCTCTTACTATGTGCCAATCCCTGTATTTAAAGTTGGGGTAGATAGGAGGTAATCAGTTTGGACACAGTCCCTGTCCCTTATGGGGCTCACAGTCTTGATCTCCGTTTTGCAGTTGAGGGAACTGAGATACAGAGAAGTTAAGTGACTTGATCAAGTCACACAGCAGAGTGTTCGGGAGTAGGGATTAGAACCCACATCTCCCTGACTCCCAGGCCCAGCCCCTATCCCCTAGGCCACGCTGATTCCCTTTCGACACTCAGTGTTAATTTCTGAACCTGCAATCAATGAGGCCCCTCTTTAAGGCCCGCAGTACCTCCCTGTTCTTCAGGCTGTAGATGAGGGCGTTCAGCACAGGGGTGAGAATAGTGTAGAAAGCTGAAACCACCTTGTCATAGTCAGTTGAGTCATAAGAACTGGGCCTCATGTAGATATAGATGGTGGTCCCGTAGAAGAGGCCGACAACGCTGAGATGAGAGGAGCAGGTGGTGAAGGTCTTCTTCTTGGCTTCTATCGACCTCATACGGAGTATCGTCCCCAGAATGAGGCCGTAAGAGCCCATGAGGACAGAGAAAGGGATCAGCAGCATCACGATGCAGCAGACGTACATGACAGACTCAAAGACCGTAGTGTCATCGCAGGCCAAGCGCACCAGAGCAGGGGCTTCACAGAAAAAATGGTTGACTTCTCGGGAACGGCAGAAGCGATAGCTCATGGTGACCCCCGCCTGCACCAAGCCATCTGTCGCTCCGAGCAACCAGGAGACCACCACCAGGAGGAGACAAAGCCTGGGGCTCATGAGAACGGGATAGCGTAAAGGGCAGCAAATGGCCACAAACCGATCGTAGGAGACTGAGAAGCTGTGTGGCCTAGTGAATAGAGCACAGGCCTGGGAGTCAGTAGGACCTGGGCTCTAATCCTGTCTCTGTCATTTGTCTGCTGTGTGACCTTGGGCAAGTCACTTAACATCTCTGTACCTCAGTTCCCTCATATGAAAAATGGGGATTAAAACCATGAGCCCCACATAGGACATGGACAGCGTCCAAACCAATTTTCTTGTTTCTACTCCAACATTTAGTACAGTGCCTGACACATAGTAAGCACCTAATACATACCTCAAGCATCATCATCACAGGGAATTTAAGTGACTTGTCTGGGTTCAAACAGTAGACAAGTGGCAGAGCCTGGGTTAGAACACAGGTCCCCTGATTCCCAGGCTTGTGGTCTGGCCACTGAGTCACAGAGTTTACTCAGGATACTCCAATGGGCAATAACAGTAAGAATGAGAGAGATGCCATTGACCCTCATGGCAGTAATATGGTCAGGATGATCATTATCACAGTTAGTTATGATCATTATCATCGTATTTATTAAAGAGTTCTTTATGGGTCAGGCACTGGGCTAAATGCTATAGTAATAATAATAACAACAACAATAATAATAATGGCATTTATTAAGCACTTACTATGTGCAAAGCATGGTAACTTTACGATTCTCAAAATGGGCATAATTCCTAAATCGGTCAGTCAATCAATGGTATTCAGTGAGCGCTTATTATGGGCAGAGCACTCTACTAAGTGCTCGAGAAATTGCAATAGAGTTAGTAGACATAATCCCGGCCTTCATGGAGCTTACAATCGAGTAGGGGAGACAAGCAGTAAAGGAAATTACAGAGGATAAGGATGAGAAGCAGTGTGGCCTAATGGATAGATCACAGGCCTGGGAGTCAGAGGGACCTGGGTTCTAATCCCAGCTCTGCCTCTTGTCTATGTGACTTTGGGCAAGTCACTTGTCTTCTCTGGGCTTCAATTACCACATCTGTGAAATGGGAATCAAGACTGTGTGCCTCACATGGGACATGGACTGTATCCAACCTGATTAGTATTGTTGAGACTAGGCACTTGCTTAGTACAGTGCTCTGCAAATGGTTAGCACTCAAAAATACCATTGATTGATTGATTAACAAATACCATAAAAATAATATAGTACATGGAATATAGATATGTACATAAGGGCTTTGGGGTGGGATGAAATGCAGAAGGGAGGGAGAATAGGATGCGAAGTACCGCTTCCCCTCCCTTATAATCATGCCATTTCTCGCCTGCCCCGGAATGCCCTCCCTCCCCACAGCCGCCATCTCTCCCTCCCTTCAAAGCCCTACTGAGAGCTCACCTCCTCTAGGAGGCCTTCCCACACTCAGCCCCTCCTTCCTCTCCCCTACCCCTGCCCTCCCTCCTTCCCCTCCCCACAGCGCCTGTATAGACATTGGTACAGATTTATTACCCTATTTATTTTACTTGAACATATTTACATATTCCATTTATTCTGTTAATATGAGTTGTTTTGTTGTCTGTCTCCCCCTTCTAGACTGTGAGCAAACTGTTGGGTAGGGACCGTCTTTAGATGTTGCCAACTTGGACTTCCCAAGCGCTTAGTACAGTGCTCTGCACACAGTAAGCGCTCAATAAATACGATTGAATGAATGAATGAATGAGAAATCAGTCACGGAATGCTTAATGGAGGAGAGACCCCACTAATATCACTATTATAATTTTTAAAGTAATAATTATTAGATGATTTTAGTAGTGCGAGAGTAGTGTATATTTCAACCTGGGCTCAAAATCTAATGGGAATCAACCAATTAATCAGTGGTACTGATTGAATGCTTACTCTGCACACTGCACTGTAGTAATCGCTTGCTAAAGTACACAAGAAAATGGTATAATAAGATGAAGAATGATATGTGGCATTTGCCTATCCTATTATGCTCCAAGTGCTGTACTAAGGTTAATCACTTCAGATACATTCTCTGTCCCAGATGGGGCTGGCTCAGAGACAAAGTTGGAGAGAGAACAGGTGTGATCTAATGGTTAAAGCACAGGCCTGGGAGTCAGAAAAACCTGGGTTCTAATCCAGGCTACATCACCTGTCTGCTATGCGATCTT